>NC_134643.1:94554058-94855558 GCF_030463565.1 Pelecanus crispus
ATCATGCATGTAGTGAACTGATTTTATTTTACCAGCTTTTTCAGGTTGATATAAAATGGGAAAATAACACTGTTACTCTGTCTGTCTAAACCTGGTTAAACCTTGGTTGAACAAAAGTGGGAACTGAGCTGCCTACTCAATTTCAGGTGCTTTTTCTTAGTATTGCAAGAAGAATGGCATGGGAAATAATCTTCCATCACAAACCTCTTTTGCAGTGTGGAGGAGGGCAGGGATGTAGGTGGAAATGTTATGTTTGCTTTTACATTGTTTACGTTATTTTTACATTATTCAAGGGGGATAGGCTTCCAACCATTCTGGCTGATATATTGTATTATTGTAAGATAGAAAAGAAAAATGGAAATTTAATGTTGTCTTGCCTTCTACCACTGAAACTTTGGTAACATAAGTAGGTAGTTCTTGGATTTTGTGGTGGATTTGTGGATCTTCATTTTAGAAGGAAAATGTACTCAAAGATGTTGATATTCTCAGGGATAAAGTAATTGGAAGAAAGACTAATAAACGTGTGAAAGCTGTTGCCTCTTTCCAACCTTACTTATTCTTTGGTTCCTTAATTTTGTTAGCTCCTGTACCTGTGTATTAAGGTGTTTGTACTCTAACTATGTGAGAAAAGAGTTTTTCTAATTGTTTGCTTTTCTCTTGTTTCAGAACCGAGAGCTCCAGATAATGAGGAAGTTGGATCATTGTAACATTGTCCGATTGCGTTATTTCTTCTACTCTAGTGGAGAGAAGGTAAGAATGAAAAATAAGGCAATGCCTCCTGGTAACCATCTGGGGTATAACTGAACTGTTTCAATTTCTAGAGATGAGAGCGTAAAGATAGTAGACGTAATAACATTGAGAAAATGCTATAGTGGTGCCCAACAGATCATGTTGGAGCAGATCTCTTTCAATATGAAAGTGTGTGGTCCATGAGGAGTAGTGTTATTAGTATAGCACAACAATAGCATAACAGATTTGGATACATGCTGCCTCTTTTTTAATTTAGTGGAGCACTGCCGGGCTTTGTTTGCACGTTCTAGCACTACCTTTCCATATGTGCAGATATGTTTTCTAGGATTCAGCGTTAAGTGCTCTAGATTTAAAGCACTTAATGTGACTTTTCCCAGACCCAGTCTCTGTATGCTTCTGTCCCCCTTCCTTGTGTGTCTGTTCCATATACAGGCTGAGTTTCAAAGTCCAGAGGAAAGAATAATGTATTATCGCATTATTGTAGCATTTGTCAGAATACTTATGCTCCAGAAGAAGGAGCAAATAGCTGGATTTAATAAATCTCAAGAAGTAGACACTGCCATTTATATTTTCTTTCAGTCCAGATATAAAAGTTCCTTGTTTTTTTTTAAAAAGGGGTTGCAAGATTTTGTTTTAATGTGAAGTTATAACAGCTTCTTTGTCTACGTATGTATTGGCATTTTAGAATCAGGAGACTTCAGGATGAAATGGACCTCAGGATGGCATCTGGTCCAATCTTATGCTTAGAATCATAGAATCGTTTAGGTTGGAAAAGACCTTTAAGATCATCCAGTCCAACCATTAACCTAACGTTACCAAGTCCACCACTAAACCAGTTAAGGGTAGAGTAACAATTTGATATTTCCCAGCTTGGTGGCTGGATTATTTATAATGAAAGTAAAAACTAGGAATCATTAAGATTGGAAAGGTTCTCTAAGATCATCATTCCAATCATCAACCCAACACCACCATGCCCATTAAACCATGTCACAAAGTGCCACGTCTACCCGTTTTTTGAACGCTTCCAGGGATGGTGACTCCACCACCTCTCTGGGCAGCCTCTTCCAATGCTTGACTACCCTTTCCGTGAAGAAATTTTTCCTAATATCCAATCTAAACCTCCCCTGGTGCAGCTTGAGCCCATTTCCTCTTGTCCTGTCACTAGCTACTTGGGAGAAGAGACCAACACCCACCTCACTACAACCTCCTTTCAGGTAGTTGTAGAGAGCAATAAGGTCTCCCCTCAGCCTCCTCTTCTCCAGACTAAACAACCCCAGTTCCCTCAGCCGTTCCTCATAAGGCCTGTGCTCCAGACCCTTCACCAGCTTCGTTGCTCTTTATCTGAACATGCTCCAGCACCTCAATGTCTTTGTTGTATTGAGGGGCCCAAAACTGGACACAGTATTCCAGGTGTGGCCTCACCAGTGCCGAGTACAGGGGGACAATCACCTCCCTGCTCCTGCTGGCGACACTATTCCTGATACAAGCCAGGATGCTGTTGGCCTTCGTGGCCACCTGGGCACACTGCTGGCTCATGTTCAGCTGGCTGTTGACCAGCACCCCCAGGTCCTTTTCCACCAGGCAGCTTTCCAGCCACTCTTCCCCAAGCCTGTAGCGTTGCATGGGGTTGTTGTGACCAAAGTGCAGGACCCGGCACTTGGCGTTGTTGAACCTCATACAACTGGCCTTGGCCCATCGGTCCAGCCTGTCCGGGTCCCTCTGCAGGGCCATCCTACCCTCCAGCAGATCGACAGTCCCACCCAGTTTGGTGTCATCTGCAAACTTACTGAGGGCGCACTCAATCCCCTCATCCAGATCGTTGATAAAGATATTGAACAAGACTGGCCCCAGAACTGAGCCCTGGGGAACACCGCTTGTGACTGGCCGCCAGCTGGACTTAACTCCATTCACCACTACTTTCTGGGCTCGGCCACCCAGCCGGTTTTTTACCCAGCGAAGAGTATACCTGTCCAAGCCATGAGCTGCCAGCTTCCCAAGGAGACTGCTGTGGGAGACGGTGTCAAAGGCTTTGCTGAAGTCCAGGTAGATGACATCCCCAGCCTTTCCTTCATCCACCAGGCAGGTCACCCCCTTAAAGCAGGGTTATCCATGAAGTCAAAAAGAAAAAAGTCTTTCTGGCCCATGTGGGAGTTAATGTAAGCTGTGAGGTAGGGAAATGGGCTAGATGACCTTTCTGAACTTCCTCTGATCTTTTTATATATAGTTATAAAAATTTATATAAATTATAAAATAATTTATGTAAATGTTATAATTTCTCATTTTCTGAAGCAGATTACATCCTTAGTTGTCTTCAGATGCCAGTACACGTGTCCATAATGCTGTAAAGGACTGTGTACGAGAGCTGATAGCTACTGGAAGGCTGTTAACTGCTGTTGCCACAAAGTGGGCCAACAGGATGGGAGAGGCAACCCACCCACTTCATGGTCTTTGGAGCTAGAGAAGGACCCAGCATCTCCAGGATAAGTTGTTGGGGGCACGTCACTGCAGTCTTGTGCAGTGCACAGAGGGATAATTGGAGGAGCCCTGTTGTTACCTCTCTGAGGGTGGGGAGGGGCGGGACACGGACCTGGCCCTGTGCCTTGCCTGTGCCTATGGAAAGCTTGCAAAACCACTTTGCAGGAATCAAGGAGAAATGTGACATTTATTTATTTATTTATTAATCAGCCCTTCCTTCCTTCCCCTTGCCTGCTGATAGGAAGCATTTCCAGTATTATATGGCCATTGCTGTTTTGTTGGTAGTGCAGTGTAGGTTTTTAAACTATATTATGATCATTTGGCATGTAAGCAGAAATTCCTTGAGCAGCATGAGTACAAGAAAGGGAATACTGTGCAGGAGGGCATGGTTTTGGGGAGTTTTCTTTCCTCCAGCTTGTAACTTGGCTAGAGTGAAGTAGAATTTCATGAGACAAGCCGAAGACAACTGCCTTATGTAATGGCTTTCAGAAACCTCCTGCAGACAGTGGAAGTGTTAAAACTTCACAGAACACTGTTCCAGGAGCCTTTGTATAACAGTAACTTGAGTAAAACTCTTTGGAAATCTTTAACTTGATGTTGAGCTTGAGACTGGATTTTCCACTTTGCTGTTTCAGCTCCACGTGGCTGACTTTCAGCAACACTAGTTTTGTGTTTTAAAAATGCAGCCTCTATCCATGTCCAGCAAATCTTAATGCTTCAGTGAGAAGTTTTCTTTCACGTTCCTTTCTGCTCTTCTCTCTTCATGCCTTTGCTGTGTGCCTTTGAGATGTCCACTGCTACCCTGTTGCAAAACGGGACAAATGTGAACTAGCCCCTACAGCAAAAGTGCACCCAGCAGAACATCAGCAGCGGTAATGTTGCAGTTCAGGTTCCAAAACCTCTTTGCAGTTCAGTACAAAATGATACATAATTGGCTTGCAAGTATTTCCATGTAGGTGGCAGCGTGTGAAGATAACTGTGTATGAGTTTGTTGGCTGCTGTTTGGCAAAAGCTCTAGAGAGGAGCAGGTTGGTGTTCAGAAGCTCATCTGGGAAGGAACAATAATGTTTCTTCTCATGTTTTTGTCAGTTTGGGAAGCAATAACATCTTTTCCTTCATATTACCCTTATAATCAAGCTGGCTCTTTGGAGAGTGGAGGAAAAGGGAGAAAAGCATAAGGTCCCATCTGGTAACCAGGAAGGACATGTAGGAAGCAGTTGCAGGTTTAGATGCTAGGTACCCAGAGCTTTATATGAAGTGATTCTTGAAGCCAAGTCCAATGGGAGAAGTAATGTGAAAATCCAAGGGAAGTATAGCAGAAAATGTAGTAGCATAGTGATGAGCGGGGCTTGCAGTTGTCTGTCTGCATGAAGAACTTAGCATAAACACAGATTAATGGCAGTGGACTGTTAATTAACTCAAATCTAGCAGTGATAGGAAAATTTCAGAGGTAACTATTTTACTGCTGATCCCTGTAATGAAATAGTTCACCAGTTAACTTAATTTTGATACCTATATATCAAGCATTCTCGTGCATAAAGTTTTTCATGCCACCGTGATCGCTCCACCTGTTTGTTCCAGCTGGAGTGTTCCTTGGACTTCTCCTTTCTTCCCTGGTGCTTAACGCCAGTGTCTCTAAACCGAGAGCCTTTTCTTTCTTTTTTTTTTTTTGCCAATATCTGAGAAGCTTAAATCTGTCTTGATTCAGAGGTACCTAAAAGGATTTCTCTAAATCTAGTCAGACTGGCTCTCTTTGAAGGCCATGCGCCTAACAGTCACTTTAGTTCATTTTAATTGATAGGCATTTTTAGGCACTGGGCAACCTTAAAACTGGTTTTATTCTAGCAAAACAAGGAGTTTAATTCTTGATTAGAGAACTGGAAACAACATAGAATAGCATCAAATAGAAAAACAATTCTAAATAACACTTGCTAGTAAGGCTATTCCTTAACTGCATCAAAGTTGTAGCTAGTTTGTAGAGATTTGGAGCTCTGTTCGCTTTTTCTAGGGGTTATCTGTGGAACTGGCTGAAGTGTTTGAGCTCCTTATCTTTTCTTTTTCCTTGTGATGAACTCTCCTTTTTATGTCTCCCATTTGCTTAAACTTCCTGCTGCTTTGACTGATTTCTTATTGTTTCCTGTGACTGGGTGACTCCGTCTTGTCTGAGCATCTTTGAATTTGTATTGCCTTTATATAGGTATACCCTGTATGGGGGGCGTGTCTGTATATGTATACATGCACGTACACACATATATTTATACCTTTATGCGTGTCTGTATATGTGTGTGTATATATATAAAAGTTGTTTTGAGTACTGACTACGTATTAATCATGTTTGACTAATAATTTCTTGTTTAAGAGAGCTCAAAGAGAGCACGTAATATATATTAATATGACAATTGTCAGGCTTGGCATTCAGGTTGCTTCTGTAAACTTGGTTCTTTCCTTTTGTAAGTTTACAGATATTTGTCAGACCTGTGGGATAACCCAGTTCTTTCAAAAGACTCTTCTTTAAAGAATTTGCCAGAGTAGATTCTGATTTTTTTTTTTTTTTTTCCTTCTGAGGCTGTATGAGATACCTGATAGCAAGGCACTGACTTTCGTAGTTGTAATGTGCTTTTCAGTACTCTAAAACAGTAATTATAACTGGTGGAATGAACCAGAGGGGAAGGAAGAACAACCAAATAATGGGCTGAGTTGTGTATGGAAGATTCTCTTGGTGGAAGTAGTACAGGTCTTTTCCATGCTGTATTTCTGTGATTTGGAGAAAATGGGCAGAATTATAGGGCTAGACAACTCTGCTATGTTTGATAGTTTTGGTATTCTGCCTTAAGATAAAGTCTTGAACAAGATGCCTGGTTTGCCTGTCAGCTTGCCACTGGGAGATCAGACCGTATTGGGAAGGTGTACATTTCTGGTTTGATTTTTTGCTACTTTTCCTTCATTTCAGGGACTGCCTTACATTTAGCATGATATGTGAATCTAAGTGTTGATTTACTGAAGCAGGGGGAGAAGGTCTTGCTGCCTGTCCTTTTTAGCCTAATTCTGCTAAGAACCTTTCAAGCTGTGCTCCAAGGGAGGGTGGACATGGACATACCAAATAATCCCTCTGGCTCCTTTGCTGAGAGTATTCCCCGATGTTCTATAGCACAACCTAACTTCTTAAATCAGTGGCTGCTGACTAAAATTACTCAGCTGTGTAAAACCTGAAATGAGTTCCTAATCCCCATTATTTTTTCCTCTCTATTTCTGATTTAGATCTTTCTTTGTGGTATTCCATAACTGTTGGGTTTTCTTGTGTGGATGTTTTTGAGTGTTTAATAGTCTGATTGATGCGTATCTGTGCCCAAAGAGGAAGAGAAGTCACTAGAGAGATCTGTTCCTGCATCAAATCATATAAAAGTAAAGTAAATACAGTTTTTGTTGAGTAATTGCATCTCTGGTTATGTAACTTTTTTTTTCTCCCCCTCTTTAAGGTGGCTTGGTATTTAGAGGAGTCAAAGAAAGTGAATATGGAAGCACACAGAGATCACAAATAGGCAATATGCTGACTCTTTTTTGGAGGCTGAGTTGGCCCCTCTGCATGCTCTAATTGATTTCAAGTCTTATTTAGCCTTAGCTGTAAGGACATGCAGCCAAAAGTTCATGCAGACTCAAGATGGAAATTTACTCCCATAGACTTAGACTGACGTTTAAAATAAATGTGCAGGAGATACATGCTGAGCTGCATCTATAAGCTGCTGTGCACTCTCTCACGTGCACTTTGGCAGCAGTGTATTAAAATGCAATGAAGGAATTTGGAAGAAGGGAGCAACTGGCTGATTTGCAAGTTTGGGCTTTGCTGAACAGTTGGTGTTTCTCCAGGCTCATATCCCTGTTAGGAAGAGATATATCCTCCACCTTCAAAGAGGCATGAGCATCACCATCCTTTCTTGCAGGAGTGTTCAGATGAGTCCTCATGTAAGGACCATCTGTTCTGTTCCCTGTTAAAATGGAGTACTTCTAGTTGAACCATTTAATTTCTTAATTGAACTTGTTTTTTTTTAAAAAACAAAAGTCCTTGCACAAAAAGTTAAATTAACAGAGCCTTGAGCCCAATTTCGAATTGATAGAGCCTGTGTGAATGTTTTGCACCAGCCTAGTAATGTGCTGAACGGCCATCACAAGAGATGAATTTAGTCACTACGATCCATTTAATCCTTGGCAGATCTGCTGTGCTGTCAACAAAGGAGCAATTAATGCCAATTATGAGGAGTTTTGTGATGTTGGTATCTCTGTAGTCCTTGCCTGAGGCCTGCCAAGCTCATTTCAAAAAGCACACCAGTCATCAGATAATGATTATCAGTTACTGCTGTAAGGGCTCACAACATGCTGGGAATTTCCTTCGTTGTAGTTATGAGCAGTCTCTGGTTTTGAGCAGGTTGTGTTAATACAAATAGCAGTTTTGTCTGCCTGCGGTAGGGCTTTGCAAGAGTGGAGTAGGCAGCAGTAGCTAGATCCTCAATGTGGTAGATGTGTGCAGTGGAAATGGGAAGTTCCATGATTTCTCTCTAGACCAGTGAACCAGCCAGTACATCTGGTTAGTCGCTCTTCTGTTCTTATGTCGTTCCTCTACCAGCTCTAGCCACTGCTCTCATCTTCCTGTGTTGGATGGCCATTAGGAAAGCAGCTTGTATTGTTTGTCCTGAGGAGGCATATAGTTTGAACCATTATTGCCTATTATCTTGCCTAGTTTGCTGTCATGGATATATCCTGATTTAGAAATTTCCACTCAGTCTGGAAGGTAGTGTACAGGCAAGAAAACAGTAGATCTCCAAAGACTCTGCTCTTCATTTTCATGGTAAGGTATGCAGGACAGCCCAGTGTTCCTAACATTATCTTTTAATTTTCATCTTCCAACAGAGTTATTGCCAGCATTTGGCACAGTCCCCGCTTGGGAGTTGTGGTTCAAATATCCACAGAGCACCTGTGTCAAAGATCACAAATCAATCCTACCTTTTAGATGTTGAGCGGCTGTTTCCAACTTCATAGAAATATTTTCTCCTTGGAAGTACAGCTAAAAGCTTAAGGACTTTACAGGGCATAAAATAAACAATTTGGCAGGGATTCCCAAATTCTCTTTGAGTAACCTTTTTCTTTACTGTAGTCTCTCTTTAGAGGAGAAAACTATGGTGGAAATTGTCCTTTTTTTTTTTTTTTTTAATGAAGGGGAAAGGCTTAGTGCATCACCTAAGAACCTAGACTGTTTCAGTGATCAAAGGTAGACAATGCAAACCAACTGTCTTAGAACAAGACCCAGGAAAGTTCTTAAATCTGAATTATATTGGGTGGATTGAGTTCTGCCCTTATGTTACCATCACAGCTGACCAGCTGGCAGTTCCCACCTACATCAGACTGTGTTATGTTGAATAGTAATGAGCATTACAGAACAATTTGATAAGTAGGTATAGGAACAGAAGTCTGGGGACAGATCTCAGTTCTCAAACTCAGTCATGAACTGTGAGTGAATAGGAAAGGAGGTATTTTGCCCAGCACTGGCAGTACTAATAGAAAGTATTGATATCTTTCTGAACACTGAAGTTGAGTCTTCAACTGCTTTTATCCCACTGGAGTTATTGGTGTGAAACTGCAGCTATCCATCTAGACTTATGGTTCCTGTACTTTGGTGTCAGCCACAGCTCTGTTTTGAAATAGATGTGGTTGTAAACTGCAAGTAAAAACAGGCACACGTGGCCACTGGATGTCACCATTCCTTCATACAAATAAGGTCAGCCAGAACGTTTTTTGCATTTTCAAATTTTTCCAGTGTATTGTGGCTACTCAGTAGTTCAAGTAGGAAGGCTGCAAATTCTTGCTTTGCCTTTGAAAGCGGTTCCAAAGTCTTTTTATCTTTAATGTACTATGTCAGCTTTCAAGATAAAGAGAAGGAAGGTGGATCTCTCGTGGCCCTTGATAAGGGTGTGTGAAGTGCATGCTGGTTGTAGCTTTAAGAAAAATTAAAATAACCTTTTTTTGAATCTAGGGCAAAAACTGTGTGACTTTGAACCCTGTATGTTGCCTAAATCTAGATGGCTAAGCCAGGGTGAAGGGCATATCTTACCTCATGCTGACACTCTCCTGTTTTTAAATAATGCACTCAGAAAGAAGGCATGATCCATGTGAAATGCTGAAATCCATTTTCTTGCTTTCTAACTCCAAGTTAAATCCTTTAGCACTTTCTGACAGAACCCTTGTGTAGACACCATCCTGTCAGTAACAGCTCCATGTGTAGCACCTACCTCTGAAACGTCATCGGTGAGGTGCTGTCATATGGTAAAGAAAACATGATCCCCTTGAGTAAACTGACTGGTTATTTACCTTGTATAGCCGCAGTACTGATTCCTTGGGATAATTTCAATAAGAAGTGCATTCTGGAGACATATTCCTTAATTTTAGGTTTATCTCTTACCTTCATGCTTTTAGCTTGAATAGGCAGATAAAGCGAGTTTCTTCAGAGTGTAGTTACACATCTATTATTCCAAATGCAAAGTTAGTTAAGAAACTGTCACGTTGTTCATCTTCTCTCGGTTGTGCTCATATAGCTGATCACATGGAGTCCATCTCAAAGCTAGCTCAATTAGTTGATCTTGGATTTAAAAAAAAAAAAAAGGCAAAAAACCCCACCTGCAAACCACACTAGCACCACCACCACAGTGTTACTGAACTGCCAGATGAAAACCAAAATGAGCATGTTCATCATTCTTTCCAAGTGCTGACCAGTAAATTTAGTCACCCTAGAAGAAAGAGCACCTGGAATAGTTTCTTAACCTTTTTATGCTATTGCCTGATGCTCAGAGAAATTTTCCTTAGATTCCAGTTCAGGAGAACATGTAACATCTTACTAAATGCTGACATATTCTTCAGAGTATGGTCTGTGATTTTTACTGTTGCCCTCAGTCTGGTGTTTGGCACCTCCCTGGCTTCTATCATCATGTTGGTGGTAAATAGGGGAAATAGTTGGACTGTGACTGACTACTGTTGATTGCAGTGTTATATATGCACGTTGTAAATGTAGTGTGTGTGATTATATGAAAAAAAATTAATGAAAGCTGGTAGAAACCAGTTAGGATT
Source organism: Pelecanus crispus (assembly GCF_030463565.1). Classification (NCBI taxonomy): domain Eukaryota; kingdom Metazoa; phylum Chordata; class Aves; order Pelecaniformes; family Pelecanidae; genus Pelecanus; species Pelecanus crispus. The sequence goes on from NC_134643.1 coordinate 94,564,394, forward strand.
AACTGGGGTTTGTTGAGGTGGGGGAGGATCATAGAGAATTAATATTTGTATTTTCAATCCAGAAGAGCAAATCTTTGAATTCAATAGCTGCTGTTTTATATTGGCCACAGTTAAGCTCAACTAGATGGTACTTAAAACAGATTACTTGTGTGGATTGAGGGACAGAAGAGTTTTAAAAGTGGAGTTTGAGACTTCCATGCAGCCTTTCCTATGTCAGTAGGGTAATGTTTTCAGTTTCACTCAGTCTTCAGCCATGTGATGTGTAAGGCTTATGTGCTGGAGTAGTTGTACATGCAGCCTGTTTTATCTCCAATTTCTGATTAAAAAAAAAAAAATTAAGTTGCTAGAATGTCTTGGCTCTTGCATCCTAGTCTTTCTCATGCCTCTTATTATGTCATAGTCTGTAGTAGTATCTACTTACATGAAGTGTTTCCAACCAAAGTGAAATGCTGCCTGAGTTGTTGGTTCTTGAGGGGTGCAGAGCGGTTCAGTGGCAAGGCTGTGGTTATTTTCTTCTGGCTTGTTTTGGAGCAGTGTTTGTCAACTGAGAATTTATCTGCCAAGTGACAAAAAAGCGGCTTCTAACATTTGAGGCAATTGCAGGTACATCAGCCACACTGCTAAAATCAAAATCCTTATGAAATACATTGATCCTGTATTTCAGGATCTGGCTCCCTGCCCTCCCCGCTTTTTCATTTTAAAGAGTACATGGTCATAACCTTAGCACAGGAGAACACAGATGCACAGAAACGTTTGACCTGCTGAGGAAAGCTAATAATCTATTCAATCCCAATGTCTGTAGGGAAGAGTGAGTTATTAAATGACATCTTGTGTTTGCTTTCTGTCATTTATACTATGTAGTCTGTAGAAGCGTTTCAGAGGTACTCCTGACAGTTAGGTTACCTTGGTTGGTTCCCAGCCCAGTGATTTTGAAACAGCAGTGTGGAAACAAGTCACGTGTGGAATACGTGGCGAGGTTTGAAAAAGGCTTCCTGTAATGGAAAGATAAGCCTTGATCCTCCCGCTTGATCCTCAAGCAGTTGCCCTCATTTGGCAAGCTCTTTGAGCTAACCCTGTTTCCTATTGCAATACATCTGGGTCACTGGAAAAATATGTGTTTAGGAGGAATGCATGAGGTAGGCAAACCTGGTTACATCATTCTCAGAGCTTGTCAGGCCATGACTGCTTTCTGGCTCATACTGAATCTTGTTCAGGGGAATCCAGGTAACTTAGATGTTATTTTTGTCCAATTCCCGCTCACAGAGAAGGGTGAGGGCCCTTGAAAACTGTATTCTGAGCGTTTATCAGATTTGTGCCAGGTTACATCAGGAGGAGGTAGGTCAGAACGCTTGAATCATCTTTAATTCATGAAAGTAGTCGTTTAGGGCACTTCTGAAGTGTCAGTTGCTTGTGGTAGGAGTGGAGTATGCTGCCACTTATATAGCCAACACCATAAGCCTTGCCTTTGTAGTTGCATATTAAAGTTCTGGGTACATCAAATGGTACATCAAGACTTGTTTGCTGTTTTGGGGGAAAGGTGTTCTTGTGCCCTCATGTCTTCTAGGTGATAATGTACAATACGCATTTACACAGGGCCGATACCATGCAAAGCCCACGTAGTTTGTTCAAGTACTGTGGGTAGCGTAAAAACTCGTAAGGATTGGCAAGTGGGTGCAAAACCTCACTCTCTACAATTCAGATGCCCTGATCTTTCTGTGCTTGTGTCATGCCATGCCATTGAATTAGTCCCATTTCCAACGGAACATAAAGTAAAAATCAAGATGGAGGAGAGAGAAGTAAAAAAAAGGTGATGTGAACTACATAGAGTTCTGTAATTCTCAAAACTCACTGTTGTGAAGTAGCGTAGATGGGGTTTAATGATCGTATGTATTACTGGCTTACATATCTCCTTTTACTGTACTATGAGAGGATAATGAAATCACTGTAATTCCATTTCTACTTATGTTTTTTTCTGTCTCTCTAATCTCTCATGTAAATCTTTTTGATACATGGAACACAAACCCTCTGAATGAAAGTAATCAACCTCAGTAATGGACTGCTTTGTGCAGTGACTTGTTACCAATAAGACTTTCCCATTCTCCAGGAGGAGGCAAGCATTAAACATACTCATCAGGGTGTGTCTACACTGCATCAAACAGAATCCATATTCATGAGACTGTTTTGGTTGGTTGGGTTTTTTTTCCTTGGTGTACAGGTTGCCTTACCAGGCATAAGTTAACTTTGATTTTTCAGGACATTTATTTTCTGTATTTTATACTTAATACCTTGAAAGCTCTGACCTAAGAAGAGGTGGTGGTAGATTTTTATTGGCTTGAAGTGAGAGTCAGGGAAGGAAGAGCTTCTCTTGTTGCAGAAGGGCGAGTGCTAAAATACAAGTACATAATTTTCTTGCATACATTTGCACATCCATGATGTTCCAGAGCTGTCTGGTATTTCCTCTGCACTGCTGGTAGTTGTCCCTCCTCATCCATTTAAAAAAGTTTGTTCTTCAGCCTGGTCTCCAGATTCCTTCATGTTGTTACCTGGTTCCTGGGATGGCACTAGGAGAGGCACCAGCATAGGCACAGTTTTGGGAGGTTGGTGCTCCTTGTCTATGTTGCAGATTTACTGTAAGAGCAGATACAAGTTAGTGGGCCACTGGCATTTGCTTAGTGCTGGTGCTATTTACCACTGTCATGCAATGATATTTAAAAAAAGAGCATCTTTTTGTAAAGAGTGATGTAGGCAGGGCCTGCAAGGTGACTTGGCCTATTAGGAGGTATTGTTTAGAGCTATTAAAATGTCCTGAAAATACAAGCGTTTATTGTCAAATAATGGTGAAGAGAGCTCTTGAATTCTGAGTCTTTAAGAACACACAAAACCAGCAGTTCTTTGCATATTGTGTGTTCAAGTTGTGTATTTCTTTGTGTGTTACCATGTACCATTTCCTTACTCATTGGTGACTGCTGCTCTTTGCTGGGGCAGGACAGAGATGGGTAAGGAAAACAGAGCACTGTGAGAGTAACAGACCATGCTCCATGCTCAAAGTGACATGTTAAGTTGCAGTAATATTATTAAATGAGGTTGGTTTTCGGGTATTAAGGTGGAGCTGCTGACAAGGGATACCAGTTGAAGACCTAGGAGTTCTGTACTGTTTCCATCCACGTAAAGTCTCTGTGTATCATTTTTCTCTATAGAAAGATCCAGCTGTTAATACAGCAAGCTCAGGAGAGGTTGCTTCTCGTTAATTATATCAACCTGAAAAATTATTTTTGAAAGCTAGGTGAATTAATTATACCCCCCCCAACATTAAATTTATTCAGTGTCTTGATAGAATTTGCACAGAAGACTGCATTAAAATACCAGAAGTCTTTTTAAGACCTGTTTTACTGCTGAACATTCTCAGTTCCACAGTTAGGCACTATGTGATTATAGTACTTTGTCATTTAATTCCTCTTTGATCCTTCTTTCCTTTGCTAATGTATTCTGTGATGAAGTACCTTATTATAAAGCTACGTTTGTTGTTTCTCTGTGTTATGTTCACACAGACTCTAACCTGATCCTAGATATTAAAAGTGATACTCGAGTCTTTGTCTTGTTCTGTTTTGCCATGAATGAGTTCATATGTTTAAGTTGGAGATAACTGGGACATAAAGTGCATGTAAACAAAATGGTTACAAATCTTAACACTGGCTTACTGTATATGAATGGTTAATATGTATTATTAATCCCTTAATAATTAGAAATTCAGTAAGATGAAAGTAACATTTCTAAGAGATGCAGGCTTTTTTTAAACTTTTTTTTTGATATGTAGTTGTGGGATGTAAGTTTGGGACTTTTAAATTTGCACTTCTTGGGTTTTGGTGAGGAAGGGACTAAGGGATTAATAGACTGCTTTAAATAATGATGTAATATCACCTTGAAACACCTCCTAATGAAAATATTGAACGGGCAGAACAATTATATCCTTGTCCACATTTATAATCAGAAAGTGCCTTATGTTGGAGACCATACTAATAAATGTGACCTCAAACATAAGTTTGACTTAAGTAGTAGTGCACAAGTGCAAAGCCTAAAGGAAAAACAGTTTGGTGGCAGCTCACATTGCCACTAAAGACATGTACTTAAAATGTCCACAGCTTTCTCATCCTGTTGGCTTCTCTGAATGCTTTAATTGTACTTTATGCTTCAAATCTGTTGCTGATTTTTTTTTTTCTTGTTCTCTGTTCTTTTTCAGAAAGATGAGGTGTACCTCAACTTGGTGCTGGACTATGTTCCTGAAACAGTATACAGAGTTGCCAGACATTATAGTCGGGCCAAACAGACACTCCCTATGATTTATGTCAAGGTAGGTAACTGATAGATGTGGTTAGATGAAGAAGGATATTATAGGAATAGACTCTGTGGATCTTTCTTTTTTTTTGATATAACTAGTTTTCTGAAATTTTTAGAGCACATACATCTCAAGGCAAGGGAAAAAAAAAAAAAAAAGAGTAAAATGATTATTTGTTACAGTGAAGGAAGAATAGAGGCGAGAGGCTTAAAGCAAGCACCCCTGATTTCTCACTTTCCAAAAATCGTGGAATGGGTGGGGGAGACCGAGTGTGGGGGGAGTGTTTTGGTTTTGAGGCAGCTTAGATAGACACTGATACCAGTCAGATTAGCAGCTTCAGTTTCTTGGGATGATGAAGACACAGTAGTACAAAGGTCAGGAACTGAAAGAGAATGTCAGGAAGAATAGTGTTCTCCTATCTGTTATCTTCCCCCTTTCCTGGCATATGAGTAAGAATTCATGTGCTTCTGTTGTGGGCATGAAAGGCATATTTTTGTACCCTGCCCTGCACTTGGAACTCAGTGGCTCTTGTCTTGCAGAGCTACATGGGTAAGATGTTTGTATGCACATTGTAGCCTCAAAACCTCACTTAAGTTGTCTGCATCTTTTTTCATCTTTTACAAAGTGGTTAAAATGAATAAATTTTTTTTTGGTCAAACATGGGACCTGTCTGGGTCTTGCCGTTCCGTTTCATGTATTGTGAGTGATCATGTTTTCACATGGCATTAACTTGTTAACATGGCATCCAGGTAACATGAAATGGAAATTAGTAACAAACATCCCTGATTCATATTGATTTCTCCAGAATCCTCTTTAAAAGTGTAATGCTTTAACATGAAGATGGGCTTAAGAAAACAAACTTTAATTTGGTTGAAAGAAGATGAAAGTTACAAACAGTAATTATTCCAATAACAAAGTGTTGTGCCATAACTGTATATGCATAAATTGTAAATGGCATGTCTCCACAATAGCCAGCACTGGGGCCTGTTTTTAAGAAAGCACAGAATCTTATCATCCAGCAATAAGAATTTCTACTGCAAGGTCACTCTGTTTGGTCTGTTGGTGGAACAGCATGTCATCAGGTTTATATGCTCCCCAAAATTTGTTAGCCTAGCTTTTGATAAATTGTTTATATAGCTTTTGTCAGTACTCTTGCCCTAGTTGTTCTTCATTATGGGGACTTGGGAAAAAATTGTTCTTACTTATCTTTTGAGAGACAATTCTGCTTCAGCTCTTTCATCTTGCTGGATACTTGGGACTTCCCATTCCAGGTAGCCTGGAAGGCTGTTCTTATTTTTCTGGCAAGGCAAGTCTTTCTCATAATCCTGTATTTAAAAGGATCATGTTACCCTGATTGATGTTATTAAAGCTTTTGCAATTTTCCAGACATCTTGGCTACACAAAGGTCAGATCATATCTATCTGTTCACTTCTGATTGGTACCTAGGCAGGCAGAGAGCTGTTCTTCCCTGGGTAACAAAGAAACTGTTAAAGAACTGCAAGGAAACTTTTCTAGTAATCTTTTTGTTAATTTTTATTTGTAACTTCTAACATGCTGTAAGAAATTCTTGGAAATTTTGGGTTTGCTGTGTGGAGATGAAAGGCATACTTTCTAAATCCCACATGTGTTGACTTGACTTCTCAAGTAGGAGCAATCTTTTGGATTATTTTGCAATATGCTTGCACAATACATACTTAATGTGTCTAGAACAGGCAATTCAGAAAACATGTTTGTTTGCTTTTCTTTGTGCAGAGTTGTGGTTTTGAGAAACAAATATGAAAACTAAAGACCTAGAGCCAAAGTCAGGCAATTCTCTTCCTGCTCCTACCTTCCCCACCAAATGAACAACAAAAAAAACAAGGGAGAGAGAAAGGGTGAAAGACAAAGTAGAGAAAGAGAAGATAGTGGTGAAAGTGGGGCAAACATGACCTGGTAGCAATATGTAGCAATTGCACCCAGTTTTACAAACCATTAAAAGTGAACTGTGGAGAATGAGCTTAGAAAAGGAAGGCGTGGAGTTGCAACTCCAGTACAATATCCGGCCTGTAGCTTGATTTATTTTTTTTTTTTTTTTTTTTTTTAAATGGAACCTGGGGAGAGACACAACAAAGATTACAAATAACCTGGCAGCCTGTTGTCAACCTTGAAACAGGGCTTCCCATGCCTTTATGACTGTATATGCTATACAGTCCTAATTGTGTCCAGCAGCTCTTCATTATTCATAGCCAAAAAGTGTGTAGCCCCAGCAGCTGGACATCCTCCCCTTGCCCTGTAGTCTTGCCCTGGGAAGCTCTTGGCTTCATAACACCTCCCCTTGCTGTATTCCTCCTTGCTAAGGGGCTGGTTAGTCTTGGATAGGGTGCAAGCAAACCTCAGCATAATTGTTTGCTGTGTTTTGCATAAAATTATCCTGAACAGTTGTTTTTATCTTGCCCTCTATTTTGCCCAGAGATTTGAAATTAAAATGAGTCTGTCCCCTCACCCAGAGAAACTGGGAGATTCACTCAGGTGACAGGCTGAGACACTACCATAGTCCTTGGGCGACATGTAATAATGTTGTTAATAATGTCATCAACTAAAGGGTTTTCTTTGTTGGGTTTTGGGTTTTTTTTTTTTTTTTTCCTTTCCTAACCTGGAATACTTCATTTCTATGAAGAGGCTGATTTATAAAACAAACAGAAACACCTTTATTTTGTGTATGTTTTTTATGACTACTGTTATTTATAAATGTTGGAAAGCTGGCACAATTTTTTTTTTTTTTAATTGTACTCATTTTTGGAAGGACAAATGAACAAATTTGAACTGTGTGTGTGGGTACATAGCAAAGGGTGGTGGGGAAGGTATGTGAATACCTTGCCCATCTTCACAGCACCAGTATGTATTCAGTGGGGTCTTTTTTGAGTGATTTTTGCTTTTCATCTAATAAGAGTATGTGCTAAATTAATTGTTTACCCTGTTTTGACTGGGAAAGCATGCCTTATGCAATGTTTTCTGTGTTCCAGTTGTACATGTATCAGCTGTTCCGGAGTTTAGCCTATATCCATTCCTTTGGGATCTGCCACCGGGATATAAAACCACAGAACCTCTTGCTGGACCCTGATACGGCTGTTCTAAAACTCTGTGACTTCGGAAGGTAAGCACATCTGTGGCCTGAAGCCTGGTGAAAAGAGCTTCCTTCAAAGTGAACCTGGGTGCAATTTTGCGGAAACCCTCTGTGTTCCTCCAAAGGTCTTGATTTGTAGTTTTGAAACTACAGATCAATATGGAGGGAATGAAAATTCGAGGCTGTTATTTGTGCAGGTAGTCAAAAAATAAAATGAAGATGCTGTTGCATAGGGAAAATACTGTGCCATGGAAAAATACAACCAAATACTAGGGTGAAATGTGTTTGGGGAAGAGAGGACAGGTGCAGTGGTATAGTAACCTGAAAAAGCTAATGTTACACCTTATTAGTCTACTTGTGTGCATACCAAGTTATTTAATATTTCAAATACTGTAGCGGCTCAAGACCAGAAGCAACACTTCTAATTGAAGCTCTTAGTGGATGTCTATATCCTAGGTTCCAATGGCACATTTATTTCCAGTATCCGTTCAAGTGAATCACCTTTGGAGTCCAGCCCTCATCTTAAAACTGATACAGAAATTCTGGGAATCCACACTGAGACAGGAGACGGATTTCTCTCCAGGAAAGTTCAGTCTTTAGATTGTGCTACAGCTTTGCAGACTAAAATAGTTAGGGCATATCTGTGAGGGGTCACTGAAGCTGCTGTTGCTAAATTCGCTTGCCCATAGTGAGTGGGAATGTCAGATGGTGGTTATTCAAGCACTGCATCGTCATGCCTGGTGGCTTGGGGATCTCTTCCTCAGCTCTGCCTCACTGGTGTTGGAGCAAAATAGGAATCGCACTGAGACTCAAAAGTAACAATGCATAAAAAGGTGGTGATTCCTCTGTGCTAACAGTGGGTGTTTGTTAATTGTAGTTTCTATATTAAAAAAAAACAGAAAACTGAGACTTTCTAAAACAGGCTAAATGGGTGGTGGGAGTCCTTCCTTGAAGGCTGAGAGGAGTGTCTGGAAGGCTGGATGTTGGATTTGGCTGGCTTGCTGCTCAGCTGCGTTTGGTGCTCCTTAGTTGAATGTCGTATTTCTAAAAGGGCAGATTTGTCTTACAGCTCCTTTCTATCTAACACTTGGTGTTAATTAAGAAAGAAGAATAATATGTTCATAGAATCATGGTCCAAAAGTAATGTGCTGTCGTGTTCCTTTATTTTCTTAGATGCTTCCAAAGGTAGTGGTTACTGTAGGTTAGATCTTTTGTGGCTGATCTCTTGCAGTATAAATGAAGCCTTCATGTTAATCATGGACGATAAACGTGACTACACTGGCAAAGTTGTTTGGTTTTTTTTTTCCTTTGTCTCCTTATACCCCTTTTGCCTCATACCATGCTTCCTTAAACAGCAAGGAGCCAGAATATTCTGATGGAAGTTTAAAAACAAAACAAAACAAAAAAAACCCACAAACAAACAAACAAAAAAAACCTAAACACCAAAAAAACCCCAACAACACACCCCCCGACCCCAACCCTCCTCCCACTTCTGGTGAGTATCCAGAGCTTTTGAACCTTAAAAGGTAACTACGTTTGACTGAACCATATTCTGTCCTTTTTCTTTGTAAACAAACCTTTGTACCTGGCAAAAGACAACTGCCATCCAAAAATCTGACCCTATTTGTCACCTAGACTGTAGTCAGAATTTCTTTGCTGTGTCCAGTATAAGGTGGCCGCTTGATGGATTGGACTGATTTCGTGGTAAATCATTGAGTCTGTGGCTTGCATCAGCTTAGAAGAACATGGTACTTCAGCATTTAGGATTTGGGGTTGGGTGAAGAGTGCCAAAGCTTAGTGCTGGTCTGCACTGCAATACTGTAAAACTATTCATTACTGAAAGATTATTATTTTGTTTCCTTTTCAGTGCAAAACAGCTGGTTCGTGGAGAACCTAATGTCTCATACATCTGCTCTCGGTACTACAGGGCACCAGAGTTGATCTTTGGAGCCACCGATTATACCTCCAGTATAGGTATGTATGTGTATTTGTTCAAATCTGTACTGGCTGCATGTGTTTTTATTTAGTTAAGTGTAAAGGTTTCCAGAGATCTCACATATGATCCCGAGACACAGAATTTCATTGTAAATGGTCAAGTACCACTTCTTAACAAAATACACAGATTTTGTAGATGGCTGTGATTTCTATACCTTTTGAGATTTCGGTGTCAATTGCATTAGGAAAAGGGCTTTTTTAATGTGTGTGGGGAAATCTGGTTTCAAAGAAAATATTTTCCAGGTCTCCAGGTAATTTTGCTATTTAGTTTAAAAGTAGGTATGAGATCTCAAGCTGAAAAAGCATTTGATGACTTAAAATAACTGCAAAGAAGGATTGTAGAAATACCAACTACTGCATCTGATACACTGTGATTTAGACATGAGTAATTTTGTCGCTTATTTACTTGGCTTTTAGTAAAGTGTTTTTAGTGGGAAAGAAAATGTGGCCTGATTGGCTTTAAACTCTCTTAACAGTTTTAATATATTGCATACAGTAGTCTTTCTGATTCAACTTACTATGTTAACTTTTGCTGTCCTTTAGTCGTTAATTTTGAACATAAAGACGACTACTTTCTAATACCTGGCATGTAGCTGTGTCATGGAAATGTTAGGGAAGCTGGAGGTTTTGGCAGAGGACAGGGAATAGCTGGGCTTTCATATCATGGAATCGTAACAATGCACAGCAAGATGAAAAATCATAAAATAGCAACGTGTTGGCTGGTTATGGGTAACTTCTTCAGTTTTTTAGTCAAGATATTCCCTGCGCCCTTTCTGAAGGCTGGTGCTAAAGAGACAAGATTTGGCTCTTGGGTTCCCCACTATTGTGCTAAGCTTTTACCTTGCTTATGGGCTTGAGTAAGTTAGACAAGGGCACAGTTACAAGGCAAAAGAATTTGGAGATCATGATCAAGTCTTGACAGAATATGTTTATAACCCGTTAAAGTGTGTGTAAAGATAGTATTTCTAACTAGTATTAAATGTATTGGCTGGCTTGTTTCAACTCTGTAGTTCTTTGAAAATAGAAGTGTTCCTGAAGACTTACGTGCTCTTGCTAATTTTTTCCATTAGTCTTCAGTATGTATTATAGCAACACTCATGTATCCCCCCTGCTATAAAAAAAAAAGGCAGAACTTACTTGATGGTTGGCCACTGCCAAAAGTGGCAGCCCTAGCCCTGCTCTTTCTTGCTTGTGGATAGCCTGGCTCTCATGGTTTACTGTTTAATATGCCAATTTGGCTTCAATTGACAAGAGACTTTTATTTTGGTTAGGTTAACTTTCTGCTACATTAGTGAGTTGAATCAACATTACTGTGTAGCCTGATAAGCAGGAGAGCCCAGGTAAAAGCCAAGTGGCGGGAGCTTGTGAGTGAAAGTGGCTGATCCTGGTTGACATCTTTTTGCCAGCTGAGAGCTAATAGATTGGCTCAGCTGCGTTATCAGAGTGCACTGAGACAACTTGTTTCAGAGGATAACTGCATAAAACAAATATTTTAGGTGTCACCAGAAGAGACTGCTTTGTAGATAAGTCTGTGAAATATTTCTTGCTCCAACTGTATAATGACTTTAATCTTGCACTTTTTTGCAGAACCTTTTTAAAGTTGCTCTTTCCTTTTTTGTTTTCTTATCTGCTGGTCTCTAAAACAGTTCTAATAAACCAATCATTTTAAAGTGAGGACTCAATTTTCCACTTGCCAAAAACATCATTAATTTCAATCATTGTAGTTCAGACTTTCTCATGCACTCCACAAAAAACCCTGTTCCCCCCAAGACCCTTATCTGAATAAATCAATCTAAATGAAACTTGCACAGAATAGCTTGAAAATGAAGTTCAGCAAACACTCCTTCCTTTCTACCCTTTCCTATCTCCACTTCCTTACCAATAAAACCTTTGCATGTGAGGGCTGGGAAGTAATAAAATGCTTTTTACAAACTTACTTTGCAGTTTCCCAGTGTTCTGCAATATGTTAGAAATTCTAGGGATTTAGTTTTGTGATGCTACTGCTTCCGGTGGTGGTAAATACCATGGCAGCAGCAGTGCTTAGTGAGAACTCTTCCCTATCTCACATAGGATTATTCATCCAAACTCAACTAGCAGCATTTGTATACCAACCAGCAGGCACAGAGATGTTTCTTAAAAGAAAGGGAGAGGAAAGAACATTTAATTATCAGTAATTAATCCATAACTCAAACCATAGGAAACCATGAGACGCTTCAGTATTGTAATGCTGCATTTTAAAGCTTTTTTTCTTAATGTGGACATGCTTGTGTTTTCTGGTTCTTGTTTTCTTCTGAATTATTAGCACAACAGTCTTTTCCTGCTACAGTCTTTTTCTCTACACAAGAATTCACGTGGGAGCGGAGGGGTAGCAAAAACTGAGCTTAAATGTGATTTAGGGATCTTCACTCTTCTGTTTAAATATGTTACGTTAAAACTACATTAAAAATAAAATCGGAGAAGACTATGAAGCAAAAAAGTGTTCTAAGTAGAACTCTCTTGTATGTTATCTGCAAGGCATCCAGCTGTTTTCCTGAGTGTTTTTTGTTTGCTAATGTTACTACAAGACTTATGATTATAACACGCTGCAATACAGTAATTATTGGAAATATTTCTGAGCAAGAAGTGCTTTTTAAACAGAGGCAGTGACACTCTGGTGGCCCAAGACTGACAGTACAGCCAACCTGCATCATGACCATTTCAGTAGTTAGCCATCTTGCTTAGCACTATAACCAGGAGTTGCATTAGGCTGTCTGGCTTTGTCTAGCTTGTCTTTTAACACATGAATTTGTCCTTGCAACATTACTTGCTCTTCAGTGTAGCAGAAACTAAAGTTGGTTCCAGGATGTGTCTTTTCATCCTGGATGTCACAAGAGAGCTGTTAACTGGCTTTTAAATTCTAGGATCTTGATTATTTCATCAAAGTGCATGACTTGAATTCTAACCCAAAAGGTACCTTTAAAAAATAACTCTCAGCCAGAGGTAGTGTTTATTGCATTTTTGTAAATTACTGCATCAATGCTGTATATAAATATATATGATAGTAAGAGTAGTGTCAAAACACATTTACTGCCCTTAGTGCTTCTGTGTGTGTCATCCAGCAGACCTAGGACTATTATTAAAATAATGACCTGGGAAATGACCTATTCAAGTTTTTAAATAATCCCTGTTGCCAGATAGCTACAAATCGAGGCCTATAATAACTCTGTCGTCTGCCTGCATCACAGCTTTAAGGAATTTTTCAATGGTCAGACACAAGCATTCATGTCACTTGGGTGCCTTCAGAGCTTGTACAGTTTGGGCCTTCGTGCACCTTTGACTATGAATTCTGCAAGTGTGTGCATGTCCCTAAGGATTGCTGGGGATAGCACATAGTTTTGTTCCTGCAGCTGATTTGTAGGAGGTTTGGTTTTTTTGCAAACCAAGCCCTTCAGCTATCCCTTGACAGTGTTTTGGCCAAAGCTGCTTCCTTACAGGTCTGTGCGTGTTAGGCCATCCCAGAGTATGCTGCTGGCATGCTGCTGGCTGCGCTGGTCATCTGGGTGCTGCTTGCTACCTGCTGAAAAACTGTGGGATGGCTGCCCACGTTCCCCTACAACATCCTGGGACAAACACAGGCACTGGAGCAGGAATGGGTGCAGATGTTTCTGTTGCCATGTGATCCTCTTGTATAGAAAGAAGCTGTGCAGTTAAACTTTATCCCCAGAACATGCTGTGGGTTTTTTTTTTTGTTTTGTTTTTTTTTTTTAACTAGGCTAGGTGATGAGGCAACGGAGAGCTCACCAGAACGTGGTGGTACTTCTGGATAACAAGGGTTTGCTGGTCTCGGTGTGTTTTCTCTGTCACTGCGCTGGCAGGAATTGAGAGCATTCCAGAGGGAACATTTGTAGCCACTGGCAGGGAAAGATTGATCTGTGTGGCTGTATCGCTGGCTTCTGTTGGGGTGTCCAAAAATAAGTATCACAAAGTTATTCATTCACTTTCCTAGCAAGCGCTAAGACAGAGGGAAAGAGTATTTCACCTCAGCAGCCTGGAGCAGAAGCTCCTCTGAAGGTGTGCATAGTCAGGCTGTCTCAGAGTCTCCTGGGGAAGAACCATCACAAGGTGTGTCCCAAACCTGTTGCCAAACAGTGATAAGTATGCGCCTCTCTATCTTGGATGGCAACTTCCAAAGCTGAAAATAAGCACAGGCATTAATTTACTGCAATGTTCTATCACCTGTCATTGTAGTTTCATGTCTTTGTTGTACAAAAATAGAGATACCTGTGTTTAGCTTTTGTTCCAAGTACTGGAACAAGCATGGCTTTCCAAGCATTTCAGGTTTCAGCCTTACTCTGTCTATAATCTGTAGATCTGTGGTGGCTTGATGTGCAAAACTTGCACCAACATATCACACGTGCCCATAATCCAGAATTTTGCTCTCATTCTGACATTCCAAAAAGTGTTCCAAACAAGCAGCAATGAAAAGCACTTTACACTCTGGCATTTGGCAACTAGGAGCTGCTGATTTTACAACGTCCTAGGGCTGCTTTTCTGGCTCCTGGTTTCTTCCCTGCTAGTTTGTTTCCAGAGCAGCAACTTTGACTCACCTCCAAGATGGAAGAAGTCCATCAAGATCAAGGGATAGTGGGGCAGAGATTAATAGATGAGGGAAAAAAAAAAACATAGAAAGGTAAATGTGCCCCATAAAGTGTCAGATAGAGGAAAGTTCTTAATTTGTACTAAATGGATGAGAGCCAGCTCAACTTTTTTTTTTTTTTTTCCTTCATGTCCTCCAAATAACAAGTTAGAGGAGCTGGAGTGTAATACAACGAATGGCGCTCATGCTGTGAAGAAGAGGACCAGCTTCTCAGCTTGGAAAGGCAGAGGTTGAGATCACAAAAATGAAATTCATGGACAGGGTATTCTGTTGCAGACTGCTGGAAATGGCCATTGCCCACTTGCACAATTAAAGCTAGGGAGTGTATTTTGCAGGTTGTTCTGCTGGATGCCTCTTCCTGAACTAAAGAGAAATTTTTCCTTTTCTTACCTTCTCTAATCCTGGAATGGCATTCAAAAGCAAGGCAATGATACAGATGATATTACTAGACAACTTGATGTCCACTTAACAACTGTGAAGATCAATAAAGTAACAGAAACTTAATTTAAGAAAAGTTTTGTAGTATAAGAGGCTATATGAATTTTTGCATGCTTAAATCAGTGCAGGTAGTTCATGTGATAATGGTATTTGTCCAAGTGTTCTACAGTCTACAAAAGATATGGCATTAGCCACTATTATAATGCATGAAAGCTATCTGAAATAGGCTTATTTGAAGGTTGCTTTTGACTGGCAGTTGAATTTACTGTCCATATTGTTTAGACTACATTTCACCAAAGGTACGAAGAAAATAGACATACCTACTGCCTTCTTCTTACTTAATAGCTTTCAGTATTTTCTCCTAAAATTTCACATTGTCCCAACTAGCTTGGTAGCTTGACACAAGGATGATTTGTTGACTTGATTCTTGTTTTCTGTTAGGTTCTCTCTTATCTTGTTCATTAACTAGATTAAAGCATGTGAATGATAGTCATATTTCACCTTAATTATATTGCACATATTCAAAAGAAATAGTACAGAAAATGCTTCTTCTCCCATGGGAGCAGGTAGTTACACTGCAAACCTACTCTGAAAGATTATTAACCTGTAATAGTTAGCTGTGACTGTGCTAAGGCAAAAAAGGGTCTGAGAAGGAGCCATCAAAAACGGGTATTAACTACCTTATCACTTCTTTTCAGTAACATGTCTAAATACAGAATTTAGTACATTGTTTACTTCAGGCTTGAGAAAAATGTTACCATCCTAATTTGGAAGATAAATTTTAAAATGCCAAAGGTGGGGGAGCAAACTATCCTGGAGCCATATTTTAGCCCTGTTAAAGTTGATGGCATAAATTCTATTGAGTTTCAGCAAAGCTGAAATTTCCCAGTTTCTTCCTTATTATACATTGCTCACCAGAGCTGTATAAACACCTTATGTAAATTGTGTTTTGTTGCCATCCCTGCTTGGAGCTGCTGAAGTTAGCCTCCGCTCTCTGGCGTTCGTTGAGGATGCTTCAAGGGTTTGTTCACTTCCTTGCCCAGGGAATGTTGCCCAAGTCCTAATTTGGAAGTTGGTGAAATTTCACTCCTGGAAAAGAGTTTGGGATTTTGGAATGTCTGTAGCTTATTTCAGTGTGTGTTTAAAGCATAAGCAAGTAAAATCAAGGAAAACTAAATAGACTTTTAACGAGGCATTAAATAACCTGATTTGGAAGATTTCGCTGCACGAGGAACAACTATATAAGTTTCTGATGGATTTGTTGTATGTTTGATGGATTAAACCCATCACAAATTACAGCAAGTATTCTTCAGACTTGCTCAGCTATTTCCTCATGACCTACATCCTTTCTTTTTTTCCCTCTCTCCCCCTGCAATGCCTTCAGCTTTCTCGTGTCCCCTCTGCTCTTTCTGCTTGGCCTTCTTGCTTGAGCAAGGACCTGCACATCCTTCAACTTGGTTGCAGCTGCAGTTTAGTGGGGTGGGGGCAAGCTGAGCATGTCTGCAGGGACTGAGTCCTCCTCTCCTCAGCAGCAGCACTGATGCATGTGCTCCCCACTGCTTTTACAAAATTTCTGCAGTGGATTCAAGACTTCTGCCTTTCAGATTTGTCTGAAATTGGCGAAGGCATTTAGGGAGACTGGGAAAGGATAAAACACCACAAAGCCAACTTCATGGAGCAGCCAGAACAAAGGTTATTTAAAACAGTTTTAAAAAGCCACAGTCTAATTTGAAAAAAATCATGCTAACGTAGTTTCAAAATTTTGAAAGGAAGCGAGTTGTGAATGCTGGCTTACTCTCATGTCAGCTTTGGGTTTGTATATGTTCTGCAAATACTCTTCATCCCCATATATTGTTTCTTTTTCAGTGCAAAATAAGGATTGAAGTTGTAAATAATGATTATAGCTTTGGGGTACCACTTGTTTTGTATACTCAGTGTAAAGGACTCAGTTTTTTCAAAACCCTTTAAGGTGCCTTTAAATAGACTTTTAAGTTACAGTACTCTTGACTGCTTAGTACCTTTCATCTGTTTCTTCAATACTTCTGAAGAAATCTATGCTATCTGTTGAACCATTGTGTAATTTCCTATAAACCCAGTATGCATGGAATGACACAAAAAGTGATTCTTTGCATCATCATTTTCTTGTATGTGTTGGTCAACAGCAGGAGCTACCAGAGAGAGATGTTATTTAGCAGTCAGATGCAATTAAATGTTCTTTGCATAATGCCACCTTCATTTGTTGTCCAAAAGAGATCTTAGCACCTTGGTTGTCATATCAGCTTTTATTAAATATGACTAAAAGATCAAAAAGCGTAATCTGGTTGGTTTGCTTGTTGGAATTCAAGACTCAAACTTCAGATTATTTGTGGTTGCTGGTTGTACTGTAAGTAGTTACTTTTTAGGATAAACCCTGTTGCGGTGTTTGTACTAAGGCATTATGTAAAAATGCATCTATTTGACTTTGAGGTGAATGATTTTGAAAGCTGCAGTAGCGAGCAGTGCTTTTTGTCTACCGAATGTTACAACTGAATGATATCTTTCTTGAGAAGAGGGGGAAGTATTTTTGCGTAGCCCCTCTCTCATTTAGAAATGGGGGAAGGAACAGTCTGTTCTAACTTGCAGATTATTTTTATATCAATCTTGAAGTTCTGAAAGGTTTTTTAATTATTTTTTGCATCCTCTCTAGTGGTTGTGATAATAGACTGTTAGAGAACTGTCAGAGATGTTATAAGGATCTCTGTCGTAGCATGGGTTATCTCAGGTTGGAACAGGCCTCAGGAGGTAAATTCTCTGGGTTTTGAGTTGTGGTGGTGCTACTGTTATTTCACAGGGGAAGGTTAGCTTGTAAGAGTAGCCAAGAGTTCAAAGGGTAGAGGGGGACTGGTTTTGTTCTTTTCCTTTTTGGGGCATTACAATATTGTAGGCTTTACAAATCCTCCATTACTGATTGTTTGTTTGAGGTTAGATTTTAGTGTAAGGTTTCAGATATACATGGAACAGATTATGACTTTCTAGAAAACCTTACAGTCAGTCTATTTTTTTTGAGAAACAGTTATTTCTGCATCTACGTGCAATACTCTTAGTGTGTTGAGCAGCTTAAACTTCAGTATTTGGTGTGCAGTTACAGCAAATTCTCACAAACACCTGCTATGCAGTGTTTACTGTATTTGCTTCGTTAGATTTTTTGTTTGAATTAACTATGTTTCAAAAATAAAATGCTATTTAATAGATTATGAAAATTTTCTTCGTGTAGAGGAGTAGCTGCTATTGACTACTTGTGGCTTTTGGTATATGTATGAAGATTAGTTGATGACTTCTTCGATGGATGCTCTTGACCTGACCTATGATTTGCAGTCTGTTGTCCTGCTGAGTTTGCAAATGGAATTGGGATAAAGTCTTGATGTGACTGAGTTAGAGAGGCTGTCTCCCAGATCCCTTAATCATCATGTACTGCAGGATACAAGTCATACTTGCAGTGCTGGTCCATCTGCTAGTGTATATATGCTTTCAATATATGAATGAAAAATTGAGTCTATTCAATGTTCAGAAACAGTAAAAACATCAGTCGTTGTGGTAGATGATACCTATGCATAGTTCATGATAAATGTGATTTAAAAACAACACAGGGTTTTGGGAAATTATTAATTTTCAGATGGCAAATGTTGTCAGGTCTTTTCCCTACATGTATAAGTTTTAATGTCAGTGCATTATGGCATTTAACATTATTTTTCAGTTCTCTTTATCTCATGGTTTGACTTCTAAGACTGTCTGCCCACCATTGCTTTATGCCAGGTATCTGTGTTTTCTTTAGCTACGTTACGTACAGTATTAAACATGGCAAAGAAGAAAGTAAGTAGCTTAAAACTGCTGGTTTTATATAAATGGCCTAATATGTACCTTTTACTGATACCTTTCCCTGTTTTCCACTTTCCCCTTTTTAGATGTGTGGTCAGCAGGCTGTGTATTGGCTGAACTGTTACTAGGACAACCAATCTTTCCAGGTGACAGTGGTGTGGATCAGTTGGTGGAAATAATCAAGGTATGGAATTTTAAGTGGGTTTTTTTGACTGTGTTATTCCTTGGGAATCGGCATGAAAACGTGTGTTGTTACAACCTTGTCAACATACATATTCTGTCACCATTGTATAGGGTGTTGTTGCATGTGAAGAGTGTTTGAAAACACTTACTGTGCTTTTTTTTTGAGAACTTTATGATCTTTGTGCCCCTCTTGCAGTCATGCATAATGAAATATCATCTTTTAACTATATAGGGTTTTTTTCCCCTCTTAAAGGATTGCACTTTCAGTGTGCTTGGAAATACTGCTTACATACTGAGCCAATATTTATTAATGTGTGATTCTCATTCTTTAAGAATCTGGCTTTTTTTCCTTTGTTGCATGCAATTAGTACTTGGCTTTGAAAACAATGTTATTAAATTTCCTTCTGCCAGACTCTTCACATACGTAGCCTTCTTCTTTTCTTCCTTCCTTCCAGCTCTTTGAGGTGAAAGGTGAGAAAGTGCACTGCTTTTTGCAGATGAAGAATCAGGAAATGTAGGGCAAAGATACCTTCCACCTGAAGAGTCTTGTTTCTCAAGTGAAAAAGACCTAATGTTTCAGAATGCATAACATTTATATATCGCTTATGTTCAAACACATCTTGATTGATTTCATTTGGTAAGCTGTGAATATTCTGCGATTCTCAAATTAGAGGCATGGAAGAATAATTCATAGCTTAAAAGATTGGCGTCTGACTTCCCAGCACCCTAGTCTCCCCTACCTCCTTCCACATCTGCAATGAAGGAAGCATGATTTCTAGAGAGAGCAGTATATTATTCCTCTGAATCTATACTATGCACTTAATAAGATGGGAGTATTACAGAGGATAAATGTGCGCACGTGCTGTTCAGCTTTATTGATTTCATCACCACAAGGGGACTGTATTAAGAGAATTTCCTCCTTGGTTTTGCCCATTAACTGCTACCATGATACATGTATATTTGTGTCACATGCATGTAAAAACCCCCTCAAAACAAAATGTGTGGGTGGAAGGGTAGAACTACGTGCGTCTGTGTTACTCACTAGAAGAGCTACTGGTGTCTTTGTCCCTGTCATAACAGAGTGTATGACACCAACCAACACCAAGTTGTCACTCTGCTGCGTGGAGGACATGGGCTGGTGAGGCTCAGTGTTTCTGTGGCCTGCTCTACTGTCTCAGTGGGGTGTGCTCTGACCTTTCTAGGCTCTTGCCACATCTCCAGCCTTTGACCATGTAAACCGAGCTTCTGTTACAGTGGGTTTCTATCTGTCCTGCTGGAAATCCTCCAGTCAACTCCTTTCCTTGGGAGGCTCCATGTCTTGCACCTAGTTCTCCTGTGACTTTCTTGGTTTCTTATTATTGCCTTTCTGCCCAGTGTTTGAAATACAGTGCTTGAAATGCTCAGCATGTCCAAGTTGGGTCAGTTTACATAAGAAACACCAGTGGAAAAGTAGAGTTGCTGTCAGAAGCAGGGCTGATAATGGCCCAAGTTTTCTCCTTTTGAGAACTGTCTTGGAGTGGTGCGCTGTTTTCTGCTACACTACTTGCGTGAGATGTGCAGTGGTCCCTGTGACCACTTCAGATGGCCAGAGTTCCTCAGGAGTTTGTGCAATAACCTGTGGTGTTTCCCTTTGGATGTTTTCAAAAAGTCCTGTTTCGTTTCTTGATTTTAATGTCTTGACTGCAGTCCTGAGAAACTACCATCTAATTTTTGTACGTACAACTGTTACGTCACAGTGACAGTCCTGTAAGTCTTTCCATGGCTCAATCAGAAACCTGAGAGTAGAGAAGCCTTATCAGCAAAACCATAATGCTCTGCCTTACCATCTCTTTGACTTTTACAATGTGCAAGTAAGATAATCGGGAAATAGATGTCCTCTTGTTACTGACATGCTAGCCAAGCAGAGATTGTGGTTTGGTTCAAAGTTTGTGAGAAGCTCTTATCATGAGTTGGACCTTTCCAGTTCTGCAGTATTGGAAGTAAACATCTGTGAACTAATAATTTTATAGCATGTATATGCCCTGATTGTGATGATTCTGCTTTGTTTACACTTGAGTTAAGTTGTATTGAAGCGGAGGAGTACTTTAATAAAATTGCTGATAGCCTGTATACCATCTGTGGTTTCTTTATATGTCACTACCAGGAGTGGTGTGAAAACTTCTTATTGACCAAGTCATAGCTGAATACATAGTACTGGCAAACTAATGTTATTTCTCATGACAGCCGAAGGAGTATCCAGTAAATTATAGCTTGAGATTATGATTCTCACCTCCTCAGAAACAAATTTCTGAATCATGGGGGATACTGAATGATCATCCACACCTGTGTTGTGTTGGGGTTTTCTCATCTTCTGTTAGATATGTAGCCCCCTATGCATAGAAATTAAGTGAAACAACTTAAATGTAGGGACAACTGAATTTTATAGTAAGCCTGGTCTCTTCAATTAAAAGGTTACAGTACTGAGACAGTATGTTTTAGGAAAGTCTGAGAGAACAAATGCTGTAAATCTTACAGTAGTAGTCACGAAAAATTCAGATGTTCACTGAATTGTTAAGGAAGTATGATGGAAAATGTAAGCCCGAATGGGTGGGTGCCATGAATATTTTTCTGCCTGTATGTTTGTTCCTGAGGCAGCATATATTCTCAAGGTAACATTGGAAGAGAAAATGAGGGCAAACTGCAGAAGTGGACTGTTTTTCAATGCCCTTGTCTACCAAATCTTGTGTTGTGAAGTTTTGTATAAACTACTCAGAAAAGCCCTGTCAAAAGGCTAAGGTGAGAATACAGAGAGAGTTATAATTGAGAATATTGCATTCAAAATCAACGGCCTAGAAATTGTCTAGGAAAGTGCATGAACTGGGCAGTGAGGTGCTTCCTTTGTAACACCATACCCACTGACAAGTATTTCTCATGGTGGAAGTAGAGAGAGAACAGCACATTTACCTCAAATTTCAAGTAATTTTTCCTCACCTTTTCAGAATGAGGAAAAAGTAGAAAGTGAGGTCCTCAACTTTCCATTCTGCCAGCTGTTGGCAGGGGACTGTCTCATCTGCTATGTATCCCTTAAAAGTAACCAATAATAAAATTGAGCAGATTTGTTTTTCAAATCTGCTAAGAAGTCATGAAACTTGCTGCTCTTCTCCACTCCCAGCATGATGCTTAAATTTGACTTGGATTTGAAAGGTTAGCATAAAACCTGCAACCTGTGTTTACTGAGCGAGCTTGGGTTCTGCAGCCTCAATACAGTTGAAGACACGCAATTCTGCAGCATGAAAATTACCAGAAAAGTTAAGTCTTGGGCACAACATGTAAAACGTTAGGTTGTATAAGATTTCATTTAGAATAGGATTCATTTAAAAAAATATTTTTACAAATGGTGTCCACCTCTGCCATTTGCTGCCATAGAATACTACGATTTAAAGCTTTCATTATAACACAGACTTAATGCTAACTGGCTGTAGGATAAGCAGAGCTGTGGGGTCTGCCAGTTGTAGAATGGCAGTGAGCTTTGTAGAAGGTTGCAGGTTGGGACCTGTGAGCTGCTGTTTGACTATCTTGGAGCCGTGCTTTTCAGATAGCTTCCTTGGAACTGTATGTCTGAAACTTAGGGGCAGAGAAAATGGAGTATTTTAAACTCCCAGAAAGGGCTATGGTAAAAAAGTATTTATCCACACATTTGGAAATGCGTCTGACTTTCATACCTTAAATTTACTTGATTTCACTGCAAAAGAGGTCAGCTTGGAAACTTTTCTGCTGGTTCCTATTGATTCAGGATGACTGAGTCACAGTCACCCTTGCAGCATTTTCTGAGCCAAGATAAATTTTTCAGTTGTCTCTTCAGTTGCTTACTCAGCTTTGATTTTTCAGAGTTCATTTCACAACACTGCAATTGAATCCAACACCTGGGTATGAAGTTTTTGCATTAGGCTGGAGAATGACTTCAAAATGCCATCACATTAAACTAGTCCTCCCTTCTCATGCAGTTCATGATGACATCCCCTCAGTAGCTGTGTTCATGAAGATAGAATTTTTGTGATATGTCAGTCCAGCACAGCTTGTCCTTCCTGCAGGCTGCATGCCCAACATCCTCAGTCCCTTGCTGCATCAGAAGCATTTTTGGCTTTTGTCAGATTTTGATTCACTTTCAGCAGTCTTCACATAGTTTCATTTCAAGCAGTCTTGCAAGATCTTCTCCATCCAGTTGCACCTGAAGTTTCTATAGGCCTATTGCATATTTGCAAACCGCTCTGAAAAACTGTGCCCCTCTAGAATCACAGCATCACATTTGTGTGAATCAAAAGACAGTCCTTTTTAGCTTCTTTTTCTCTTGTTCCTATTTCTTTAAAGACTGTCTTTCCAGATGTTCTCAATCTGGCTGGGGGAGAGAGATCTTTGACTGCTTACCCCTGACAAAAGGATATTTGATATGGGGAAAATACTGTCTTGGAGCTCCATCTGAAGAAATAATTTAACCCAAGTACATTCTTCTTGAATACTTACACTATTACAGGAGAGAAATCATGTGCTGTGCTTTTTCCAAAGTTTGATCTTGAATGGTGACTCTTCCTCCTTATTTTTAGCTCTTGCTAGCTATCCAAATGTTAGGTTACCCTACTGGCTTTCGAGTGACATCTCCTTCAGAAATGTGCTCCGTTTCTGAAGCAGGCACAGTGGCAGCATGGGTTTCATCAGCGGTCACATAAAGAAATTACATATGAGCAAGCATTACACCTCAGAGAGCAGTCATACAGTCCTGTCCCCGATGGAAGGGTGAAACCCCCCTCCTTCCAGCAGCCCAGGAGGCTTGCGGTTGCTGCTTCCCTATTTAAAATCCACTGTGCAAGTGGGATACCGCTGAATACAGCTTGAAAGAAGGAGCTTTCAGACCATGAGAGGGAATTTTTTGGAGATACAATCAGGGCAGACTCCTCCATAAATCTTTGTGCGCATGGCTTGCAATTCAGCAGCGGTGTCTGCGGGACTGCCATGCCCCCTGCAAAAGCCTGGGAGGTGGGGGACCCCTGCCTGCCCCCCAGCTCTGCAGTGCCCCAAAACCATCAAGGGAAAACTGGCTAGGATACCCCCCCCCCCCCCCCCCCAAAAACTAAAACATCTTCAACCACACTTCCCGCAGACAGTGGTTACTCTTTATTCCCCTTGCAAAAAGGGAATCTCAGAAGTGTAATGGTTTTGTTTCTAAGATAATTATTATCTTCTGAAAGGTTCTGTTTAGTACCTTCCCCCTACTTCCCTCAAAAATGGGGAAAAAAAAATCCTGTCAGAAGAATGAAGCAGCAATAATTGTCTGAGCAGCCCTGGGACATGGGGAGGAGAGCATCTGCCAATCTGCCTTGCGCTGTCTTTACCAGAAATATTTTTTTCCATATGCTGCAATCTAGAGTATGAGATGCATCAACTAACTTGTGAAAACTGTAGGAAAGGATTTGGGGGGGAGAGGTTGGTTGTTTGGGGATTTTTTTTGTTCCTGCTGGACTGTGTGATTATTCCTTGCATCAAAACTGGCATTTCATGGCAATTTAGGAGAAATAATAAAATCTTCTTCCCATAGTTCTCTGGGTTAGGAATGAGGCAAGGGGTAAAAAAATGTATTAAGACAAGCTCTGTAGTATCATGTGTAACTTTTTGGTTTCTGACAGTTTTACTGAGCTGAATGCTAAGTATAGACTGCAATTATAATATATGGCTCATACTCAAATGTCAAGGTACTATTTTGGGCCCAGTTTTTGAAATAAAATAAATTCAGTCACAGTAGTTAATGGGGAGAGAGGAGCCATCTCTTCTGGGAGAATAAGCAGTAGAAGAGCATAGTACTTTTTATTGGATGCGGCCCTGTGCTGAGGACCTGCCTGCATCTGACACAGGGTTTCACATGCGTCCTCTGTCCTCACCCCTAAGGGAAGTCTCTTGGCATTTTTTTCTTATTCCCCTGCCCTGCATCACAACTTGGCTGTTCCTGTGCCTCACGTAATTCATCACTTCCAGTGCTTGCAGGCAGGCAGTGTAAAAAAAGTTGATGAGCAATTATATTCATGTCAGTGGTGACAATGGGTTTCTTCCTATTCCTGATGTATAGCTGCTCTCGTGTTTGTGAATAGAAGAAATCTCTATATTTAGTTAGCTTTCATTTTGTTTGACAAGAGTGTGCTTTTGAAAGAAAGTGTATATAAAATGGGTAAGTTTATTTTATTTTCTACCACAGACCTCGTGAAGTATTATTTCAAAGCTGACCTGTGTTTACTGCTTGAGATGCCTACACCATGAATTTTTTAAATAACTATTTGGCACACCTCTCACAACTTTCTGAAGAGGTGCAGACATGTTTGCAGAAATATTAATTATGCCATCTGGTAAGTCATACACACCAGACTTTCGGCAGCACGTTTCCTTGTAAACTTGCACGGTTTTCCCAGGGAAGGCACTGTATTTCTGTAACCATGGCTTTCTAGAGGTTTCTGATTTAAATAACCACCTTCTTCCCTCTCTAGTTCAGTCATTACCAGCCAGAGCTTCTGAACCCTTGGTGTCCCTGTGCTTTTAACTGAATTTTACATTTTGGCGAAGGTTTAGCAGTAACAACGATTGTTGGAAAGGGCCTCTGTTCCACTGGGGTTTGTTGAGACCCTTGCAGTTTCCTCTTCTTCTGGTGTTGCAATGGTGTGGGTTTGGTCATAAATAACTCTGCGCAGTTTTGCACAGTGAAGCCAGGTGTGGACAGCAGTTGTCTTCAGTATTGGAGTGTAACTAAGGTGTCTTTTGGAGCTGAATATCATCCATCTTTTTTCTCCCATGAAAATTCAATTGCAAGGACATAAAATGAAGATTTTTATGCTATTTGTAATCAAATGCAGGGCTTATTCCAGGTTCAGAAATCTCTTCCATGTGTTCGTTAAGGACGACATTATTGGGAGCCTGTAGCTTTTCTTTAATTGCTTGAGATATGTACCATTACCCTACCTTCACAAACCCTGTTCCTGGAATAAAAATTATTTGGGGAGCTTCATCTATTACAGATTAGTGTCAAGGAAAAACTTTTCAGAAAATACTTGTGAAACCTGTTGTGTTCACTTTTTGTCCTAAGAGAATCAGAGTAGTATCTGACTTCTCAACAAGCGTATTCTTTAGTTAATCTTAGTAGATAATGTTTCTTTTTATTTTTTTTTTTTTTTAAGAGATCGTGATGACAATAGGGAATGAAGAGCAAGACTAGTTGACCTGTTGTCTTCACTTGCAGACTTGTAGTCTCACGCAGACTCCATTAATTCAAAAGTTTAATCTTCATTTCAGATACAGGTGATTCCATCAGACAACTACATTTTTATTATTCTAGTATTTACTCTGCTTTGGTTCTGTCTCTTTTTTTTTTTTTTTTTTTTTTTAAAGTGCCCAATAAAAAAAAAAATCAGCTTTTTCCTTAACAATATCACCTTTCATAAGACTGTCCACAAGAAGTAGAATAGTATGTGCTAATGTGCATAGACCTGAATAATTCAGTACTGGACCCTTTGCAAGACTTGGGGGGATCTTATCAGTGTATGGAAGTATCTGAAGGGAAGGTGCAAAGAAGAGGGAGCCAGGCTCTCTTCCGTGACGTTCCATGACAGGACAAGAGGTGATGGGCACAAATCAAAACACGTGAAATTCAATCTGAACCCAAGAAAACAGTTTTTATTGTGAGGGTGGACAAGCTGGAGAGGTGGGCCTGTGAGAACCTCATGAGGTTCAACAAGGCCAAGTGCAAGGTCGTGCACCTGGGACAGGGCAACCCCCGGTACCAATACAGGCTGGGGGATGAAGGGATTGAGAGCAGCCCTGTGGAGAAGGACTTGGGGGTACTGGTGGATGAAGAGCTGGACATGAGCCAACAATGTGCGCTTGCAGCCCAGAAAGCCAACTGAATCCTGGGCTGCATCAAAAGAAGCATGGCCAGCAGGTCGAGGGAGGTGATTCTGCCCCTCTGCTCTGGTAAGACCTCATCCGGAGTACTGTGTCGAGCTCTGGGGCCCTCAGCACAAGAAGGACATGGACCTGTTGGAGCGGGTCCAGAGGAGGGCCACCAAAATGATCCGAGGGCTGGAGCACCTCTCCTATGAGGCGAGGCTGAGAGAGTTGGGGTTGTTCAGCCTGGAGAAGAGAAGGCTGCAGGGAGACCTTATTGCGACCTTCCAGTACTTAAAGGGGGCTTACAGGAAAGATGGGGAGAATCTTTTTAACAAGGCCTGTTGTGACAGCACAAGGAATAATGGATTTAAACTAAAGAAGAATAGATTTAGACTGGATATAAGGAAGAAATTTTTTACAATGAGGGTGGTGAAGCACTGGAACAGGTTGCCCAGAGAGGTGGTAAAGGCCCCATCCCTGGCAACATTCAAGGTCAGGTTGGATGGGGCTCTGAGCAACCTGATCTGGTTAAAGCTGTCCCTGCTCACTGCAGGGGGGTTGGGCTGGATGACCTCTAAAGGTCCCTTCCAACCCAAAGCATTCTATGATTCTATGAAATACTGGAACAGGTTGTCCGGAGAGACTGTGGAGTTTCCACCCTTGGAGATATTCAGAAGCTGTCTGGACATGGTCTTGGGCAATTATTGGCCCTGCTTGAGCCGGGGATTTGGACCATATGACCTCCAGAGGTCCCTTCCAACCTCAACCATTCTGTGAAAATTCTGTCCAAGGAACATCTGCTCCATAGTATTTTCAGAGTTGGTATAGCAAGAGCAGCTGTTTTGTAGAGTAACTCTGCCAAAAATGTGCAAAGTAATTTATGCTTCTCCTTTGCATTTCAAACGGAAAGAGCAGTCACATATGTGACTTTTTTAAAATAAGAGGTTTGCCCAATTTTTGCAATAGCTTAAATGATTACTATTACTCACCAAGGTTACTCGAATGTATTCCTAATATACTGAAAACTCTGTGTGAATCAGTGAGGTGCAATTTCAAAAATAATTTAGCAAACAGTGTTGGCGTATTGGGGGGCGGGGAGAGGTCCAGTACAGGACATCTTCCAGATATGTCAAGTACTGGTACAATTTTATAGCCTGTCATTTTATTCATCCCATGCTTCTGGATTGTGATTTGAACTTGACACAGGTTTTAAAACTTCCATTCTTCTTCCTATCTACTTTCCTTTCCTCTTCTTGTTTGTTTTTGGTTTCGTTGGGGGGAGGGGGGGGGGGTTGGGTTGGGGGGGTTTGGGGTTTTTTTTTAATTTTATTTTTGCCTTAGCAAAAAGCACAATCTGGCTTTACAATCCAGAGAGAACAAAGTAAATACGCTGAGTGGTTAATGTAAGTCACTTGTCCTGTTGTACAGTTATTTTGTGTGTCAAAGGCTGTTATTAACTGAAAGGTCAGGCAATCCCTTCTTTCAGCTGGCATGATCCCTCTTCAGTACCTTCTTTCCTAAGCATTCATGACACTGTTGCTTAGATGACTGTGCTTGAGCTTAGGAGTTGCTCCCTCCCATCATCTGGAGTTACAGCAGTGTTTTTAGTGAAATGTATGGATAGACATTGTCCATGGGTCCTTCCAAGAGCTTGCCCTTGTCCATCTAATCTGAATTCTCTCTGATGCTGTAGACAGTCTTTAAATAAAGATACTTGCACTGTGTAGGCTCCTGTTCTGAGCAGCTTTGGGAACTGAGCTAGTTTCCTGAATTTTGGCTATAGAAAAAAATCTAGTCCTTGGCTCTTCTTAGGAAGGCTAGTAAGGGAATTCTTTGAGGGGGAGAAGGGGAAAGAAGGTAAGCGTGCTTTTAAACAAGTCCTGTTCATACTGGGGAAGGCTGAAAACTTAGCCTTTAGAAATGGTGGGACAGTAATGCAAGTTATCCATAATTTTTCAGGAAGTTAATTTAACTAATTCAAGAAACTTCCAAGGTTATTAAAATGGCATTTATCATGAATTGGGATGAAAATAATATTTGCATAATCTTATAGAACTGGAAAGCTTTGAGAGCGGTGCCATCTTGGTAGGCTGGCAGCTGGGTGGCCAGTGCTCTGGGGGGAGCCAGCTGGAAGAACAGCAGGGAAAGGGCACGTTTTTCTGTCAACCTTTTTTTGCTTTAAAAGTTGAGGAAAACGTACGGAATCCTGTAAACGCCCTCTTTTCTATCCCTCAGCAAAACCAGCGTTTTCAGACACGCATAGAAAAATCGTCTGTCAGTTCTGAAGGTAACCCTTGGCTTTTAGAGTAGGTGGGATTTAAATCCTGGTTAGCAATGGGAACGTAGGAGTTGCGTGATCATTCGTTTTGTACAACTTGTTAGTTAAATCTGTTACCCAAGAAGCAACTGTCTGAACAAGTTGCAGGGTTTATTTCCTCTGCTGCTGCTGTTATTTAAAAGATTGCTTTGTGGGTAGGTATTTTAGTTTGTGTCGTACAGCTCGTGTTTTAAACAATAAAGAGATACCAAGTTCCTTTCATAATACCTGGCGATATTTTCTCTGCTGCACAAATTATTAAACAGCAATTAACTTGCTCTTTTACCTGACTCTTTACCTGACTCTTTAGAGTGCATTTGTGTAATTTCCACTCCACTAACAGAATGAAAATGTTCACGGATAATGGAATATGTAACCAAGTATTTCTTTATCAAGCAGTAAGGTAGAGTGCTAACGTCATGTTGTAGATTATTTGTTTCCTGATGGTGACAGTGCAGTCTCATGAGATGAGGTGATGACATTATGCTAATCTGTATGGTGAGAGATTTGTCACGGGGCAAGAGTAGCGTGGCTACAGGGTTCTTATAGGAAGATGAACCTGAGCTCAGCATAGAGGAGCGACTCCTCTGCCTTCTTCCCTCTTCGCTTCTCTCTGCAGAACAGAACAATACCCAGCAACTGGGTGCAAGCAGAAAACAACAGGATTCCCTGAATGTGCTTTGCAGTTTTTATATGTAGATAGAAGGCAATGGCTCTCTTATGCTTAGTGCTAACTGAATAGAAAACATTAATGCCATATTGTCCAGCTTATTCCCTGAAGGGATTTCCGGAATCCTTTCCAAATCTATTCACCCCTACAAAGAGATGTGTGATTGTGTGTTATTTCTCATACAACTACTAATCTGTATGTATAAATAGTATTGTGCAGATTCTGGGAATGAGAAATACGAATTGGTAAAAGTAAACCAGGGGTGGTATGCATTTTAGATGCTTCCAGGTTAGGTTTAAACTAAGTTTATCTTCCATGTGGAAATGCTGGGGTGGGGAACCACCATCGCCACCAAAACCCACACAGTTGGGGCAGGGGGGGCACCTGTCTGGCTCCCCTCAGCAGTAAGTGGCTGATCTTTTAAGCTCATCAGGGGGCTGCTATTCATGACTTGTAAAATGCAGTCTCTGCTACTGCTCTGATCCTTAATCAGCCATATGCAATGAGCTGCAATCCCTGAATGTGTTCAGTACTGTTTTATAACAGTCTAATTAGAGCAAACTCTCTTCCCATTGAAATATCACTAAGTTTGAATAAGATGCTTGAATTTTGTGAAAAACTGTAGAAGACCATTAAATTTTAGACACTGGGCTTGGAGCATGAACTGAGTTGCCAGCAAGAGACTGGCAAGTTGGAGCAAGGGCCACAAAGATGATTAAGGGACTGGAGCATCTGTCATATGAGGAGAGGTTGCAAGAGCTGGGACTGTTTAGCCTGGAGCAGAGAAGGCTCAGGGGGATCTCATCAATGTGTATAAATACCTGGTGGGAGGGAATGAAGAAGAAGCAGCCAAGCCCTTCTCATTGGTGCCCACTGACTGGGCAAGAGGCAGCAGCACAAAGTAAAAGACATGAATCTTCATCTGAATGCAAGAAAATGCTTTTTTTTACTGTGAGCGTGGTCAAAGAGTAGAGCAGGTTGCCCAGACCGGTTGTGAAGTCTCCTGTGGAGATGTTAAAAGCCTGGCTGGACATGGTCTTGGGCAGTCAGCTCCACCTGACCCTGCTTGAGCAGGGGGGTTGGATCAGAAGCTCCCAGGAGAGGAGGTCCCTTGCAACTGAAAAGGTTCTGCAAAAATTTTTTTGTTTTGTTCGTAACACTTAACTTGCTAGTTACACAGATTGTCTTCAGTTAAGTTGTTTCAATGTGTAATAGGTTATGCTGCGCTCTTCATTACCATGTGAATCCGAAGCACATCTAAACAATTTGCCTTTCCCCCCCCCCCCCTCTCCTTTCCAGGTTTTGGGAACGCCTACAAGGGAGCAAATAAGAGAAATGAATCCAAACTATACTGAATTCAAATTCCCTCAGATTAAGGCACATCCATGGACTAAGGTGAGTCTATATGAACTGAATAATAAAGACATGTGGGCTGAAAGTAAAAATTCAAGGAGTTCAGTTTTAGTGTCTTGGTGGCCTTCAGTGTAAACTGGGTGCCTTTAACTAAGCTGGGGACCCAGTAATTTTTGACATAGATAAGGAAAAGAACATATTGAAGCAGTGTACTGTAATATCTATTGGTCAGGGTTTTTTTGAGATTGCCTACAGGTGTTTTTTTTAACAATGAGGTGTGTGTGTGTTTTTTAGTGGATTGCAATATATCTAAATCCTGTCATGCTATAAATTGATGTGCACAAAAGTCACCTACAACTGAGAAAGTGTTCCAGTGATACGTGACACTTTTGTAATGCTGTTGTATAATGTGTCGAGGGCTGACAGTCACTTTCTTAAGTGATTCTCATAGATCTTGTTATATTTGTACTCCTATAGGTGTGCTGTTTGAGGGGAGGTGTTTTTTCTTGGAGTTACTTCTTAAGATTAGTTGTTATGTAGCTTTCACAAGGAGACACTATTGCAGTACATGCAGACAAAATTATAACATCCACGACCAAAGAGGAAACTGCTAGCATTGAAACAAATACACTGCCACACAATTAAGTTGTCTTCCACATGTTGAGGAATGATGGATATTTGGCGTGGGACCGAGTAACAATCATTTAATTAGCCTCTTGGGTATGAAATAAGTTAAATATTGAGTCTTAAGCAATTGAAGCCTGGGTAGTTAACATTTTCTTTTTGCTGCTTGAGAAATGTCTTATAGTCGCAGTATATTCTCATCCTATCTTAATGGTTCAGGTTTCCTGCTGCTAAGAAAGTAGTGTGTATGCATGGAAGGGTCGCATTCCTAGCTAAGCACATGTTCAGGTCAGACTCTCTTGGACCTTGGATCTTGGTCTGTGGTGGTAGAAACTCTGAAACACTAGCTAGAGCTCACTGAGGGTGATAGCAGGCTATGGTACGTGACAGACAGGTACTGCAAGTCACTATTTTTGTGACAGATTCTCCAATGAGTTGTGCACTGCCTGAATTATTATTATTTCTGTGGGTTGGTTAAGTGATTTATAATAGTATGAGAGGTCAGTAAATCCAGTGAGGTGTTTTAATACCTTATGTTATCAGGGGAAAAAATATAGGGCAAATGGAATCCCTAGGAGTTGGTCTCTTCAGTTTCAAGTTGCATCATTGTAGAAGTTGCAAGAATAAGTCCAAAAGCCTTGTAGTATTGAATACTAGGGTTGCATCTGAATTCCTGCAGTGAAGGTGTTTGGATTAGGGGGGTTAAATTAATATGCAATGGTGTGGGAGTGCAGAGATGTACTGCAGGACAGTTAAGCATTAAGCATCCAAGCTAGCTATGCAACTGATCTTCTGCCTGAATAGGCTTAAGGATCATCTGTATGCACTTGATGGTCTGTTAGACCACACCAGAGATTTTTTGGCAAATGGAAGCTTCAAGAAAAAAATGAGACTTCCTTGTATTTATATGAATGGTTTTTGGTCGTTCTAAAGGATCACAAGTGAAATCAAGTCGACTATAAATAATTGAGGCAAGCTTGCCAGAAGATCAAATCTGTGTTCTCCATTAGGACACAACTAGTTTTGGAGAGCTGTGCTTGCAACATAGCTTCTCATTCTCGAGTCATTCTGCACACAACTCTTCCTGACATCGGCTGGGTATAGAATAGCATTTAAACCAGTTTATTACAATTGGGTTACATGATACTTCATTTATGACATCTGTACTTTTCTTATTATACAAATGCTAAATTAACAAAATAGATTATCCAGCATGGTGTTTGTAGTGATGCTCAGTGTATTACTATTAAAGATCCTTTCCTTTCAACATTTTTAACATCTTGAGCTGTGAAAGATTTAAGTGGTAGTATCATGTAGAATTGGTCTTCCTTACCCAGCTTTATTCATATAACATCTAGATGGCACAGCAGTGGGCATGTGCCTCCTCTTGGAGCTTCTGTACCTTAGAATTGAAAGGCATGGGAGAAAAAGCACTTCTGAACTCTGAGCGTCTAATGAGCAGAAAAGGAATGACTGAAGAAGTGAAAAGTACAAACAGTTTTTTTGTTGTAGCTATGTATGTGACTAGAGTGCTACAGGTAGTTGCCAGCAGGACTTGAACTTTAAGTTTCAGCCTCAAAAGCACATTCCTTTGCCATCTAAGCTAAAGAATTACTGAAGATTACAGTAGTTAGAAGGTTGTTATTTTTGTGGACTGGTTATGACCAGAGGACTCAGGAGACAGAAGTTAAGGGGGTTTTGCGTGGAAGAACTCCCAGGCAGCTAGTTTTCAGCATGTTTGAGAGACAATGACTGAGAATATAGTCACTCCCTGCTATAAGCTCTTTGACACAAGGGCATTCTCCTTGTTGCTTTGTGGTGTTTAATACAACATGGGTATTTTCCAAAGTTAAGGGTTTTGTAGGTCCTACTTGGAGTTAATTTCATGCAGTGGAGATGCCCAGTGAAGGTGCATGTTTAGCTACTGTCTAGATGTTTAACCTCTTCTATGCAGTCTGGAACTGGTTGTATCCAGGCCAATAATCTATACAAAAGTAAGGTCCATGGTTCGCTCTCGTTTTCAGGGAACTTTCTTGGTGTGCAAAAGTGTGTAGTTGGCAATTAAGAATTTTCTTTGGAAGCTGTAGTACCTATAGGTTGCATCTGAAATTCTGTGGTGCGGACTTCTGTCGGATGTGCCTGGTTCTGGTCTGCTCTCTAGGTATTTCTGGCAGGCATAGATACGTTATTTTCCTATTCAGTATCGCTATGATGGTGTAGTGTGCTACATTTGCTGTTACCTACTAGGTGAAGAAGAATGGTGGCTGGTGCTGTAGCAGAATTAAATAGGTTCTGGGTTTTTTAAAGAACCAGAGAAATTGTTTGAGACTGAATAAAGATGAGTCCATGAAGGAATATTGTTGCTCAGATTCATTCAGTTTCAGGCTTAAATTGGAATTCTGAGCACAAGTTTTATGGAAATGTGAAGCCTACCTTCATAGATGTATCTTAGACTTTTCAGTAGAAGTGGATTGGTATCATCCAAATACAGTACTGATATTCAATGTGATATAGCAGTATGAAGAAAGAGATCTCAAATTAACAAGGGTCTTTCTTCATAGATTAGGAGAAAAGTCAAGCTAACACTCTAAAAAATATTTTTCTATGCTGCAGCAATAATGCAAGTTTACAGTGCAGACTGTTCTCAGACTGGTTTTTCAATCTGTTGACAATTTGAGATTGAAGTACTTTTGTAACTTAAGAGCTGGAATGTCTTGTTATAAAACATACAGAGGCCTCTCTCTCTCTCTCTTCTCTCCGATACAGTTCTGTGTTGCCCAAGCACGTGCATGTTTTTATACCAGTTACGTGCATGATGCAGATGATGATGGGAGTTCAGTGTGTCCCTGGCTAGCAAAAGAAAAGAGAATCGGAACTTTCCAGGAATCTTTCAAATAGTTCTTCCAAAACAGGACTTCTCTTGTCTTCCCGTCTGGCACCCCACCCCCACAACCCCAGCCCCAAAAGGAGGAATCTGGGACATTTTGGTTTTTTAGGGGGGTCCTCTTCAGAATACTGGAGTGTTTAATTTAGTAACGTAGCTGTTCTTTTCATCCAGATGTCCCTTTGTGTTCACTTAGTATGGAACATTTTGTATTCATGGAGGTGCATCCTACTGCTTGTCTTCCTTGGTCTGCGAGTAAGTAGCATTAAGTTATAAGAGAAGCAAGGTTTTGCAGGGGTGGGAATATCTTCTGACTGACTGATGCAGTCAGAAAAAAATGGGTAGGCTTTTAGACACACAGTCATGTCTTCAGGTTTATCTTGGGTCGGAAAACCTGTCCATTTTTTCCAACTGTATCAGCTCATCAAATAAAAGTTCCTACCCATTCTGGAGGCTTTGCTCCTGCTGGTTTTACTAGGTCAGAGCTTCCCTTCTGTGTCTTTCAGACACTGCAACTCCTTGAGCCTTCTTTCTTCTTAGAAGTGCAGTCTGATCTCTGCTACTAATCTTTATACTTGTTTCTCTTCTTCTGACTAAGTTTCATCTATACTTTATATCTGTGTGACTGGAAAGCCAAGAAGAAAATCTGAGATCAAGTGCAAGATTGTACATCACATGGCTGTTGAAGTTCAGCTTTGGCAATTACCTTTCCTTGAAGCTTTTGGCCCTTTTGGAGGGGGGCAGGGACAGTGGGGTGGCTGACAAAAGGTCTAAACGCATGCTTCATACACTTATGTTAGATAGGCATTGTTTATCATGGCCCCATTACAGCTGGCCTTTATCCTAGCATTACTCAGATGCTACCTTCAGATCTCAAATCCTTTGGGTTATGAAAAACAAAGACAGTGCTGTGATTATTTCCAGAAATACGAAAAATGTCCATCCATGATGGCTTGCCTTTCCCCTTTGCATCCAGCTAGTAAAGGATCTCATTTGAGTAAGACTGCAGTAAATGTAATATAATTATGTAGTTTAGGCTTCTTCTGCATGGGGGAGATGACTCATTTGGATATTTTTCCCCACCCAAGGATACTTCCACATGTTTGCCAGTAAGGGCATTATAATGAACTGACTTATCTACTGAGCTGCAGGCATGCCCATGGTTCATGATGGCAGAACAACACAACATGTTATATCAGCAAAGGCTGTTTTCTTTAGTCAAATCATAACCTCTGCCATGTCTCTGCTGTATAGGCGTAGAAGCAGTTTCTACTGCAGGCAGCTTTTTAAAATGGACAGTGCATCTCTTCAGTGTGCTGTAGTTTAGTGGCCTTTGTTTCTCCTGTTCTGAAGATACTTGCAAGATTGTTCACACATGCAAGCACTTTTTAAATATATGGCTGGTGAGATAAGCTTGAGTGTACTCAAAAGAATGGCTTCATTCACCATCCCCAAATCTATAGCTAGCTGGTGTCTGAATCATAATTTCCAAGTCAGTGTTGAGATGGAAAAAGGCAGGAGTCATTTGTTTAACAGTGGAAGAGAGAGAGAAAAACTGTCATGTCTAGATTGGTTTTGAGCATCTCTGCCCTTCTGCAGTGCACTCTTGTGGATGAATGCATGAGGACTTTTCTCTGCAGCACTTTGCCATCACAATAAAGTTGCAGCAGATTAGGGCAAGGTCCCTCCCAACTTAGTAAGCGCTTCCTTTTTTTTCTCCCCCCATTATTTATACTGTTCACAGTGCTCTTCTGTCTGTGTCTTGCAGACAAATTATTATAGCAGAGGAAAACAGTGTCTCAGATGAAACTTCAGGTTCTAGCTCATCCCTTCTGGCGCTTTTCCAAAGCAATTGGCCACTCCTGGCTGCAGCTGAAGTTGTGCAGAACTACAGTTGGTTGTATTGCAGAGTAGCTTTGGATATTGACTTTAGGATCCATATTTCTGCTTATATTTTGAGATAATTTCTGCTAATATTATAAAATACTTGGCAAATATTTTAGTCTGAGTATCCTCTGTATGTGTATGTATTCTTTGTATACATTTTACCATACTAATCTCTTTACCGTGAATGTTCAATTTTTCTGTGTTTGTAGCAGGCAGTCTTGTCATCTTCCCCACACTCTGGGACTGGGACATAAAAAGTCTGGTCTCTCTCATGAGCATATTTTTCTATGCTCCAGAATCAGTTTCATGTCTTCATCCTGTCCTACTCCTGCTCTCCTGGTTCTTGTCTGTTTTTTAAGCAGATTGTTTTGCTTGTAATGCTTCCAAAGTGACTGCTCATACTGTAGATTTGAGGAAGAATACCAAACAGTAAAATGGATAAATAGACAGCTCGTTTTGTCACTTCTAATTATAACTGATGACAAAAGAAAGTGAAAATGCTTTTGTCAGAAATCTTGTAAGTGGACTTGCATTTGAATTAAAGCTGCAAATGTAAACTCTCCTTTCTGAGATTGGGGTCTAATCTTTTGTAGAGCTACAAAGCTACAGTGGAGATTAGGTGTTTCTTTGGGTGCAGTTTTATAATTGGCCTAAGTTCATCATGGAGCGGGCTCAGTTCTCCACCTTGCATATATTCCTGATGCCTCCCTTCTGCGTTATTGTCTGTATAGTAGCAAAAACCTCTTGAATAACATAAATGTTCAACATGAATGTTGAGGATTGGGATCACTTTTCTTACCTGACTGACCATTCAGCCCCGACTGCAAGTGCTGGGACAAGGAAACAGGGCAGACCTGCGTGGTCAGGAGAAGGGCAGAACTGTCTTTTCCAGCATGAACTGGAGGTGATTTGTGCATGTTGTGAAACCGTGCCCTGACCTCTTTCTGAAGAGTACAGTTCTGTTTTTCACTTGGTGTGTAATGACTTACCAAGCAAAGAGTGAAAACAGCTCTGCTGGAGACTAACTTAAAAGAAAAAAAACAAGTTTTTCTGGCAAGTTCATGTTTCCCAGCTCCTTTTTAGGAGCAATGATTTTTGACAGTGTAAATCTATTACCTCTATCTAAAGCATGAGAAAAGAAGCCAGGTTGGTCAGGTGGTAAATTACCCTGCCTCTGCCCAGTTTGTATGCAGTAAAGAAAGTACTGCTTAACAATAAATGAGCGAGCACTAATGTAACATTAAGACATGATTTGCATCAGCACAACTACGGAAATCAAATGCTAAGTTTAACATGTCTTCTGCAATGTACCATCTGTTTAGCCATCCCGTTGCAACACATCTGTCTAGGCTGTTCATAGCGGCTGTCCCATTGAGGCCGAGAGCGCTTCCAGAGGTAGATTTCTAGGGGTTCTCTCTGAGAAGAAGGGGAACAGTTTTGTTCTGCTTAGCTTTGTTGTTTTCCTTTAGAGCTTGATAGAAGCAGAGCACATGCACTGGGTAATAAACGCTAGCTCGTTCTGTCCCTGCCGGGTCCTCAATGGAAGGAGCCCAGTAACAAGTGTGTGGTCTCAACAAGAAGTAGCTTTGGAGACAGGTTCCTGGTCCTATTCCCAGTTCTGTGTTGGCTCATTTGTAAGCCACTTAACCCTTCTGGTTTTATTTCATTTTCCCCTGTCTTGGAAGTGCCATCTGACAGGGATTTTTGACTAATAAGGCATTTGCTCTTTCTGAGCTGCTTTTTAGAAAAGATGTAGGGGGATTTAATTAGAGAGGGGCTTATATATATTTTAAAATAACTTCCAACACCAGTGCCTCTTTGGTGGATTTTTTTAACCTTTGTTTGTATCACATGAGTGTTATGCACTTCAAAATAGCCAAATGGTGTAGTTCAGACATCCCATTCTGAAATTCTCAGGCCATGGAACAAGACTGGTCCCAAGGGCAGAGCTTCAGCTGTAGCTTTGGGTTTCCTTGTGTTAGGTGGAGCTCAGCGCAAACATTGCTCTCTTGCATGTGTCTCTTCCCTCTCCTTTTGTGTTTATGAATGTGTCATGTTTATCGTAAGGCTTATTACGTTAAACTTGCCTGACTGAAATACCGTTTCATGTTGTAAAGTTGTGGTAATCGTATTGTGCGATTGCATTTTTAAAAAGTTGATTTGAGGGTCATGTCCTACATCTGAAGACTTTGACTGCTTGTACAAGCTTTTGGTTGGAGGGAGGAGCTTTCTCTCTTACCTAATGTTCATGTGCCATCAAAAATGTGCTTACAAACCGAAAGGAGATTTGCACAGACTGTCAGCCTGAATCGGTGGTGTGGGTGGTTCTTGGCAAAGTGTATGAGTCTCTGAAGCTGGTGAGGAAATTTTTAACCGTGGTGTCACAAACTTGATGCATTAGCAACAGATGTCATTTTCATAAGCCTCTGCTCTCTTAGGGAGCACAGCATGCGAGCGGTATTCACAATCTGCACGCAAAACACACAGTGGTTGGTGGCATGAAGTCATGTCTTTTAATACACGCTGGCTAGAAGAGCACCTTGGTGTAACATTGTGAAGCTTTGGCTTTGGGGTTTAATTAGACCAAGACGACGGAGCTCCGTGTTGTGCATGGAAAGTCTGCTTGAAGAATGTGAATGAACTGAAAGTCAGAGCGACCATTCTGTTAAAACAATACTTAGCTCTTGCCCCATGTGGTTTTATTTGAGAGCTGAATGCTGATGAGAGTGAAGTGAAATAGGAAAATCCTGTGCTTTCCATCCTTTTTCTTTCGGCTTTCTGTGCATGCAAAAAAAATAAATAAAATTCAGAAGGGGCATGAACTCCACTACACCGGTAGGAACTATTTCAAATTAGTAAGATAAAATGTGACGGCTCTGCTAGTGCACAAAGACTTCATCTAAACTGAAGTCACCTGGGGATGAGAGCTGCGTAGTGCACCAGGGGCATTTATGCCTGGCAATCGTTTTTGAAATGTTTAAGATGGTCGTAGTTCCAGAAAAATGAAGGGAGAGTAACAAAAAAATTCGCATTGATAGCAGCGTAGCTTAGAAAGGAGAGGAGTGTGTCTGGCCTTGCTGTCTAGCTGTTATGGTCTGTCAGCATTTGAGCATCACCAGCATGCCTGAACAAAGAACGAACTTGTACTGGTCCCTCAGCTTTTTGGTGAGGTATAGATTTATTGGGATCTGAAAGGGCGGGGGAACCCAAAAACACCAAAAGCTGTGGGTTTGGATGAGTCAGCATTTCCATTTGACATGATCATTCAGATATTTTTGTAACTCATCCAAAAAAAAAAAAAAATCAAACAAATAAAAAACCAGCGACCTGGGTCTCAGCCTGAAATTCATTTGCTTTGCAGAAACAAGAGGTTTTGAGTTATGCAAGTGCAAATTTTCCTTGAAGAATATTGTATGTAAAGCCTTTTTTTTGCATTTGTTTATCTCCAAAACAGGTTCATTTTTTAAAATGAAAACTTGAGCCTTCGGTCCCTCCTGTGGACAAATAGCCTTACACAAGGTCTTGTTTCATTTTAGAAAAATGAATTGCTGCGCCGGTGGGGTAGTATTTGATTGCTTTAAAAGTTCCTGTCAGTGTTTTATTTTTGTTTTTCGTTTGTGGACTTGCTGTGCCTTTTGCCCGGCCATATTTAGTCTGCATACTAAATGTTAGTCTGCCCAAACACTTTACTTTGTGCACTTAGCTTTTTTCCTTTTTTTTCCTTTCTCCTTTTTTCTTTCTTTCTTTTTTTTTTTCTCTTTTCTTTTGCTTTCACCCAGATGTATTTTAGACCAAGACAGACTTTGCTCCGATGGGCCGGATTTTAGTCCGTGCACTAAATTTTAGTCCGCAGACTAAAAATAATCCGCGGATTATTTACTAAATCGATTCCCTCACTGAGAACTACAGAGACCTTAATCTCCTGCTGAGCCGTACACGCGAGGGGCTGCACGGCTCACAAGTCCCACCGTCTGTCCGCCCTCCCACCCCTTCCCACCACGGAGCGCCGGCCCGGCATTGCCTTGGCATCGGCGCCCCGTGGCATGGAAGTGCTGGCGTACCCATTGCCGTGGGCGGCAGCTGCTCGTGTAGTTCTCGGTGGGCGAATTGGGCAGCTTTCCCGGTGGAACTGTGTTGAATGGGAAGAGCTGAAAGACCGCAGGGGGTTTTGCTTTTATTTCTTAGGGCGTTATTCAAAAGGGAGGCGGGAGGGGACAAATTGAGGGGAAAAAAAATTCTTAACTAACGGGTGCGAAGGGTATGAGGGGGAATAAACCCGCAATAGAGAGAAATTCAGTCCATACCCGCATTCCTGAGGTGGTACGTCCAGTTCCTGAAGAATCCTAAAGAGATAACGCCAGCAATCAAAATCCAGTGGCGGGGGAAGTCAATCCAAAATGGAGAATAATCCGCGGCGGCCTGAGGCACTCGTAGCTCACACAAATTAGAAGAATCCAAATTCAAAGTACAGATCTCGGATTTTTACTTTCTCTTCAGCACAAATTATAAATTGCTAGGGGTTTGGTTTTTTTCTTTTTTTGGAAAAAAAACCAAAAGAACCCAAAAGTTTACGTTGTGTCTCTGGGACAGATTTACAAGTGGGATGCACCTTTGGGGACAAACTAATCTGGCCCCATTGTCTGTGGACGTTTATATCCAGGACCAAGGACTGAAAATTCTTTATGATGGGAATTTCAATTACCCTTTTAGTTCAAGTTAGAGTTTTGATTTCAATTTTTTTTATTTTTTTAGTAAATGCACTGGCATTGGAACATAAATTTAATATAGAAATGTTTCTGTACTATGCCTCACCATTGCACAATCGATTTTTTGGCATACACTGTGGTGAAGTTGGACTTGCTGCTATGGAGACTGATGTTTAAAGTTTCTAATTGTATAAACATTTTCTATGTCCCCCACACCATGGATTTCTTATAATATTGGCTATATTTTTCCTTGCTGGACTATTCTCTTTTGGATTGACTCCCCCTGTTTGGATTATTTCACTGCATTATCATCTTTAGGACTCGTCAGGAACAGGACATTTCACCTCAGGAGTACGGGTATGTACTTAAACATTTTTTCAAATTACTAGGCCTAGCCTTGAAAAAAAAGGAGAGAAATGCTGGAAGTGGAATATTTGAGTTCAGACTGCATCCTTGAGGCAGCAGCCAGGCCAGTGTTGTAACACGAGGTGATAGAGATGAGATGGGCACAGACCTTTAACTCACTTCATGTGTTAGTCACCACTTGTTGCAGGAGGAGGCTGTGTGAGGCCTTCTAATTTATTTTTTATTTTTTCCCTCCCTGGTTTGAAGCAGTTAGGACAGGCTTTCGGAACTGCCTATCCTAAGCGACTAATTTCTGATCCAAAGGCAGGCTGAGCAGTTCTCAACAGGGTATATGAAACAGGTGTTAGGGTTTCACTGACTTGAAAATGAGGAGTTGAAGAGTGGACAAACAAGAGTACTCCTTTTACAGATGGCAGATTTGTGACTATCTGCTTACTAATTTGTTCAAGATAAGGGCTTGTCTTTACCTTAAGGAAAAAAAAATTTTTTTTTTTTCTTTTTAAAATCTGTGTAGTAGCTGATATATGACCTGTCCTGAAGGAAAAACACAGCTAAGAGTGAAGTACTTCAGTTTCAAGCTGTGGTAAATCAAGCCTGTTAAAACACCAGTGAAAAGGTGGATGAGGGAGACCTCAAATAGTTTTACCTCATGCTAAATACCAAGCAACTTCACTTCTGTGGATTTACCTCAAGACATACTCATTTGTGCTATTTACCATGGGGTAAAAAAAAAAAAGTGGTGGTGGTTTTTTTTTTTTTTAATTGGAGACAGTCTTAGATTTTGTTCTGGTCAGGCTGTGACTTGGTAGTGATATTTGCATCCACTTTGCACTGTGGTCAGCGATCTGAGCTCTGCAGGCAACTGGTCTTGGCACTGAACAGCTTCTGCTGCCCCGCCACATAACGGTATACTCACAGCACAGTGGTCAGCAGAATTCTCTGCTGGCAGTGTTAAACAAAAGCCTTTCCTTTTGTCATTATAGGCCTCCTGCGAAAACTTTTTGGTTTGTTTTGCAATAACCCAGTAGTAGAAATAAATTCTGCTCTTTTGGTACCTGGCTCTTTGACTTCCCGGGTCGGGATTCCCTGCCACACAAGTTAGCACAGCGCGCACTGCAGCAAACCCGGGTGCTCCTGAGCCAGCTGGGCACCAAGGGGATAAAATTTCAGGCCCTGGAGAACTTAGCGTTTGTGTTTGATTCTCATTCATGAGAGCATATGTCTTTGGTTTAAAACCCACTTAAGGAGTGCCTGTGCAAGTTCCTCACCTGTGATTAACTAACATGTCATGCACTGATTTTTTTTTTTTTTTATTCCCCCCAGCCCCTTGGTGCTACGTGGCTTGGGTTCACCTGCACTGGTGCAAAAGCATTTTGGATTAGCTGAATTTTTACCAAAAATGCTGGCATCAGAACTTAACACTCGCACCCACCACACTTCCTTTTCCCCAGCCTGCATATCACCTACCATGTAGCGTGAGAGCAGTGCTTGAGGCAGCCATCCAGGTCATGTACATGATTAACTCATATTTTGCTTTTTATGTAATGAGAAAGGAGGATGGGGTGTGATTAGTGGTGGGTAGAACCATTCTTAGAAGTTAAAAACAGAGCTGCAGTGAAGAACTCTTTTTTTTTTTTTTTTTTTTTTGGTTTTTTTTTGTAATTGTTCAAGGTAAAAATCTGTTAGACTAAAAATAGTTTATTCTCTTGATGCAACTTTCAGCTGTCCTTACAAATACCAAATGTGCAGGAATTATCCCAATAAACTTATGGGAATGACTTGCCAGAATAAGGTCACGGAAGGAGTAACTTGCAAATTAGAGCTAGACATTTCCTGCACCCCACCCGTGCTTTCCTTGTTGTTCTCCAAAGTTGAACAGCAGCCTCCATAGCAACAATCTGACCTGCCTGCCTGCAAAAGTCCATGTTAGTAAGACTTCATTCACTAGCCAAAAAAAAAAAATCAACCCAAAACCATAGTGGGGCCTTATTCAATTTTTACATTCAGTGAATCCTGCTCATTTGAACCTTCCTCCCCACCTCCACTCCACCCCATATGCATGGCTGGTAGCACCTGTGTGTGTTTGTCATGATTTTTGAATGAGTTTCCCCTTCATTCTTAAAAGTTGTTTTTCTGAGTGCGCTCTCATGAAGTCTCTTGCTGGCATTGCACCTTCACTCTAGTGCAAGACATTGCAATTAACCCTTTCTCAACCCCAGGAACTGGATTTTCCCATCCTTACTAGAGGACTTTGATTAGCACAAACCAGAAGTTTGTTCCAGCTTGTTGGGCAATGAGAGGTTTAATTGCTCTGACTTGCTTCTGGTCAGCAAAGAAAAGAAACATACCCAGACAACCTGTTTCTCCTTGCTTTTTTTTTTTTTTGTTGTTGTTGTTGTTGTTTTTAGGTCTTCCGGCCCCGCACTCCACCAGAAGCAATTGCGCTATGTAGCCGTCTGCTGGAGTACACCCCCACTGCCCGCCTGACTCCCCTGGAGGCCTGTGCACACTCTTTCTTCGATGAACTACGGGACCCAAATGTCAAGTTACCAAACGGGCGAGACAAACCTGCACTCTTCAATTTCACCACTCAAGGTAGCCTTGTGAGCGTTGAAGGATCCCTTCTTTAGGAAGAAGCACTGGGATAAATGTTCGCTGTAATGCAGATGTCACTCCCTCCAAAAGTAAAAAATCTCCGAGCAGGACTAAGGTTATTAAGCGGTTGCATAACCAGCTGTCCATTTCAAAAAGAGAGGAAAGGGACTTGGAGAAAGAGGTTATGGGATTTTTAGATGCCTGGTGCCTTCAATTCAAATTTAGTGCAGGGGACCGAGGGTTGTTATTGTTGGATTGCTTCAAGAAGGCTTACGTTTGCAGATCCATGGCTGCAACCTAGCTGATGGTTTTGTGTGAAATATCACAGTCAGTGGACCGCGGAGATTGCATTATCGTTTTGGAGATGATCCTGCTCCTTCATACCTGAAACACCAAAGCAAGGAGTAATGCATATTAGGTTTGGCAGGGAGGTTTGTAGTGTTGCTGCCCATTTTGATTCTGGATGAGAGATAAATACAGAGGGTTTAGTGTCCATATTTTGTGCTGTACAGTTTATCTGGCATTACATTGACTCAGTCATTTAGAAACTGTAAAAATGATGGAAAACTAACTTTTTTATTTGAAGCCAGACTGGTATCAAATTTTAAAACCATTCATGGTTTGGTGTCTGTCCCCCCACCAGAAGTCAATGTAAAACTGATATCCCCCTAGAA
The DNA here is from genome assembly GCF_030463565.1 of Pelecanus crispus. Classification (NCBI taxonomy): domain Eukaryota; kingdom Metazoa; phylum Chordata; class Aves; order Pelecaniformes; family Pelecanidae; genus Pelecanus; species Pelecanus crispus. The sequence goes on from NC_134643.1 coordinate 94,608,912, forward strand.
GAGTTTTGCCTGCCAAGACAGTGAATGTGAGAAGTATGGCATACAAATATGCTAGTAATTAATTTTGCAGCACTTTTTTTAAGTGATTACCTGCCAATTCTCACCCTTTGAGCAAGAATAGATCTGTGTGTGTTTTCTGTTGAAAGTCTAAAATACCTTTTGGCTCAGTTAGCATCAATGTAATTTTTCAAACTCTTTAGTGCATGCAATGCCCATCTGCCAAAATATGAAACAGAGCCCTCTCCTTCAACATGTGGAGCCCTTTTATTTAAAAAAAAAAAAAGGCAGGGGGAGAGGAGCAAAAAGCTGTGTGTCAGTACAAAGTAGTATTTTAAGCTGCCTGAAAATAAACTTTTAACTTGCTTTGAGTGGCTGCTTTGCAGAAGGTAAATATATTGAATATACTAAAACATTTCTGAAGCATGAACACCTTAAAGTGTTCAAGAAAATAGCATCTGCTTCCAGGTCACTGTCTTCTGAGCTGATTCCTGCACCTGTTGTTAACGAATTTAGTAGTTATGTTACAGGTCCTTCCTTGTTACAGTACTCACGAATTTCCTTTTCTTCCCACTCTAAGTCCATCTTCAGTAGCTAAGACAGATTTGATCCCAGCATCTTAATACAGCTTCACCCCTGTTCTTTTTGAAAATATTCCTTATTAATTGTTTCTTAATGATGTTAAGATTGGGCCTATCTACTACATGAAAACAAGGATTTTAAAAAGGGTTGGAAAGCTCTATAGTGAGTCTTTTTAAAAATCATTAAGGAGAAAAATAAATTTTTGTGTCCCTGGTTTCCCCCAGGCAGTGTGGGAATTGCTGGGTAAGCTACCCTAATGCTCAAGCAAATTTAAAGCTCCTCTTTTGCCATCCTAAGGAGCCGATGTGCTCTCCCCTTGCACAGTGACTCATGGGAATAGCAAGAGAAATCGGTTCCAGTGGAGCGATTTCCTTAAGATTCAAAAAAGCAGGTTTCTGTCATCGGCAGGTGCCAGTTTTACCATCTAAAAAGGGAATGCAGGACAGAGGCTGGTCATTAATGCATTTCCAAATAAGCTCTGTTGCAGGTGACCAGCCAAACTCAAAAAAATAGCCAGAGTCTTTTAAAATAAATAAATACATTGCTTAGCGCAGTAATTTTCTGCTTAGTGCAGTAATTTTAAGGCCTTTGTAATTAATAAATGTGCTAGCAGCGAGTCTCATGTAGCAGCAGTCCTGATTACGACCACAAGATACACAAGGAGCTTTTGCCTCTCCTGTGACTACGGTGCAATCCTCGCTCTTTAGCCAGACTGTGCAAGGTCCTGTCAAATTGGCTAGTCCAGAGCAGAAACCCCAACTGGGAAATAGATCAGGTCATTGGAAATCAGATGATGGCTCATGTTAAGTCATCTGTGGTAATCTAAAAAGTAATGAAAGACATCCTTTTGTTTTGAATGCCATTTGTTTTCAACAGACAATATTAAGTTTTAGAAGTGTTTTATTTGTCTATATCCAATTGCCTGAAACCCATGAAGTAGGAGGTAGCTTCAGAAGGCTTGAAGGCAAAACTGTTAGAAATAACAACATGAATTTGATCATTAATGCATTGGATTGATTTTCAGAAAGAACCTGAGCATCGTACCAAATCTGCTCATCTTGGGTACTGATGCTGCTCAGATACAGTCTAGGAAAAAAGCGGTGAGAGTATATAGAAGATAAAGATCATGGTCTTTGGCTGCCAGCAGTAGTTGTGGGGCACGTAGGTGCTTACTTGATTGTAGAGATGAGATCTGTGGGAGAGAGCTGTATCTGGTCATTCTTAATGTCTTGCCTGTAAGTTTCTCTTAGTATTTAAACAAATGTTTTATATGCTAATTGGGATTTGAAAAAATCATTTTTGCCAAGGAGGTATCTCCACTAGCCACAGAGCTGCAGTTCAGTGGCTGTTAGACCTACAAGACAGAAAGCAATTTTTCTCTTAGAAGCTGAATTTTCAAATAATCTGTGAAATGAGTACCATTTCCTAAACTTCTTGTAACATATCAGTGATTGTGCTGGGTCACACATGTTACTGTCACTCCATGTTGGCCATTAAAGACTGTAAAATTCTTCTGTATAATTCCTTCACCACTTAGGAATAGTTATCATGCTTCTCGATGACAAATTACTTTTTTGCTAAAGTGTGGGGGTTTTGTGTTTTGTTTTTTTAAATGAGCCTGGCTTGTGACCTTTAAAAAAAAAAAAAAAAATACATATAACCCCTTCATTTCTAACCAAACTGTTTCATTGTGACCAGAAATCCTTAGTGTGACCATCTGAGTGCCATCTAGGTTTTTTAGACAGAGTATTTCTGCTCAGGGTGTGTGGAGGGTGGGGAAGAAAGGAAAACAATGAAACTTGTGCTGCTTCCAGCACTCTTCTAGGTTGAGGAGAAACTGCTAGAATAACTTGAGTTACATGGAAAGCTTGTTATTGTGACAAAGCAAACATGATACAAGACTAATTTTTCCAGGGGATTCTGGAAGTGTTGATATATCAAACGTAATGATACTGAAAAAGAGCACTGCACTGTTTCCCAACACCAAGCATTCTCTTGTGTTTGGGGAGTGAAGATGATCTGATGTTCTAGTAAAACTGGACATTTTCATTCCTGTTCCTTATTGGAGATGTTAACTGGGTGCAAATGGCATGATTTGATCAGGAGAAAGCCAAATGTGTTCTCCCAGCTGATGTGAATGGGAGTTGGCTCTCAAATGAATTGGGATGGCTGCTCTGTTCACATCATGGTATTGAAAACTTTGTCTGGATTGCCTTGATCACAATACCTTCTTGCAGCACTATTGGTTGTAATTAACCCAACCTTGAATCGCAAGTTTGATTTAGATAAGCAGGCTACAGTTCAACAGCTTGTCCAAATACTGTGTTGGAAATCACTGAGAACAGAGGTTCTCAATACTTTGTAGACTGCAGATACCACAGGTCAAGGTTTTTCCTCGGTATTGACATGTCTCATTCTTAGAGATGGGATAGCTGCAAAAATATGGCAGAACAAAAATTCAAACAAGTTCTCAAGCAAAGCTGCTATTAAACTTCAGCCAGAAGAGTTCAATTTACTTTGGTTATTTCTTGTCTGAATTGACCTGCTCCTGTAAGTGAAGGGTCAAGACATTCAGAGCATGCTGAATTTAAGAAACTTCATACAAAGAAAGTTAATGTGGAGTTTGAGAAGAAGGGAACAAGATCAGTCTTCTAGTCTATGCAAGTTCTTTAAGGTAGCTTCAGAGCAATAGTTTCACTTGCCTTAAAAACAACAAAAACCAGTATACTTGGCCATAATTGGTGCTGCCAAAGGAGGTGTTCTGACAGCGTTAGATGAACGCATGGCAGGAATGAGAATGGCGTCAAAGTGCCGTTGCAAGGCACTTGTTCTGTCTGATCAGCTGGTTCTTTGGCTACAGTGATGCAGGCTCGGCTTCTGTTTGTGTCACAGCCCCGTATTGCTGCCAGTGATGAGAAGAAAGTAATGCAGGGACGATAGAAACTTTTAAAAGAGTGACGTGAACAGTAGATTCCCAGTAATAACAGATTTGAGAAATAGCTTTGGAAAAAATACTGAAGGAGCAACATTTTCTAGCACAGAGCAGCTAATACTCAAATTAGTATTAAAGTATAGGTTTATCACTGGTGTTCAGCTTTGATACTTGAGGATTCATGTTTCTGCAGTTTATTTTTCCATTTACAATGGAGATTTATGAATTCTGAATTATATTATGAAGATATGAATTCTGAATTATTCCCACATGAATTTGAGGATTGGTATTTGTACAAATGCTGTGAGTATTGAGGCTTTGTAGAAGGACTAGCTAGGTCTGCTTAGACCTGAATGGAGTATTACAGAATAGATTGGATGGGTTGCAGGTAATGTAGCAACTTCTGTTTGGTTCTAGACTGGAGCCTTGTGTTTCTAAGTGCTGAAATGCAGTCTCAAAATGTGTAGTAATAAGAGGCTGGTAATCAGGTGAGAGTCTTCTGCATCTTGCCCTCCCAGCAGTAAAGAAATCTGTAACTTAGTGGAGAAAAAAAAAAATCGCCAAGTAGACTACTGCTCACTTTAGGCCCTAAATTTAAAGCTTGCATTAAAGAAAAGCAATAGGCTCTTAAAAATGAGCCCAAATAATGTAAGACTGTGTATAAAACCACCTTACTGAAGCCATGGCATGATTTGGACTGGTTTCTGTACAGCCCTTGCTATCTGGAGGTCTTATGTAAAAAGCTGTCTATTCTCATTTCTCCTCCAGATGACCTCCTGGAGCTCCAAAAGTCATCAGTCTCCTTCCGTGAGGTGACTGTTCACATCCTTTTCACTGGATGTTGCTTTCTCAAGAGACAGACAGTCACTCCTGTTTCTGAAACAAACAGGACCTGTCTTGTCTTGGCTCAGTCCCACCTTCTGTGAGGCACTAGATTCTCTTGAAAGGGTGCCAGAAGACTGTCATTTGTTGGCAATGTGTTGCCCTTAATCGTCCCGCAGTTGTGGCTGTAAGATGCCTATTTCTCATTCTGATACACGCTGAAGCTATATTAGATTTGAAGCCTAAGAGACATACATGACTATTGTCTCCTTGGTTAATGTCTTTAGAAAGAATGGTTGCACCATTTTGTTGTCCATTTAAATTGCCCAACAGACCAATTCCCTTTGCCTTTCCCCGTGCTTTTAAAGGAGATGTCACCTCTTCTTGGCCTCGCTCAAGGCGACTGCTGTGAGAGATTGGTGTTGGGTTCCTGGGTCCTTGAGAAAGTGATGCTTGAGTGAGCCAAAGAACTGAATCCCTGAAGCTCTTGGAGCAACTGTGGCAGATGCTTGCTTGCTGAACCAGTGCCCAGAGCAGCACCACTGTTATCAGCCTTCTCTTTGAGACTGATTGCAAGTGGGTTTGTGAAGGGAATTGTTCCAGTGCTCAGAAGGAAACTGTGTTACCAGGCTGTTGATAAGGAACAGGCTTGGCTAGTTCTTTGCTAACTCCCAAGCCACTTGTCTTTCTCTAGGAAATAATTCTTTTGCACCTCTCCTTGTAGTTTTGATAGCTTTGCTCTGGAGACTGCCTTGCCGAATATGGCTGTAGTTTCCTCTCGCTGGTCAGCGAAGAAGAAAACGTAACGCGACCTTTGGCTGTAAGGGCATGCTTTTCACCCAAGGTTGCTGTTACGGGGGGTAGACCTGAGGAGCTGAGCCTGCATACGGGGCTTTTTGTGGAAGATGAGCTAACTCTGTCTGTTCCACCTCCCTTCCAGAACTGTCAAGTAACCCATCTCTGGCTTCGATCCTCATCCCTGCTCATGCCCGGAACCAAGCAGCTGCTTCAACCCCTACAAATGCTACAGCGGCCTCAGGTGAGAACATGCGCCTGCCTACCTCCCTCCCCCTGCCCAGGCACCTTCCCTCTGCTGTGGTCCATGAGCCACCTCGGCCCTCTGGGTGAATGGGGAGGAAGGGTTTGTTCCAGCATCACCTGAAACTTGCTCTTGGTAGGTGGTCATTTGGGTGCTAGCTGTGGTCATCAACCCAAATCCTAACCCAGGGCACTTAGAGTCCACATTTGACTGTTTCATTTGTTGGTCCCTCTCACTCAGACTTCTGCTATTTAAAAAAAAAAATCATCACCTCCCCTGTTTTTTAGCAATCTTTGTGGATTGGTTTGCACCTAATTTCTGAGCTCTCAGACAGTCTGAAATGAATACTGACTTGAAGCATGAGTTTGTGATGCCGAGGAAGAGGAGAAAGGGCTAGCTTCAGTACATGTGGCCTCTGTGGAGCATGGATGGAAGAGGATTTTTCGCCAAAGGCAACAGCACTTAAAAGTCTGGTTAGGGAGTTCAGTCAGTGTGCTCACTGCCTCGTCTAAGTAGTTGCAGTTGCTTCTTACTGAGTTCGCCTGTGTCATCTTCGAGCACAAGGCAGATGCTTTTGAGTTTTGGCCAGCACTGAGTGAATTTCTTCTTTGCCTCTCTCTCGCTCCTTCAAGTTTCTGTCAGAAACCTTTAAAAGCTCACTGTTGGCCTGTAGCCACTCCATATTTTATTCTGTTTCCAGTGAAAGCTTAAAAGCTGGGAAATACCAGTTGGGAGACTCCCAGAGAAAATCCTAGGTGCTGCAGGATGTGGCAGAGGTGATTCAGTACGTGGCACTCTTCCTCTGAGTCAGCCCTGAGTCAGCACAGCAGCTGGCTGTCTCAGGGCTTGTGCAACCAAAGGCAGGATGCAAATGGGTGTGCTTCCATACGTATCCTGCATGCACGTCAGTCCCATTTGACAAGGGCTCAGACCCCCTTTTGAGGTGCAGGGCGCTTACTCAGTGTAAGAGAGCTGATAAGGAGAAGCCCTCATTAAAAAGGTATTCTTGAAATGTGCAGAAAAAGCATTTGCAGGTTGATGTGCCGGACAGTCACCTGACATCTGATGCGCTTGGTCCAGCCAGTGCTGCATAGAAAGCATTTTCAAACTGCAGGGCAGATGCACCCAGGTTTGAAAGATGAGGCTTCTCTCTGAAAATGTAGTAGCAGCAGATAAAAGCTACAGCCTGTACAATTTACGTGCTCTGAATTTAGGAGAAGGCAAAATTGCTATTTTCAAATTTAGTATGTTTGTTTCATAGACTTGGCAGTATTTTGCAAATAGTCATGTTCTCTGTTTCCCTTTTATGTGCATCTGTTGCTCAGCGAGGGGAAAAAAAAACAGATAAAGTAGTAAAAGTGATTGAAAAACTACAAAATACAAACATGGAAAATTATTTTAAGCCCTTCTGAAAAATACTGTTTCACTTAATGTCCCTTTCATGCCTTTTAAGGAGTTGTCTTTACTAAGATAAAAGTCTTGAGGAATTAATGGGGTTAAGAAGTCTGTTTTCACCCAGCACTTTCCAAGAGTTCATGTAGGGGGAAAATGCATTAGCTTGATTCCTAACTGTGTCCTAAATGTGAAGTATACTAAAAGAAAAACCAAAACCAACACCACCTTACTGATGTCAACATTTTTAAACCTCCTGTTTGCAAGCACTGCACTGAGTTGGGATAGGACCTCTTATTCATAGTTAAAAAAACAAAAAAATATCCTTGCGGCTTGGAAAGAAATTGTGAAATTTAGTATTGGGCAACACGCAGCCTTGGGCTTCTGCAGCACAGCTGGTTTGTAGTTTCTTACTCACATGGGGTTCTCACAAGAGGCAGTGGGAATTTCATCAGAGCTGTGATTTTTAGGATTAGGTCCTCTATTAGGTCATGTTAATCTGTTGTGCTTTCCATGCTGATGCTACACTTAGCAAGAGATTTTCATAGAAGAGGTCCCTTCTTTCCCTATACCCCCTGCACATCCCAGAGCAGTAAATTTCTAGTTCTTCAGTAACTGCTAAAGCAGCATGGGAGCAACTCTCCCACCTAACCCAGGGTATCCTGATAAGCAGGGGGCTTTTCTGCAAAATGTTCGCTCATGTGACTAAGCAGTACAAGTCCAGAAACTACTTTTCTGAGTGGTGATGATGTTACAAAACATAGCTCTCAAGGCAATTCAAAGGGCAAAGCAAGTTATATGTAACTGTAATCCACATTATTAGCGTGTAACTCTTGTCTCCCTCTAGCAAGCAGAACTGGTACCAAGGTTCAAGTGTCCGCTGTTAGTTGCCTACTCTGTGAGCTTGAGCCATAGGTGCACGTAGGTGGAAATGCAGTGTACTAGTTCATCACTGCGGATACCCAGCTGGGCTGTTGTTACCTGCTTGCGGACAGTTACTCCATTTTCATAGCTGTCACATTGGTATGCAGCCATGTCAGAATCTCAGCTTTTTGATAAGGTGTAAAGCACTGCTTTTTATCATGCACCAAGGCAGAGTCACAGTTGGAGAATAACTGGAAAAATGAGCTCTATTTGTCCAAAGTCTAGCAAAGTAGTGTTTGCCAGGAGACTTAGTGGTGTGGCGTTAAGAGATGGAAAGATTGGCTTTTCAACATACCACATTAACAGTGCAGGTTTCATCAAGCCAGCAATGCTAGCCCTTGTGCTAACCAATATGGCACACATCTGCATTTTTAAAAGTTATCCAAAATGAGTTAACCGATCCATTCACAGTGGTGATTTCAACAGTCCAATGCAACAGTAATCCTGGGATCATGATTTTAAATGCAGGGGAATTATTGTAGGCAATTTTTGAGTGTTAAAAAAATGTATTTGTTGTAAATTTCCTCTTCTCTTGAGGCGTAAAGCTGGACTCACTGTACTAATGGAACCTAGCTTTGCAGTGAGAGTATGAAGCCTTGCTGGACCAGCGTTAGTAAATTCACCTAAATGTTTATGAGAAATTCGCTGTGACATTAGTGGTGTGTCTAAAGCAAAGCGGAGGAAAAGGAAGATGGGAGTTATTGGCCCCTGCTTGAAATGGTGTGGTAGCTTTCTGTGAATTATGCTGGCCATTGATTACAGATAGAATCATAGAATCATAGAATCATCTAGGTTGGAAAAGACCTTTAAGATCATCCAGTCCAACCATTAACCTACACTACCAAGCCCACTCTAGACTAATCAAGGGTAGACCAGACTAAACCATATCCCGAAGTGCCACATCTACCCGTTTTTTAAACGCCTCCAGGGATGGTGACTCCACCACCTCTCTGGGCAGCCTGTTCCAATGCCTGACCACCCTTTCCGTAAAGAAATTTTTCCTAATTTCCAGTCTAAACCTCCCCTGGCGCAGCTTAAGCCCATTTCCTCTTGTCCTAAGGACAAGTGCATCTTTATTCCTGTGGATGCTGACTTGATCTAGCTGGAGGAGGAGGATGGTTTCTTAGCCATGCAGCCACAGCATCTGAGAGGGGAGCATGCACACCAAGCCAAAAGCATATCTCCTTGTGTGACTGCATGTTTTTCTTTCTGGATCAGCCAGCAGCAGTAGTTACCTCTCTCTTAGTCAGCGTTAAGATGGGAAGAACATAATTGCCATCTGCAGGGGAGTTGTGCCAGCAGGGATGCTGGGGTCATCGTCTTAGGCATCCTGCTGTGTTGATCCCGTGTAATCCCAAATGCAATGGTGTGCCTGAACTTTCAGCAACAAAACAGATTAGAGCTGGTGTTCACCTGCCTATGTGTGGCAGTTGAAAAAGACCGCAGTGCTTCATAAAATAAAAATTTAGTGCACTTATGGTATTCCCATTGAAGGAATTTTGGAGAACTTTAATTCCTTAACCAGGAGAAGAGGGGAAAGCAATTTGCTTAGGCTTCTGCAAGCTCAGCACAGGGTTGAGTCCATGACAGTTAAAGGAGTAAAACTTGCCCATCTTAGACTTGCCAGTTTTGCTCTGAGCCCTGAATTTCTACATCCGTAGGCAGGCACAATAGGAAAACTGGACTTTTCTCCTCCTTCCACTTGTCTCCTCAGCTGTCCTGTGAGGACTCCCAGGCTGGCAGTAGTTTTGTTTCTATATCTTTACAGGTGAGCAGCGCAGTCTGTCAGCATTACAAATCCAACCAACTAATGCTGTCATTAGTGCTAATGGGCTTTCTCAGACTGAGTTGGCATCTCTGTCTTTCTCTGAACCATAGCCCCATCTTTCCTTTCCGGGAGGTTTCTAAGGAGTGTCACGTACCCTCCAAGAAAGCTGAGGCATTCCTCAGAGGGAAAAGCTGAATTGGAGGAGGTGCTCCACATTGATGAGAGATACTTTTTGCCCTCTGTTTGAAAGACGTTTCAGAAGTAGCTGATACTTAAGCCTGAATGTGGTTTCTCTGCCCACACAGGCAGAGGTGTCAGGTGGGTAGTTTAGGGCAAAGAGGCTGCCCTGACCTCAAGCCACAGTCTGCTGTGTAGTCATCTGTCCCGTACCAGAAAGCTGCGTGTCAGCTCCTAGCTTTGCTCCCCAGCGGGGCTTCCATGGTGACGCAGGCCACTGCTTCGCAAAGCAAATGTTTTAGCAATGTTGCTGAAGGCCTAGATTTTCTTCTGTTATGCCAAAATACTGATTTCTCATGGTGAGGAGGAGTAAGTGAATGTCCAGAGACCCTCATACTCCAGTTGTTCATTTTTTCTGGCACTTCAGCAAAGAGACGCTGGAACAAGCCCCTCTTTGTTACCCAAATATCCTGTTGATGAACAAAGAACAAGCTGGAATGTCAAAATACTGCATTTTCTTGCAAGTTCGGAGCCAGTACAGCCTTGAGCAGGCTCTGCGCTCTGTCCCAGCCTGGGTAGACTTCTGGATATTGTTGTGAAAAGCCTGATGTAAATGGTCTTGGGCTGCATCACCTGGTTTATTTCCTTTTTAACATGTGGCATATATATTTCTCAGGAACTCCCCCATTAGAGTGATGATAGAAAAGGAGCATATGTTGCGTGAAGTAGCTCCATCGCCTCCTCTTTTTTCTTTATCTCTGCTCAGTAGCAATGTAATGATAATGATTTCAGCCTCTGCTGTCTTCAGGAATAGGAGATCAAAAGGCACATTTCATTTCAGCAAATGCAATACAAGCACTTTTTGTAACGCATACAGAGAAATCCTCTGCCAGCAGTACATCCTGCAGCTGGACTGCTTGCATTGGGCACAGCAGATGTTGTGTTAACTGGAGTTTATCCATACCTGAAAATTAATCTAGAACAGGCACAGCGAGAGTTTAAAGCATGGAAACTATTACCTGTCTGGCTGGGTCACTTTCGATTTCCATGCTCATCGCTGGTCTGCATGCATGCGGGATTTGGGAATTGCTCCTTCAGGGTAATTCTCCACGTAGGAGGGCGTCTCTCACGTGCAAGGCTAGCTTTTCAAGTAACGTTGGTACTGTTGTCATGCTGCCTTGGTGCTTTAACTGCATGAGCTTTTTTTGATCATAGTGGTCATTCCTGCGTGCGGAAGGGGATGCAATTAATTTGGGATGAGAGGAAAGGGAATGGGAAACTCCCAGAGCAGTCATCTGGCATCCTCTGCCCACAGGAGGATTCCCCTTTCTTCCCACACGCTCCTCACAGCATTTCCTTTTCAAATAGGCATCATCCTCTCTTCCCACTTGTCCCTTGTATTCCTGGATGCTGCTGTTCATTTGATTTTGTATTTTTGTTGCCGTTCTCTGTGTATGTTACTTAATTTGTCACTCAGCAAGTGCTGCCCATCTCTAGACTCTCATTCATTTCATTGCCTTTGCTCATGGCTGCACTTCCAACTGTGGGCAGGTCAGTGTGGCAGGAGAGGAGAGTGGTTTTGTCAACAGGTGACTGTAGAGCGTTGCCCGGCAGCATTTCCTCGCAAGCTCTTCTGTGGTGGAGAAGCATTACTGCATCCCTGCTGCCACCAGTTGTATTTTGTCATGTTTATGCTAGTCATACTGTCCTTCAGTCTGAGGTCAGTAAATCTATTCTTTTTAGAAGCCCTTTTCCCCATGTCTTTTGAAGGCACTGTTTGCCCAGTCTGCCCTCTTCTGTACTTAGATGTGGTCTTTTTTTTTTTTTTTTTCCCCCTGTTGCAGTATTGATAGCTTTGCAGTTAACCTTACTTAAATTAAGTGGGAGAAATGCACGGCGGTCTCTTGTAGAATACCTCACTTAAATACAGGATGGGAAAAAGATACTACTGTGTTAAGTATTTTATGTGTTTAACCGTTCATCCACTTTCCTTTTTGTGACTGTGCTAATTAGATACTGCATAGGATGGTTCCAGGTGAAGTCGGTGCATTTTTTTTTTTCCCCCAACAACTCTTCTAATACTAAGAACAACTTTTTTTTAGAGAAAATACCTGATGCATGTGGCCTATGAAAACACAGTTACAGTGAATATGCTTTCGGTATTTCTTTGCAAAGCCAGTATTTTCTTGGAATGCACTTTGACACATGCCCACAATCCTGTGACTTGTCTCCCTGCGGAGCGCTGTCCCTCCCAGAGAAGATGAGGTGTTGGAGACCATTTACCACAGAGACCCGATCCTCTAACAATGTCATATGCTTGCGTAAACCTCGTTACTGGCTTCAGGCCTTGATGTTAATCTGCTTCAGCAGTTCAGAGGGTGGCAGATCCAACTTTGGTTGAGCAACACAGAATAAAGCAGTAGACTTGAAAGATGTTTTCTGAGGCAACAAGTGCATGAATTACACATTAACACGCAAGCTGTTTCTGCTGGGGAAGCAGGCTCGTTGCGTTCATTGTCTGCGTTCATTCACACAATTAACAGACACCTTTGTTACAAGGAGGCCTAACAATGTGAAACCTCAGCACCAACGTGAAACCTTGTAGTGGCCACGGATACTTGATGCATTAGCTTTGGCGATGCTAGTGTGCCTTGCCTTGCAGTTGGAGTTACTGGAATGTAACGTGGGCGACTTCAGGCTGTGCGAGCAATGTTACGTCCTGCAAAATCAGCTAGAGCCCAGCCGGGTGTTCGCGTGCCGGCCTGCAACCCTCAGCCCTTGAGGTTGCCTTTGTCCTGCTTAAGGGCCGTTCTCCCACCCTCTCCCCAGAGCAAACTGTTCCATCTGCACCCCCTGAAGTCAGGACAGCATCCTAACCAAATGGCACCTCGGTGGGAGTTGTGGGTTTCCCTGTGCAGAGAATGTCGTAGCTGTTGTTCCAAACGTGTCTGTATTTTGGAGGTAATACTGGTTGTTTTTCTCTCTTCCCTTCCTCTCGCCTGTTGTTTGCAGATGTTAACGCAGGAGAACGAGTTCAGACCAATAGTGTAGCTACAGCATCAGCCTCCAACTCCACCTGAACCGGTACCAAGCAGCCAGCTGCACAGGAAAAATCACCAGTAATTTGAGTCTTGCTCAGCAACACTGGTCACATTTGGAAAGAAAATTAAAAAGAGGAAAAAAAAAAAAACAAAACAAAACAAAACAACCAACAAACCAACCAACCTGTTCATTTTAGTGTTCAATTTTTTATTATTATTATTGTTGTTCTTATTTAACCTTGTAAAATATCTATAAATACAAACCAGTTTCATTGTATTCTCACTCTGCAGGGTGTCCGGGGCAGGGGACTAGGTGGGGGGAGGAGGGAAAGCGGAGCAATACAACACACCAATGTCTCTCCCCTCGACAATCTCTTCATGTTGGAAGTTTGCTGTTGTGTACTTCAGAACCAGGACTCTTGCCTCATGCCCCCTCCCACAACAGAAAGAAGGAAAAAAAAAAAAATCAAAAGCAAACAAAAAACCCCCCAAACCTCATTCTCTGCTGAAGTTCTTTTTTTTAACCTCTTTTTTTATTTTCTTTTTAAGTGAAGTTTCGGACTTTGATGTAGTGCACAGCTTGAATTTGGTCGGGAGCTTAGCAAGGGTCATTCAACAGAGCTCAGTGTTTCTTGTCAGCGAATCCATATCCCAGGTTGTCTGAAGAACTGCCCCGGCTCGGTGTGGGGAGCGGGCGACGTGGTAGGAAAATAGGTTGCTGTGGGGTGGGGGGGAGGGTTTGCCGTGTGTCCACGGCTTGAACCGCTAGTGGAAGCCTTTCGTTTTAAAAATCAGTGCTAGCGATGAAGAAACCTGCAGCTTCACTATGGGAAAAGTCTTGCCCAAGTGGGTTATATATAATATAATACACACACATGCACGAACACAAGCGGTTAGCTTTACTGAAGCAGCTCCTTTGCCCAGCCGCAGCTCCTGCCCGCCACGTCGCGGGCCGGTGCAGGGCGAAACGGCCGGCGGAGGCGGCCGGTCAGCTCCCGTCTTCAGCAGAGAAGAGCAGACGAACAAAATCCTCGGAGGGGGCGGGGGCCCAGCCGGGGACATTAAGGGACTTTTTGGAAAGTGGCCACTGTGAAAGCTTGGGGTTTTGGCTTTCCCCACCCCCCCACCCCCCCCTGATTTGAACAGGCTTCCCTTTCCCAAGGTGCGTACAGGAAAAGGACACCAGGGTTTATAATGTGAACTGTAACAGTCTACTGGTTTATTTTGTAATATTTTTTTTTTAACTGCAGTTTTAACTTGCAGGATGCCACATTCTATGATAGTTCTGATTTTAAATCCACAGCTAGAATCTGTATTTAATTTCATCTTTTTTAACCTCTTGCTTTTTTTGATCTCTATTTATTGATGCGTGTTGCCACGTCGCCATTATGTTTTTACATTGGTAGAATATTAATAAAACACACATCGGAGTGCTCTCGACAGTAATTTGTACCTGCTGACTTGTAGGAAAGCTGGCTATATATGAGTGTGTGTGTATATATATTATATAAATATATACATGTATACATAGATACAATACTGCTTTTTTTTATTTTGTCTATGATCTTGAAACAGTCTGACTGAAGTGCAAGGTGAATGCTTGTTCTAGTCCTTCTGTTCAGGGTCCAGGTTTCCTCCTGCGACGGCGTGTGGTGTGAGCATCCACGTCTCTCTTCCTGAAGTCAAAGCAATATTCCTCGGGAAAGGGTCAGGTGAGCGGCCGGACGCAGCCGCGGCATAGAAACGAGACTTTCGGAGACCTGATCTTGTCGTAGGCTTGCGGGTGGTGTCCGCTCCAGCCTTATCCTCCTTCAGAGAAACTGTAGTTGCCTTTGGTGCTTTTCGAGCTCTTACTCAACCTGCGGATCTCTAAGGCAAGCAGTGGCTTTTCGGGAACGGGCGGACCTTTGCGCGGCCCGGGGGTAGCCAGCAGTAGCGGCTTCGGCAAGCTCGGCCGCCGCGGGGGCGGCAGGGGTTTTGCTCACAAGCTCGGCGTGTTTCTTCTTGTACCTTTTATCCTGTTGATGTGGGAATTTTTGGAAACTGTCTCTTAGCAGCCCTGGAACTGATGAAAGCCCTGCCCTCTCCCTCCTGCCTGACACGCAGGGGGTTTTGGGGAGGCGGGAGCCGTTTCAAGAGGTGAGTGACCACCTACCGTGAAACCGATAAACCCTCACGTTATACCCCTCGGCAATCTGCTATCGGGCACACACGGGGGGAAAAAAACAAGGCTTTAAAGCTTTGAGCTGTCGTTAAATTCTGCCTGGCTGCAAAGGAAAGCACACCCACGTTTAGAAACGGAAGGCTTTCCACATCCTTACGTGCAACTTAATAGAAGGGGCTGAAGAGCACCTTAACACGAGAGCTCGGCTAGTCAGTGTCCCGAAAGGTAAGTGAAGGGGCTTGGCTGACCCAGTGATCCAAATAGATGCAGGAGACTCAAAAAGTAGGACAGTGGTGGGGTATGGATCTGCTGTATAGGTGAGACCGCTGAAGCATTGGCCACAGACGCTGTTATTTGGAGGCAGTAAATTACAGAGTCTCTTAAAAAATTTAAAAAAAAAAAAAAAAAGAAGAAAAAAAAAGTAATAAAAATAATGAAGAAAAATTGCTGCTTGTGCCAGGAAATGTGGCTTTTCTTCTTTTTCGTTTTACCTTTTTGTTTAAGACTGGCAGAGGGGAGTTAAGAGCTTTTCTCTCTGGTTTTGTGACTGTGCCGGCGTCTGTGTGTGTCTTGTGCGTGTGTTAGGCTGGGGGGAGGGTCGGGGGTGCCCCTCTGGTTTTATTTCTTTTTTTCAAGGATCATGGCAGGATCACACACTCTTTTATACAAGTTAGATCCAGGTCTTTGAATAACCTTTTTTTGTAAATAAGAAGAAAAAACCACAAAAACAAAAAAAAAAAACAACAACAAAAAAAACAAAGCTCCTCACCAAATTCAAGCTTGTACATTATTCTTTTTGGTTGTTTTTGAATTTTGAGTTTTATTTTTTTGTATGTAAATATGTGGACCCAGGAACTGTTATTAATGAGCAAAAAGTTACCGTTCAGGGCAGTGATTCTGTTTAATAATCAGACAAAATGTAGACGAGCTTTTTAAAGCCATATAGTTTTAACTCTGTACAGTAGGTACCGGCCTGTATTATTGTAACAATAACTCTAGCGATGTATAGTGTATCTATATAGTTTGGAGTGCCTTCGCTTCCATGATTTTTTGAATTTTTTTCCCCTCCCGCCCCTTTATTAATGATGTCTCCCACCCCAAACCCGCATCTTGGCTCCCCACCGCCCCGCTTTCTAACTCTTTGAGTGCTGTAAGGTTTCGGTGATACCCTGATCAGCAGCGGAACGAAAGGAAACCGCCTCCACCGTCACCCATTTCACCGGAGCCGCGGCGTTCTTCCGGACGTCTCCGAGTTGCCCACCCTGCCCTCTCCTCCTCCCGCTAGCAGCGACCGGTTTCGTTCGGGCGCTCGCCCTCGCGGCCCCTTCAGACTTTGCTCGCCTCTCCCCCCCGGTCCTGCGCCCACGGGCGGCAGCGGCTCCCAGGCGGCTCGGCATCCCCACCTCCCCGCGGCTGTGCCGGGGGCAGCGGCCGGGCCCCGTGGGCGGGAAGGACCCCGGGGAGGGGAAGCCCCCCAGACCCGTGCTGCGCTCGGAGCCGCCCGGCCGCCGGAGGAGCAGGGGCGTCGCTGTAGGAGACCGCGGTGGTGGTTCTCTGCCGGGGGGGACTTTCTGAGCCCGTTCTCTTCTCCCTGTTTCCCCCCCTCCACCCCCCAAAGTCACTTTTGTTCTCTTTAGATAAGTTTAACATGACTCTTGATTTCTTGTGCCCAGCACGAAGGCCTTGTTTCTAAAACTAGTTTGCTTGTGTTTTACTACCTTGTTAGTATTCCACATAAGATTGTCTTGAATGGGAAAACACTTAACTCTTTACCAAACCAAAGGTTGCTGTTTTATTTCGAAGCATCTCGTGTTCATTCCAGTGAAGCAGAGGCTGCACTTTCTTTCTGGTGACACGAAGGTCAGTGATGCCAAGCTGTTGGCGACAGTCCGCTCAGAGCTGTCCCTCTCTTCTTTTACTCTCTTTCGGGCTTGTTTTTAACCCAGTCTGGTCTTGATCTGTCCTTTACGTCAGCCCTGCTGTGGCGTGGGTCTCTGAGCCGGACTCGATCGCAGTCTGTCTCCCCCGATGGACACCCAGTCAAGACGCTGGTGTTCTCTAATATTAAACTTACCTACCTTGCTAGGGGAAGGAAAAAAAAAAAAAAAAAAATGACCTGCAAAAGAAAATTGGCTGATAGAAGATCCCCGAACACTTTGTCCCCTTATTCCGAAGCCAAGCTTTACCTAAAATAACGGCAGGTGCCTGCGACTTGCAACTGAAATTTCCCCCTGGTTTTCAGTACTTGGAAAAGTAGAAGTCAAGCAGCCTGTCAGACTCCTGTACTGCTGTACTAGGAACCTCAGCCACCATGGAGAAAAAGGAAAAGCTGATGAGAAAAAGCACAGTGTGGTATTTGCTCCGGGCTCTGCCTTTCACAGGCTGCCAGCAGGTACCCCTGGGGTGGCAGCTGATTTCCACGGGGCTCTAAGCCGGTTCTGGTCGTAGTTGGCTTCGTTTTGCAACACTGCAATAACAGCAAAACGACAGGAAAGGAAAACAGTACCTAAGGGGTTAGCTCGAGAAAAGTAGCTTCCTTGTGTTGGTCTTTCTCAATTTATTTTTAATATATATATATATATATATAAAAAATATATTTATATATATATAATTTGCTTGCCTGTAAAATTTGCGTTCATTAATGTGTTGCTGATGGATCACTTGGGCCTGTACACACCAATTAGCGTGACCACTTCCATCTTAAAAACAGAAATCTAAAAATATATATATATATATTAAGGACTGTGGGTTGTATACAAACTATTGCATACACTTGTGCAAATCTGTCTTGATTTAAAGGAAAAGCAAAACCTGTATAACATTATTACTACTTGAATGCCTCTGTGACTGATTTTTTTTTTTTTTTTCATTTTAAATATAAACTTTTTTTGTGGAAAGTATGCTTAATGTTTTATTATTTCCCCCGCCCCATTCCCCTTGTAAATATGTTTTGTTCTGTGTGACTCGGTTCGGAAATAGTTAACTGGTACTGTAATTTGCATTAAATAAAAAGTAGGTTAGCCTGGAAATGAAATTTAAAAAATACCAAGTGTGTGGTCTTTATTTCAAAAACTTGCCCCTTTCTTTCCTCCTCTTCCTCTCCCTTCTCCACCCCCTTGTTCCTTGCCCTCACGCTTCTTTCCACTCTGCAAGAATAGGTGGACGTGAATCTTTGTAATAATAATTAAAAGAAAAACCACAAGAAATAAGCATGTTTTCTTAAATGAGCTGTGTTATTCCATGCTATTTTTCAAGAGGTGCCAGCTTGTCTATGATACCGTTTGATTTGATGGAGAGAGGAACCCTGGGACACAAATATTTCAAATTAAAACCAACTGATCTTCCATTACCGTCCACCTATAGATATGAACTTAAGAACCTGTGTAAACTGCTGGCTTTGAATCCTGCACTCATGGTTGTTTGGATTTTTTTTTTTTTTTTAAATCGTTTGATCCCATTAGTAATGTTATTTGGTGGTGATCTGTAAAGTTTGTCGAGACCACGTCCAGTGGACCGTTCCTCCAGCAAATCAGCACGTAGCTATCTCTGAGTTGGGTTTCCGGTACTGGATAATGTATGTATTAAACATGACATGTCTATTAGTGCAAAAGAAAAAAGAAAAAAAAAAAATAAATAAAATCCTTTTTTGGGCTGGCTGACCTGGCCGAATCCATTCTGTCGCTATCCTAAAGGCTAGATGCGAGGTCATGTGACTGCTGCTTCAATAAAAACAAATTTATATTGCAAAGAGGCTCTTCTTGGTTTGTTCGTGTGCCATGAGCCGCGGTCGTCCCCATGAAACCTCCTCTGCTGGGCTCCGGGCTGGAGCCTCCGCTGCAGAGCTCCTCCAGGAGAGGTGGGAGCGGGGCGGGAAGCAGGGTCCCGGCCATGCCCAGGACAGGGACGCGCTGCTGGGACACGGGGACAGCCGTCTCTAGACGGCTGCTCGGGGAGAGACCTTGGTTTCAGCAGAAAGGCCGCCTGTGCCCAAACGCAGCCGGGACTGGGGAAGAGGCTGCCGGTCGCAAGCTGGTCGGTGCGTTACAGGACTGAGCGGGTGAAGCCTGGCGCTTCGGCAGGGCCAGGCGTCCCCTGCTCCCTGGACCCGGCAGCCAGCGGTGAGGGGGCGGCTGACGCCCGTGGTGGGTCCGTACCGTAAGTGTTGCGTTCGGCTCCCTCGGACACCCCCCGCCGCTTGCTGCTACAGGCTGGCTCCCCCCAGCTAAGCCGTTTGGGTGCTGTTCTCTCCCCTGCTGGGTGCTGAAGCTGTGCCCCTCAAGGCAGTGCCAGCCCGCCCCGGCTCACTGACGGGGGCACGGGTCTCGTTTTGTTCGGCCTCTGGCAGGCCCTGGGAGACTGGGGCAGGGGGGCCAGGCAGCTGCCTGCAGCTTGGCCGCCCCAGAAGCAACTCAGGTGACCGGCTGCTGCTGTCCCTTCGCTTACCTCGGTCCCACATCACCGGGGTTCCTGTGCCGAGACCTGGGCTGCTCTGCTCAACCCCTCCGGCCCCTGGCACTAAGGGTGGCCAGTTATATCTGCAAAGGCACCCCTGCCTGAACTACAGCACCTCAGGTGAGTTTATTGATTTAAAGTTTGCCGCTGATGGGGAGTTCATCACAATCCTCAGAAATTTGGGGTGGTGATTAATTATCCTTGGGCACTTTTGTTTTCTAGACACACATGCACTGCGGCCTCCTGTCTCTTCTGAACTTCTCACCGTGGATGTGAGCTGTGGGCTCTCTCGCTGTCTTTGCACAGGAACTCTCTGCTCCAGTCTCGGATCTCTCTTCTGAATGTCAGAGCCCCTTGACTGGGACCTAGTCACCACGTAACTTTTTGCTAAGCTGACTGGAAGGGGATCTTAAGCTCCTTCACATCTTTCTAATCTTCCCAATTGTATCTCCTCCACAATTCTTTTTAACACCCTTCCTTAGGCAGTGGGTACCAAAACCAGCCAGAGGTTTCCTACAATCTCCCCAGCATCAAATAAAGGCACTAGAGAGCATCTTGCAGCTGGTGCCTCTCTGTCTCCTTACCTGAGGATTGCATTCATCTTTCTGTGTGGAGCCTGCAATTGTCCAGTTTATCTGTCAATCCCTCCCGTTGTAATTCCTGCAAACATCAATGGGACTTTTATAGTTTCATCCCAATCACCTTTTTAAAAGATACAACGAAATACATCAGCATCAAGAGCCACTCCCCGCACAACCTTCTAGGGAACAGTCGTTCTGTCGCCATTCCCCATGTGAAAATACCTTTTGAGACCTGCCTGTAAACCAGGTTCAAATCCACTCAGTTGTCAGTGACTGACGCCTTTGATTTGAAATGCTAATCCAAACGCAAAGTGGTACCGAGCTGAATGTGGTACAAAAGTCTGCTCCACTGAAATGCTTTGTCTTTATCGACCAAACTTCCAGCCATCTGGGTTGGAATTAAAAGTCAGCATCAAGGCTACTGGCACCATTTGTTATCTGGAAGGTGACAGCGTTTGGGCTGCTGGTGGTAAGGGCCAAGTCGCTTTCTGTGGGAGAACAAGAGCCACAAAGGAGGAGGGAAGCAAGCTGTGAAATGCGGAGGGGAGAGTGGGAACGCCGCCATTTGTGTCTGAAGCACCAAGTCCAGTTGCTCGGAGGAGGCGAGCCCAGCAGATGGTACACAACCTCATTAGCCAGCCTTGAACCTCGCTTCCCTCCCTTGGCTCCGGGAAGGGCTTGGCTGGGTCATCGTCCCGTCTTCCCTCGCTAGCCTTGGGGGGTGGTGCTCCTGGCAAGGGCAGGGCTGCTCCATCTTTGCTGGCTTTGCTAAACCAGTCGTGCCCAAAGGCTGCAGGGTCAGACCCGACCTGGCGCCGAAGCCGAGCTCTGGTGGGAAAGGAAGGTGCGTAGGTAGCAACACTGCACAGGGCACGGCAGGAAACCCAGGCTCACGTCTTGTTGTGAATGTCATACAACTGCTGAGACTTTGGAAGAGACCGGACCCCCAAACAAACTCCTGCTGGTGCTCATTGCAGGAGACAGTGCAGGTGACAGTCGTCAGGGGCATAAGGGAGAGTCGGACTTCCACAGCAAACACAGACCTTTGGTCAATGCAGGAATGCAGTCTTGGATCTTGTTGCATGCCCAGCTAACTCCTGATGTCCTGGCACAGATGTTTTCTTCCTGGTATATCCGACTGCCCCGTGAGAGCCTGCATTCAGCTGGGTCAGTCTCCCATGCGGTTAGTGGAGTGAAAGCCTTCTCTTTCAGGGATTCCCCGCTCTCTGCAATACCCGTCTCCTCTCACGCTCTCCAGAGGCAAGGCTGGGTCCTCCAGAACAAGGTAGGTGGAAAACAACCAACCTCTTCTTCCCTTGTGGAAGCTTGCGAGTGGCTGCAGCAGAGCATTTGCGACCAGGGTGCTCTGTTAGGAGAGACGCAGCAGGGCATCCTGCCCGAGTCCAGGGCTTCTTGCAGAGCCCCCTCACTTGCCACAGAGTGAGAAAATGTGGCCGTGGGCAAATGAGACCTCGTCCCCAGGCAGAGCTGCTTGCTAGAGCCCAGCCCCTTCCAAGCAGAGGAGCCACGGGCCCTGCGCATGGTGGCAGGGCCTGGGGTCTGGGTATGTAATGGATTACTAAGTAGAGAGATGGAGGGGTTTGGGTAGGTTCGGTTTTTTTTTTCCCCCGAGCAAAGTTTTTAAAAACTGGTGGAATCCAGGAGTTAGAACAGGACTGTTCATCTTAGCTTGCTGCTTGAATGCCCTGTGCTTTACACCACCTCCATGTGGTGAGGGTTCACAGGGTCCAGATGCCTGCTGCTGACACAGGAACACGTGGCAGGCCTTGTCAGAGGGAGGCCGGGGCTGCAGGGAGCGAGGTAGGGTCAGATGTGTGGTGGGAATGGCACGTGAGCTTGAGAGGAAGCAAGAGGTATTCATCCTCCTCTCACCAGCACGTCAGCTGCCCCATTATCGCTCTCTACAACTACCTGAAAGGAGGTTGTAGTGAGGTGGGTGTTGGTCTCTTCTCCCAAGTAACAAGCAATGGGACAAGAGGAAATGGCCTCAAGCTGCGCCAGACGAGGCTGAGATTGGATATTAGGAAAAATTTCTTTACCAAAAGGGTTGTCACGCACTGGAACAGGCTGCCCATGGAAGTGGATGAGTCCCCATCCCTGGAGGTATTTAAAAGATGTGTAGATGTGGCGCTTAGGGATGTGGTTTAGTGGTGGACTTGGCAGTGCTGGATTAACAGTTGGACTTGATGATCTTAAAGGTCTTTTCCAACCTAAGCAATTCTATGATTCTGTTTTCTACAGCATAGGAGCAGGCATGTCCTCCTCCTCCTCCCTTGTGCAGCTCATTCCTGTAACCAAATCCTTTGCCAGGCAAGAGTGCTTGGGAGGCGGACGGTGATTGCTGGCAAAACCTGGTTTGTCTGAAGGCATTTTTGCTCAAGGAGATCATTGATGTTATTTGGGATGCTGCCATTTGTTAGCAGTCTCTGGAAATGAAGGGGACTACCCAGCTGGGGAGTCTTTGGACCATCTCAGTTGCACCTCATTCCTCTTTCAAGATTTTTGTTTTTCTGGCACCAGGCCTAGGAACTGGTTGGTCAGTAGAAGTTGTTTCTGCTGGAGACAACAAATTTGGGGCCTGCACAGCAATGAAAAATGGTTTGCATTTGGCTGGAGGCAGAAAAATTATGTGGACAGGTGGAAAAAGGCTTCAATAGGTAAGGAGCAAACATGGTGTTTGCAGGAGGCTTTAAAGGGAAGGGCTGGCTACAACTGGCTCAGTAATAAGCAAAAGGGAGATTCGTTCTTAGGATCAATCCTGCAGCAACTTAAGAAGAGAGGAGCGAATGCAGCTTTTCAGTGTCCATAACGCTGGTGGGAGCAGCTGCTTTCCAAATGCTAGTGATGTAAAATGGAGAGTGAGAGGATGCTGGCCGAGAAGGGTATTTCGGAGAAGGTTTAGTGCGCTCTCAGTTTAGAGGCTACGTAAGAGCACTGGTTAAATATTTCAGGCTTCTCACTGCATCTGTATTCAGAGCACTGGTGTTGTTCATGCTCAGCGCTGACGTCACCAAGAGCAACAGCATCGCGTCTTTGCTGCGCAGCTGCAATTAGCTCACTGCAATTTGCATTGCAGGTAGCACCGCACGCTTCCAGCCGCTACCCCAAGGAAGAGGATGAACATCCCCGCACCCAGCACTGACCGAGGAGCTCCAGGATGGGCAAGGAGTGCAGGCTGCTATGAAAGCTCCCCATTGGGGGAACTAGATGTGATCAATCTCAGACGGCTGGGCATAGGCTGGGCTGTGCAACAGGTCCAACCAGCCGTGGACCAGTGGCCAGCCGCGATGGTGAGTGTTTGCAGGGGCCGTCGCAGCTCTCAGCTCTGTTGGGGATGGTGCGCTGAGCCAGGCTGGCCGGGGAGGGCTCTGGCCCTGGGTAACAAGTGGATACAGGTGAGCAGCCCAGGAAGGAAACGGGACCGGGACATCCCTTCCGAGTGCTACGTGAAGGACCGGGCTTTGGCACGTGGGAACGGGCCAAGAGAAGTGGCCTGGACTGCAGGCAGAGGAGGTGGGGAAGAGGTGCGTGGGGTTGATGCAGCCTGTGGGAGAATAGGAAGAATGAGAGGGAACAAATGATACGATCGGAGCAGAGAGCCAGAGCTGCCTCTCCTCCCTGGGTTTCAGCGTACACCCTTCCATCGGCCTGCTGGGGTTTTCTCTCCCACCCAAACAGTGGCCATTGAGATGCTTTCCCTGCCAGTTCTGCTCCCGGCAGTGGCTGTGAGGAGAGGTGGGGGCCTTGGTCCAGAGTGCTCCCAGGCAAACTGAATTTACTAGTCTAGGTGTACACATTAATGTCTCGAGGAGTTGGTGGTTTTGGCAGACGTTCAGAACAATTCCTGCGTCTTGTGGGGTGGAGAGCATGGGTATGAAACAACAGCTCCTCTTCCAAGCCCAGGCCTGACTCTGGAGGGCACTGAGGTGGGGAGGCTGGTGGGTGCCGAGAAGATACTGACTCACTGTTCAGAAAAACGCAGGAAAAGCTGCATGGACAGGATCTTGGTGGAAGCAGGGAGAAAGGACTGGGAGGAGGCGAAGTTAGTGCAATTGGGCTTTGTTAAAACCCTTTGGCATGCGAGGACGATACTTGTGGGGTTACACCCCCACCCCCACACACAGCCCCCCCAAAGTTGTGTGAGGGCTGAATTGAGCCCAACAAAGTAGCAGGCAGATCCTGTGCACTTGCCAGAACAGGAGCGGAGGAAACAGCAGCGCACAGAAAGCGGCGGGAACTCTTTCATCAGCACCACAGCCAGGTCTACAGCAGCAACTTTTGTGATGGTCACGTTGCTTTTAAGATAGGCTGGAGAGAGGCAGAGCATGGGTTTGTTGTGGTTTTATGTTGACAAAAATGTAGCTATAGTAAGTGTCCAGCAAAAAAGGTACGTTGGCTTCCAGTTGTCCTACTGCAAGTCCTTCTTGCTGGGCTGAACTGTAGTTATGGCAATAGGATTTCCTCCTTCCACGCTGCAAGAGCCATATCGGCAGGGAAGGTCTGAGACAATTTGCATTCATTCAGTTACTGCAAAGAGACCGATTTTTCACCATTCTCACAGCACTGACCCCAGAGGCTCGTTTGGTTCAGCCCGTCTCCCGCACCTGCCAGGATGCAGAAGCCTGCAGAACGGCACAGCCAGGCTCCCTCCCAGCGGGCAGCTGGTGAAAGAAAAGCGGGACAAGCGGAATATCCCCAGTGTTTCCACTGTATTGGTGCAGCCCTGGAGGCATCTGCTGTGTTTGTTTCGGGGTACGGGCTCTTCCCCAGGGTTGTTCTGGCTCCTGCTAGGAGAGGGAATGGTGCATTCTTGTGCTGTTGATTTATGATCCCAATTCCCTCTCACTGTGCTCGTTTTCTTTCTCAAAGCACATTCTGCAAAGCTTGAAAAAAAACCCCACACATGACAATTGAAAGCAGTTTCTAGAGCAGAGTTTCCTGCAAGAATCCTGCCGTGGCCTTCAGTTTACGTGCTAGGCAATGTCATGTGGAAAAGATGGCTTTACCCAGACAGTGTCCCTTAACTCATAACAGCAGCCAAGACATTTATAGCTCAGCCTGTGCATAGCATCTGGAGTCCCCTGCCCCCTCGCTGTCGTGCAGAGGGCTGTATCCCTGCAGAAGACAAGAGTGCTGCCACCTACATCCATTCCCACACCTGTTGGAATACTTCTTATCTTTTTAAAACCACGTCAAATTGTATGACGAGACACATGGAGAATGTTTATTTCGACATACCATCTCAGAAATACAGTAAATGCCTCAATGGATTGGTCTTCCTGTTCTACTGTTCTGCTGCATCAAGTTTTCCATGTCTCTCTTATTACACTGGATCTTGTGATTCATGCTATCCCCCCCTCTTTCAGCCAGGCTAAATTTGTCCAAGGTGGCCTGAGGCAAAAAAGCCGATCCCTGCACAGCTTTTCCTCCCACACCAGGGAGAGTGTTTCTTTCTATGTTTTTGCATTTGCTACCTTTCCTTTTACTGACTAGCTATGTATGCTATGAGAGTTTTCCCACATTCCCAAACCCCAACGGGATCATCCTCACAGAGTCCTAACCAAAACTCCTGACCCATCTCTGACTCCTGCGAGCTTTTGCAGTACTTACACAAGCTGCCTGACCCCACCAGTCACCTGGTGCCCCTGGTTCGATGATCTGGAGACCAGCAATGGTTTCTTGGTGCGGCTCCCATTTTCCTCTCGCCAGTTCTTACTTACAGATCAGTTGAATATGCGGGTATTCAGACTTTTTTCCTGCTCTCCCTCTCTCTCCTCCCTGCCTCCTGCCCTCCCAAGTCACTCCACAAAACAGAAACCTGACACAAAATTTTTCCAGGAATGCACTAACGAGTCTGAATTTTTTCACCAGCTGCTGGTTTGTGTTTTGAAGGAGCAGTGCTATGTTCAGGATTAGTTAGCTGGACCACGCGTGAGGCTTTACCTACCCAGCATAACGAACGGACTATCAATTACAGAGAAACGATGGACGTACACGGAGATCAGCCCCTTATCAGGTTAGCACTGAGAGCTAATATTGCTATTTGTTGCATAAGTTGCAGCCATCAGTGAGTAAGCATTTTGGGTGTGGCGTTGTGGCTGTGCCTGCTCCTCCAAAAGCTGGTGCGTTTGATGTCGGTATGGGTGTAAATGTACTGTTCAGATGCTAAACCCACAGACCTCAGGAATTTTGACAGGTGAGTGCTGGAGAGCTGAGCAAGTCCCTGACAGCTCTCTGATCACATGCACTGCGCCTGTCTGCAGCCTGCTGATTTCTGACATCCTGAGCTGGAGCACCCCCATGCTTGCAAACAAGGCAAAGCCAGCATCCTTTCTGCACAGTTCCCTGGAGCTGGAAAGCCAGAGTGACTAACACTGTTCTAAGAAAAATAAGATTCTTTCCAGAATTGTTCTCCTTTGGGATGATAAAAACCAAGAAGAGGTCAGCCCAAAGAGTAACATTTCTGGAAAAGCCATAAGCACTGGCTAATGGGTTCTTCGCACAAGTTACATCAGCCCCCACCACGTCATTCTGCTATCACCTAGCCTTAGTTATTAGTGCCAGACACTGCCTGCTTGGCAGGAACCACTCTGCTGAGGTCAAGGGTGCCTCTTCTTTATGCAAAGACTAATTATGTGAAATGATGATGCAAGATCTGACTGTTTTCATTCAGCTTCGACCCTTTATTAATAGCAGCGCTAATGCAGGAAGCCACTCTGTGCTTTACTCCACTAAGCAAATCAGTGGGACATGCTTGAGAAAAGACTCTGTGTATGGTCTCAACTCAAAATTTCCCACTGCTGGAATATTTTTTCATTTAAGGTTACTGATGCAAGAAAATACCATCAAAAGCCCAGGTGCAGATCTTTATTGGTCTGTGCCAGGAAAACAAACAAGGAATGCTAACACTGCTTTCTCACTCAAGCTTCTCGTAATAATCAGAAGAGGAAAATTAGCTAATGAGGTCCAAAGCTAGTTGGGGAGGGGGTGGAGGGGGCTGGACTGGGGCTGCCACACCAAAATGTACACAGAGTGGTTCCAGGACAAGAGTGCTGGCAGGCAGTAGGAGGGACAGCCCAAGGGAGGGAGAGGATTTTCCATTCTGGGTGCCCTGAAAAAAGTAAATATAATGTGCTTCCCTCTTGTCACCATGCTCTGAGCTCAAATCACAGAGGGGAAGGGAAACTCACCTGGCTCGCCTGCAGTGTCTAGGAGGCTGTGGGATCCTTGTGTGATCCATCAGAAGGGTTCACTGCTGTCTCCCCTGGGCTTCCTTTGCACAGAAGTTTAGCTAGTTCCTGTGCAACTGGGGCAGAGCAAGTGCTGTCAGCTGCACTTGGTCCAGCAGCTGCCCCACTCCCAGCAGTGCTAGCTGTCCCAGCAGGAGAATCTCCCTTTATCTTGCTGGCAGACGTCTCCCGATGCGGTGCCAGATCAGCCACTACCTTCTCTATGCCCCTGTGGATGATCTGATGAGCAGCATAGATGTGTTTTCTTTGGGACTGCCTCACTGTGCATAAAAAGAGATAAGGCTTTTACTTGGAAATGTACAGCAAAGTGTTCTCCATAGGGGAGAAGGGAGGGATAGCTTTTAGCCTTCCTGCAGCTGTGGAATAGCCTATCTCAGGAAAAAAAAAAAATCACGCCCCTCTAACTTTGGCTGAAAGCGTTCTACTGCCACCTAATAGCAGCAACCAACTTTGCATTTCACTTTGAAAACTAGTCCCCACAGTGGGAAACACAGCCAAAGTGTTTTCCTTTCCAGCTTAGGGCATAACTGCCCAGGATATGTTCACAGGCTTTAAAATAACTTCTTCAGTGTCTGTTAATTGCCACAGGTCTCTGGAAGGCTGGAGCTGAAATGTGCCCTCTCCTGTGTTATGGTTTTGCCTGCACTGAGAAACTCTTAACTGAGTTCAAAGTAACACTTGGAGACAGTATAGGCACGTCAGGTCACCTACCTTATCGTCTCCCTTTTGCTACTGCAGGACTGTTCTTTATTGTGCTTTAGAGTTTTCATCCAATCTCATTTGTATATATTTCAAGCTCACCTCTTGGGAAATAATTACCCAAGCCAAATCATTCACCCTACAATTCTCTTCATTGCTCTTCACTCTTCTTTGTTCCCTCTTTCTTTCTCTAGACTTACAATGCTGGTAAACAATCATGGGGATTGAAATACTGCATGCTTGCGAGGAGGGTGTGGGGAACGTTGCGGGAACAAGCTGTGGCTCTCATCGTGTCACTTCCCTGCAAAAGTCCAAGACTGCCTTGCTGCTTTGGCTTGTTTATGTTGTAAGGCTGAGCTGTACTTTAACTGTGAATCTGAACCACTGGTGTCTTGCATACTGTCATACAGTTCTGCATACTGTCCCTGACTCAGTCGCTCAATGTTACTAACCCATCCTGTTTATGTTTATCCATCTCCCAGGTCCATTTTGTTGACAATGAATGCAACTGGATCTCACTTGCATTTGAAAAGCTGACCTTCACCAGCCAGCTCTCAATCCTCCGGAGAGCTTTCTCTACCCAAGGCATTTTGGCTTCAATCGTGTAAGCATGAACTGCATCAACTATACCAGGAATACTCTCCTGGTATTGCTGCAGTCCCTTCCTCCATCCACGGTGAATGGCATCTAAAAGAAAGCAGGCTCAAGTTGGTGAGTGACTGTCCTTTTAAAAGCAAGTTTTTTCATATCAGCATTCTGACTTCTACTTCCAGTGAGGGAGGGTTCAGAAGTGAGGTGCAGAGGGGTTTCAGGATGAGCCAGTATTGGATAATCCCTGCTTTTATGCATAGGAATGTGACAAAAAGAGGAGAAAAGAAAAATAAGAAGAAAAGACTAGGTAATGGCAAAATAGAGATGTTTAAGGGGAAGCCACAGTGTAGGCAAAGACTGACCTTGCAGGCCCTCAAACCTTTGTTCTACAAATGGATTTGCTCCTCTGGCAGGCCAGACAACTGTGCTCTCAGATCACTTCCTGCTAGTTTCAAGGAAGGTGTGTGCTCAGGCATGTGCCAGGTTGCTAAAACACAGTTTTGTAATGAATAATCTGGCTCACTATAGGGAAAGCTTAAAAGCTGCCACAGAAAGGCAATACACTGATGTGCTCATGAGATCTAATGCCATTCTTTGATACCATTTCCTCTGGATTTACATGGAATAGTTACTGATTCTGCTTCCTTGAAGGTATCACTGTGCAGGACGTTTACAGCAGGGTGTGCTCATCAGACCATATATTTGATAGAATTCAGCTATCTCTTAAGTGTATGGAGTCCCCTCCACCCCATGCAGCAATAGCAGAAGAGAGTATGAGCCAGGTCTCTTCCTCACATTTGATGTCTGCTGTCATAAGAATATTGTGGCAAATTTCACCTGATCACGTTTGAAGGAGCTCTTGTACTTTATCACCTATTGTTCTAGCTCTTCCACCAGCATCCACTTTAATTTTTGTCTGGGTCTAACTCTGCTTTCCAGGCAAACCCACCGTAGCTATCACAGATTTTGAAGATTTTTTTTCCTCTGTTGCTTGGGAGTGCTTCTGAGGTGCTTTGTTCATTAGATGCTGTTGCATTTAAGCCCAGTACATATTTTCTTCCTTGCTGGTACCTCTGCATGTCCAGAATCGTAGGCCATCTCCAGGTCTTCTCTTTCTGTTCTCCTTTCTGAGACAGGCTAACCTGTGTGTGTTAGTGCCTGAGCTGCAGGCTTCATTGACTAAAATTACATCACCTGCTTTGGTAGGCTTGCAGGATCAGGGCTAAGGAGAAAGGAGCTGGTTTAAGCTTATGCAGAATTGCCAGCTGCTGAATAGATACCGTTGTTGTGACAAATACACAAACTAGGAAGGAAGAAGTTCGCACAGTTCAGAGACCACAAGATGTGTTTACAGTGTTTGTGTTTTCATTCGCAAAGCAACAAAAAAAGCAGTGAAGTAAGTGCCTTTGTTCTCAAGTCAGAGAAGTACACTGCAGCAAGGACTACTTCAGACTTTATTGTGATACAATTGCTTTTCTTGGATTATATCCACTTTCTATGAGTGACTGGTTTAGTCATGGTCTTCTGAGTGTGCTGGTCAGTGGAATCATCCCAGTTAAGAACAGCCATTTATTCATGATACTCAATGTAATACACAGGTTTCCAGGGCCTTCCCCTCTGTATTTTGACAGATACTATTCCATTTTGGCTAAACAGAAACATCCTTTACAACTGCAAGATTATCTACTTAAAACATGATGCCACTACAGTCAACCCTAAAGCCTTATCTTTGCTTCTAGCTCTCCACCAACTGAGGGGGGGAAGCATAGGAAAGCATATAATCTTCCTTCCATGTATGGCATACGTTTAAGTAATCTGCCTGTTAAAGACTTCTACAGTTTTTAGAAATTGCCATATAATAGACAATTCACAGCCATGCTACTTAAGGACTTCTCCCAGATTGTTTTTAAAGGTGCAATGGGCTGCTTCTTTTCATGTAGTTTTATTGTTGCAGATACACCAAATTTACATCAGTTCTGAATTCAGGCCACCATTTCAAAAGACTAGAGCTCATGAGAAATTGGTGAAAAAGGGTCAGAGGGCTTAACTTTCTATGCAGGTGCACAGTGTAAAAGAGGAATCTCAGAGAACTGAAACAACTCTTGGCACTGCATCTTTCCTTTTAGTGAGGAGTGTGAGGAGGGTGAAACAGTTCACAAAGAGAATAAAGTTACTGGACTCCTTACCTTTTTCTCTGATAGACATTTTCTCAGCTTCTGGAATCAGGAAATCATAAACAAGCTCTGCTACAATCTCTTCTGACTGTAGGCGATTTCGACTACAGAACAGATGCAGAGTGGTATTAGTATTTTAATTTTCTTTCCAGATCACCTCTGCAAACACAAGACTCCCTTCTAAATATTGTCACTATTTTCAAGGGAGTTTATTGTCATGGCAGTCATTGTCAGCTGGGTCTCTCTTTATCCTACAAATAGGTGACACTGTGACTACTCCCATTTGCACTGCACTGCCAATGTGTTCAATACTGCATTGGAAAGCTGTATTTCCAGAGAGAAGACTACCCTGGACTCCTTATCCTTGAAGGTATTTAGGAGCCCAGTTCTCACTGATGAGAAACTGAGTTAGACATGCAGATACCTCTGAGGATTTGCCTCTCTGTCAATTTAGTCTTTGGCCCATTGCTGAGTTTGCTAAATTCTTCCCTTTTGTGACTCTGCATTTGGCTGGTCCCCGTGCTCTTTTCCATGCCAGTGTTTGGTGGGTTCCCAATTGGCCCAGGGGCTGCATGCATTATCTACGCTTCATTCTCCCCAAGGATTTCAACATTCTGGTTGTATTCATCTAGTTACAAAATACACAGCTGCTGTACCATAGGAGAGTCACTGTGTCATTGGGATTTTTATGGCCTAATTCCAAAAAAAGAGCATAGAAACTGAACTGGAGGTTTGGCAGGTCCTAAAAAGTATTCATTGCTGGTGCCCCAGCCAAACACAAGACTGTGGTGTTCTCAACAACTTACTCTACTCAAAGTGCCTTGTCAGGCAGCCATCAATATGACTGACCCCCATGGAAATTGGCAGTTTCTTAAAGAACAGCCACCCCAGAATGAAAGGCTGCTGTATAGCTGTATCTTTTAGCATCTCTTTCAAACAGATTTTCTGTAGTAGTGTAAATAAATGAAAAGACCAGTATGAATGGGTATTGCTTTAGGCAGTTCCCAGATTCACTTAAAGCTCAGTCACAGCAGCACATTGGCATGGAGAAGTCTAAAAAGGGTGATTCACAGATCCCACAAGTGATTTGCAAAGGGAATCTGGCACATGCTGTATAGAAATAAGGCTCTGATGGATTTATATGTGTGCACCAGGTAGTAATAGTGCGGTTCCCATACAGCAGTCACACTAATGAAATGATCATGAACAGTATTGCTCTGCCCTTCCCATGTCTTAGATTATACATGTAACCACAGATACAGATGGTCAGGCAGGTTCTGAACTGCTGTAAACAGCCTCTAATGTGCCATTTAATAACCTACCGACTTTCCATTTCGTAAGCAATGTCATTGATTTCTACAGCCATTCTCTGAATCTCTTCCCTGGCTTGTTCTTCAGCTGTGTTCTCCATGCTACTCAGGATAATGTCTTCCAAGTAGGATTCAATAGTGCTCTGGTGCACTTTCACCACCTGGAACAAAACACCAAGGTATTGTTCCTCTACCTATTGCTGTGGCAGGAGCATGGTGGATGCAGAGTTCTAAAGAAGCAAGATTTTCACCAGACTCTTAACTTCAGACAGGCCAGCCTGAGATTTGGTTTCAGAGTTGCTTTCTGGGAAGAATAATTTATGTAAAAATTTATTTTCCCATAGTTCTTTCTGAGAACTAACTGAACAGAAACAAATGCAGGAAAGAACCTGCCGTGGAAGAAACACTTATCTGCAGATCCAATTCTGCTGCAGCTGGTTGGTTCTGTGAATGCAATGGCAGTTGCTTCCTCAGTTCTCATGGTCTCCTGAGCAGCAACTGCCAAATAATCATCAGTATTGACTTCAGTAAATTAATCAGCTTTCATTCAAGCAAATCCTGAGGGAAAAGGTTCCATCAAGCCAGTCAGAGTAACATGAATAAAACCAAGATAAAATTATTGGTGTCCTTATAATGGTTGTAGAGCAGAGATTCTAGAAATGGGTGTTTTCCTTCTGTTAGTCTGAAGGGCATAAGCTCATGGCACTTTGACCCTCCTTGCTTCCCACTCAGAGATGCAGAAAAGATAAAAGGAGAAGCTAAAATTAAAAGAAAAATAAACATGATGCCAAACTCCCTTGGTATTTACCTCCTCCCACAAAGTTTGAAAATTATTGGTGTAGTCAATTAGGCTCCCACTCATTCCTTTCAACTGGGAAAAAATATGCTTCATGCAGTCAGGAGCTAGGGAATAGGACTATAGAACAGTTACAGAATATGGTAGTTCAAGATTTTTTTTTCTGGATTTCAAAGTTATGTTATCCATTATCATTACTTTGAATCATTTTTGTACCTCTTGTTATTTGCAGTTCACTTTTGGGGGGCAAAATCTTTCCAAAACCTTGCTTAAGGGCATCCTTCCTGGGAGAGCACCTAATGCAGAAGTGCTGACAAAACATTATTCCTAAAGATGATCTAGGTACATCTGTTCACCATAGCTGTTTGTTGTGGAAACTTAGAAACCTACATCCATTCATGATATGTCTAACAGGACTGTCTGTAGGGGTATTCAGATCATCCTTAATTTAATGGACATGACTTTTAGGAAGGAATCACCACCGTCTCTGA
This sequence comes from Pelecanus crispus, assembly GCF_030463565.1. NCBI lineage: Eukaryota > Metazoa > Chordata > Aves > Pelecaniformes > Pelecanidae > Pelecanus > Pelecanus crispus. Next base: position 94,642,115 of record NC_134643.1, read on the forward strand.
GGAATCTCAGAGAACTGAAACAACTCTTGGCACTGCATCTTTCCTTTCAGTGAGCTAGAGTGAGGAGGGTGAAACAGTTCACAAAGATAATAAAGTTTATGTTTTATAAAGTTTAGAGAATAAAGAGAATAAAGTTTAATAAAGACTTTGCCTTTCCATGCAATTTTATAACTAGCCATCACCAAAGTCAGAGCTCAAGCACCTCCCTTCTATCTGGACCTTCCCACAAGGAGGCAGTTCCTACAAACCGCCCACAGTCCCACCAGTCTCCTTCTCTTGCCTGTCTGAAAATTTCGTCTTCTTCCTGACGCCGCCTCTCTTCCACCTGACGACGTCCGCTCTCCTCCGCTTCCCGCATCCGCCTCTGCCTCTCAGCCAGCATGACAAAAGCGTGGATCTTCCGTTCTTCTTGCAGCCTCACCAGCTCTTTGGACAGGAAATCAAATATGTTCGCCAGTACCCTTCCTTCTTCCCTCGCCAAGTGGTTTTCCACTGATGACAGCTTTAAAAAAAAAATGCGAAGAATTGTGTTCAAACCCCAGGCATGTTGTTTGAAGTCCCAGGACTACCACAGGCATGTGAAACAGCTCTGCAACATCCACTCAGACCAGCCATGGGATGACCCTAGGAGTTATGCATTCTTCTTGTTTTACATGCGCTGGCCTGGATTCTGCATAATGTAATGTTCCTCTATATAAGCTCTGATGCCATAAAGAGGCTAAAAGATGGCAAAACTAGTCAGGGCAGGAACAGTCCCAATACTGTCACACTAGGAAAAGCGGCTCCTATGCTTGGGTGGGTGGGAGGAGATAAAGCACTAGATGTGCTGTATACTAGGTATTATGAACCGCTTTTGTGGCTGTGAGTACAACCAGAATAGTTCCTGAGGCCATCTGCTTGCTACTGGGGAACGTTCTGCTGCCCAGACCAAGAAAGAGGAGGTATAAAAGTGACAATGAAATTACTTCAGTTGCATACCCTCCATCTTTCTGTGCTAAGCTTAGCTAGACCAGAACAGAAAAATAGGATCAAAAGTCGCAAATGAAGCTTCTTTCTAGCATTTGGAAAGTAAACCCTCAATCTTTATGAGTAGGAAACTTGAGTAAAGGTTTAGGAAACTGTGCAATTGTGAGTACAGCCACATTTCTATCCTATCCTAAGGATACAAAATGTTTGTTAGTTCAAAGCCACCTCAGTGAAATGGTACATCTTTGGTTGGACATTCATGATGTGACCAAAGTGATTCAAGTTGCTGAGATAATACTGCAACCATGAGTCCCTACAGTTTTAGGTATTGAGCTACTACCTAAAACTGTACAAGTTATTAACTGCTAACAAATTCAAATCAACAGTAATTAATATTGAGTTTGCAGAAGTGCAAATGAGACCTCAAAATCCCAGGTAATGGAAAATCAGAAAGTCTGTGACAGAGCTGAGACTAGATTCCAAGTGTTCAGTGTTACTGTGCCGTTCACTCCTTGTTCCAAGCATATTTTATCGGTTGGGTATGTGTGATGGTACTTCAGAAAGGGACAAGATTTATGATGAATTCTTTATCTTCAGTATGGACTATGAAGCCACAGTCCTTGGCAAGAGGGAATGTCTGGAACCGGCTGGGATGCTGTGTCTCTGTTGGAATAAACAGGCAATAACAGAGTAGACTTGAATGTAAAACTCAAAATGGAGCTGAAATATCCCAGACAGGTAGTAATACATCGTCTGTCTTATACTGCTGTGACATTTGCTCATGCAGCGTTTCAAAGGAAGTGGGATTGTCAGTGTTGCACACATCTAGAAGTGCCAGTGCCATGGGCATTTAAGATGGAGGATGGCAATGCAGTAACTACACCAGCTCACAGGGAGGAGTAACACGGAACTAACATGCTGCTTCCTCTTTATCGCTCCAGGTACTGTGTCTAAATGGAAGAAAACAAAAACAACCCAGGAACACTCTTGTCTTAGACTTTTGTTATATATGAGGTTGGAAATTTTCAACCCCTCATCTTCAACCATTTTATCTGGAGTTTCTGTCCTCTTTCTGCAGGAAGCACTTATTGAAAAATGCCTCTTTTTGTACTGGAAAGGTAAAAAATGTGAAAAAAACTGCAATCACCAAAAACTAAAGAACTGTGAGTTATCAGTGACTTCCTAAAATAGCCACACACATAGAAAACTCCTGCATATGCATTCCAGAGAGTTTTAAAGTTCAAAATGTTTGAAGACCTGAGCCTTGGACTGTGTCCCTTTAGAGATATAGTGAAAAAAATGCAAGAGTAGAGGAGGCAGATACCAGCAGAGGGGGATAGTGGCTCTCCCAAAAGGAAATTCTGAGATCAGAGGTCAGCATCTTTACCATTTGCTCTCTCTCCTTCTCTATGAATGACATTATGGTGTCTGAAACTGCTCTCTCCTTCACTCTCACCTGGGCTTCCAGAAGACAAGGAGGATTTCAAGTTCCTAATGCCTAAGGCTTTTATTTTTCTCTTAATTCCTCAGTAGAAAAATTCTGTATTCCTGCATTCCACACCTGGGCTCCCTGTGTATGAGGGAGGATCTGGAAATGATGAACAGTAAAACACAGTCACGTGGTTCAATTTTTACTGAGATCTGAGGGGAACTTTTGTTGCTGCCCATCCAGCAGGAAGCAGTGGTCTGGCTTCACCTCTGCCAGGCCAGCTGGCCAGCGGATGCTGTTATCAAATCTGGAACCTGCAGAATTCCTCACAGCTGGTCACTGGAAAAACAGGATAGTAGTAAAAACTATATGAAAATCTACAGGAATATGGGAGATACTGTATATCTGAAATGCAGTGAATTCTGGACAAAATTTCTTTATGATCCATTTCAGACCAGCATCTGCCATTTGATTCACTTTGGTCTGGAAGGCTGCGGCCCTGCAAGGAAATGGGATGGGAATTTGCATCCCTAGCTCTCATTAGATCCTTGGCAGAGGATGGAGCCCAAAATTTCTCTGCTCTCCATAACAGTGACAAGTACAACAATGTGACACCTTTGCTAAGGTCCTAGAAGTCTCGAGCCCAGCAAGATTTACAAAGTAAGTCCCCTTTGGCTTCTTTTGTGATGTTTTATGCCTGAGGAGGAGCCTGAGAGGGTGCCAAGCTAGAAAAGGAACAGGGAAATGACAGAGCAGTAACACATATTCAGTAAAGCATCTGACATATGTGAATGACAAGCTTGTATTGTGATGCCAGGTCACAGCACCAGTCAAATGGATTGAAATGTGGGAAAACTGAGGTTCGTCTGACAGTGCAGTTTGTTCAAAGCCCTGTAAATATAAATAAGTTCTCTGTCTGCAAACAAAGCAAGAGCAGCCTGGGTAGCAGCTGTGGTCAGGGTGCCTCAGTCTGTTTCTGAGATTCCCCAGAGCCCCCACAGCAGTGAGAGAGCAATTTTAGCTCCTCAGGCATTCAATGCTTGGCCTGTGCTAGGAGAGCATTTTTGTTACTTGGGGTGCTTTTTGTGCTGTGGATAATAGAAAACATAAAGAAATTAAATGTGAGAGTGTTGGTGGTACTGCAAGCACAGACTGCCCAGCCAGGACAGTGTTGTGAATCAGCCTTCCCATCTATACAGGCAAACCTTGTGCATTTGCAAGTCATGCTGTTGCTGTAGAACCAGTGTCATTTGCTCCTCTGCCTTCAAAAGCAGCTGTCCATCCTCCTGGAGTGCGTGAGTGGTGCGCAGCTCTTGGATCAGTTCCAGCCGCTTCTCCTTCCCTTCAAACATCTTTAAAATAAAGTTAAACAACCAAGCATATTAAATGGAGAATACAGATCAACATGTTTTGCCAGCAGAGCATACCCTTTTTCTCCAAGTTGCAAGGTCAGCTGTTTCCAAAGACCTAGTTCTCTGTAATGAATTTGTGGCTGCATTAAGGCAAACACTACAGCTGTCAGGTAAATCTTGCCTAAACCTTCCTGAATAGAAGATGAAAGTTGAGACCTCCTGCTGTGGGCTATAGATGATCTCTTGCTACTTTATTATAATGTTTTGGGGTTTTTTTTATTCTATTTGGCTTCACCCAGAACTCAAACCACTGGAATGTGGAACAGCAACACCAATGTCAAGTGAAAAGGGCAACAGCCTTCTGTATATCCTGTTATATCAGCCTCAGTGTCAAAGCTTCCCAGTGTGAGCATTGCCCCTTTTCCTCAGCCCAGGGTTAGATGTCTCCTGTTTCAACATCTACTGAAGTTCTCTGACCTTCGTTTTGACGGAGTCCAGAACAACTCAAACCAATAAATTGGTGGGGAGGTTGTTGAAACTGTTGCTGTCCCTGTTATGGGGTTATGTGGCCCAGCCCCTGCCTGACACTGTCTTACTTTCATGCCCCCTCTCTTCCAACAGGATTTCCAACAGCAACAAAGGATCGCTCAACCCTGCTCACATCATTCTGCAACTGAGTCATGTATTTCTGATCCAGTAGTAGCTGGAAGGAGATTCCTAAAATGATGGGACATTTCATGATGTGAAAGTCAACAGTCCTGCAATGGCATCAGTCATCCTTCTCATAGATCACCACAAAACTGGAGAAGACTTGGAAAGTCTATATTCCACCTCAAGCCACTTTCACAGTATTGCATTGTTTGCTAAAGCTCAGGTCAGGGTCCCACATGGGAACACTTCACAAACATTAAATAGTTAGTGCAAGAGAGAATATCAATTACATTCTCAGTAGGCATGAAAACAAACCTTCTGGACTGGTCTGATCAAAAGTTACAGACTTGCTTAATAGAAAGCCCACAAGGCATGGCTACTCAATTAATTTTTACCTAGACCCACTTCTGCTCCACTGAAAGCAGAATGATGGGTCCTGCACTTGCTGGAAATCATGGTGGTATGCTTCAGTTGCTCCTCATCCAAGGTTCCGCTCACCATCACAGGAAACTGTAAAGATGGTAGGAAATACATGCTGTCCTGCTGGGATGTGGGAGGTTTCTTGTGCCTGGGATCTTGGCATAATCAAGGCAAAATGTACTCATGGTCCATATCTAGTCTAGAATTTGCCATTTCAGTAATTCTGCTGTGAAGCACCTAATTAAACAGCTGAGTGTAGGGGATGCCAGGAACAGGGAGACACAGACATGTGTAGGAACCTGGAAGTTCCTGTAAGAAATTTGGGCTAGAGAGCAAAGACTTCAGCCTTGAAGGACTCCAGATAACATACAGGAGGATATGCTGCAGAAGCCTCATTGCCCTTGATTAGTGCCGTGGAAGAAAGATTGCAAGCACCCTTTCAATCATTCCCACCTTCACTCTGAAGAGAGACATAAACAAAGAGACACAGAATACCGTGTTCTGAATAGCCCTGCCTCGGAGCAACTTCTGCAGACATATCACTGCCAATTCTGTTTCCTCTTCCTCCTGCCAAAACACAGCAAATATCCACAACATAATTAATTATTTCTTTGGGGACTGAGATTTCTATAGATTATCCATCTAACTATCAAAAAGTCTAACTCATATCCAGCTTTTTCTCAGTTGTTTCTGAACACCATTCTTCTAATTTCTAGGGAAAGGAAGGTGAGTCAGAACAATACGTACTTCCATGTTTTACAAGAGATGGGGGAGAAAGGCTGTATAATTAGATTCTATCTGAGATTTTAGAGGGTCTTTAGAGACAAGTACCTAATGATAAGGAGATGTTGATAGAGAAAACGACCGTATGCATTAGAAGTACTATTTGTGGCTTGATTGAACTTGAGTTTGCAAAATGAATGTCAGCTACATTAATTTAACAGGTCAAGATATTAAGGGGATAGAATTATTATTGAAGGAGGTGCAAGAGAGCTGTTAACCATGAATAAAGGGACTAAATTAAAAGAAGCATATATAGTTTTTCTTTTTATATTTATTCCAGCGGTGACCTTTATCAAACTCAGTAAATTTAAGACTCAGAAAGTGATTGTTTGGAAGTAAAATTAATTACATTATATTATTGTCTCTTTGAGAACTTTACTGGCCTAGGATTGTGTGATTGATACCAACCTGGAAGAATGATGGAGCATAGTGGTAAAGGGAACATGACCATAGGAGGGAAAAAAAAAAAAAAGGGTTATTTTAAATAGAGGAAGCACAGCTGGCAGCATTTTTTCTTGCTGAGGGGTCTACTAGTCTGGAGTTGACAGTAGCAGAAGGAAGAAGCCCACTGGGTGCCTGGGAAAGACAAAAAGAAATCTAAAAATTGCAAGGAAGTTTTTTTAATAAAAAGCCTATGAGGTCTGCATTGAAATGTGGTATTTTAGAAGTGCCGGAAAAACAAGGAAGAGCGTAGGATGAGAGAAATGGTGTGGGCTTGAATCTTAGTATGTTTTTTCTTAGGTGTTGAAGATTAAGTTTTCCAAAAGCAAAAGGAAGCATTCCTGCCTTTTCACACCACCACCCAGGAGGAGCAAAGCAGAACTAGCCAAAGGACTGCCTTATGATTTGGTATGTTCTTTTTCTCTGGAAAGAAGGGATGAATTTCCGGTCCAATTAGAGAGCTAAACTGTACCATATCACCTGGCTACTGGGTGAAAGCCCTTCAGGACAGAGTTTTGGAAACGGAGATGGCACGCATACTGGACAGGTTGGTTTGATGTAAACTAAGATTTGGTTTAAATTTTTGTGGGATGCATTTTTCTGTACTTCTGTTGTTCAGTGCTGCGAATGATGCCTTAGTGAGGGTAATCATCAACTTCTCCATCTGCCTGCTACAGACCAGCAGGAAAGAATGAGGGGAGATGGAAAGCCTATCATGCCCTGCAGGAAAAAAAAAGAGAATTAAGGATATAGAAGGATCTAGGAGCAGGCTGAAAACTAGAGGGAGCTGGGAGAAAGTGATAAACCAGTGAAGGAACTCAGAGGCTCTCTGTGAGCTTGTTGTGGCTAGTAAGTGCATAAGAAATGACTGGGGGAGAGGAGTGAGGAGGCCTGCAGTAGTGCCTCCATTCTCTCCACTTTCTTTTATATCCCTTGTGGTCCATGTCACCCGCCTGTCACTCCGGCATGCTTTCCTTTTGAGATCCGCAACTCCAGCAGGAAGAGGCTGGTGCACTTAGCAGTTGAGAAGAGCCTTGCTTTCAGTGCTCCTCGCAGCCAAGTGGTAGAAGAAACCTTATGTGGATTCTGCAAGGCAGGAGATGTTAGTGCTGCTCTTCAGTGGCTGAAGTGGCCTGATTTTACAGATGGAGCTTCACTGCAGAGCTCCATTCTTTTATGTGTTCACACATAAAGATACTTGAAACCAAATGTTGACAGAATTAATTTAGGTGGAATTCTATAGTATCAGAACTCTTTAAAAAAAACTATAATCTGTAAACATGCTCAAGAATGACTACAACTGGGAGATAAATCTTCCTGATTTCTTTCCATGTTACCTGGAAGTACTTAAAAATCTGCTAAACTGGTGAATCTAAATAGTGTAAATCTACCACTGCAATACAATATTGAATACCTAGGAGTTAGTAAAGTTGTGGAAAGCTCTTCCCAAGGAGATATTCTTGTTTCAGTCATCTTAAAATAGACTGTATAAAACATAGCACATGATACTGCACAAAGGAAGACAGCATGGATGATCTAATAAGACTTTCTCTCACCTTCATGGTTGTGTGACTCTCTTAAATTTACAAGCTTAAATGGTAATTGTGTCTGATTCTTACTACATCATGGAAATGGTGTTAATAAGCAGACAAAGCAATCCACTGGGGCAACCCAGTATGTACCTTACTTTAAGAAAGGAAAAGAAGTCACAGCTCCCCTAAAAAGTTGTTTTTTCCTACAGCGTATCACATCCCCCATGACACATCATTACTGATATTTCAATCTCTGCAAAAGAATCGTTTTCTGTGAACTGGAGCATGCTCATCAAAGACTGCAGCCTGCATGAAGGCAAGAGCTTCAGTCCAGCAAATTAATAAAGTGCATGCTCAGTGCATACCCAAAGTCTCACTGGCTTCAATGGGACTAAACTTAATTGCTCCGCTGGATTATGATAGTGTTGTCAGATCAGAAGGTTGGAAGACATTGAATAATAATACTACGATTCTGCCTATTTGTTCCCTAAGAACAAAGGAATAACATGCCTACCAATTTATGGCTTTATAAAATAAAGTTTAGTTAAGAATTTGGCCAACAGGTACTGTAAAAGATTTTCAATTCTTCAGCTGCTAGTATCTTTATAGAATAAAGAGAGACTAAGGGAGTCTGCAGAAATAGTGATGGCTATTTCTAACATCAATACACACAAAAAAGATAAAGCTCACTTCTTTCCTTCTCAGGGCATTCCTTTAACAACCATGTAGGAAACAAGCTGGGATCAACAGGAAAAAAAAGTGCTAAAACCAGCCCACTTACAATTGATGGTTTTTCCAGGATTGGAGTGGGTGGCCGAGGAACAGGCTTTTCCACTCTTTCAAGGAAACGGAGGGGCTTCTTCGGCTCCTTGACTTTATTCTTCTGCTCCAGTAGTACCTGGAATAGATACACTATTTAATCAGAACTAGGCTAGATAGAAAGTTACAGTAAGGCCAGCCCTCTAGATGCTGACTGTTGCTGATCACACTGACTGCAGCGAGCTGAAGTATTTTGCACTTCGCAGGCTTGTGGCTTCTGTTTCTTACTGCACATCAGCTGAAAAACTGAATATGGGCAGCAGATGAGGCTATTGGTTGGTCAGAAGATGCTGATGGGAACTTCAAAATCATATGTAAGAAGGAAACAAGGGTTATTCTACTATATTTACAAGTCATCAGCAATTGCATAGGGTGAGTCACCTAAAATTAATCTAAAATTGCTATGAACTTAATCTCTAATAGAAAACATTCTTAAGTAAAAGCATATTTCAGATTTATTTTTTTCATTTTAAAATAGGAATCGTATTGAACCAATTAAACACTGACCCATATACAAGCAGAGGCAGTTGTGTGTGTTACTTTCCTTATGCAACAACGAGAACATTAATTATTTTCCTGTAAGATAGAGGTAAGATTCTTTCAAAACACGAAAAATGGGTAGGAATGTCACAATTTATGTACAATTTACATATCACTACAGAATGGTTGTAACTCTTTGCTTGTTACCGCAGGTTAGAAATGTTATGCGGTCAGGAGATTTTATGAAGGGGGTCGCTTGAAGAGTGTATTGTCCCTGTTCTGTGGCCCTTCCTCAGTGAAATATCTTTGTATGATACGCTGTTACTGGCATGAAGATTGTAACAGTGCTTGCTATAATTAATAAGGTGTTTTGCATGACAGGGGGAGGAAATTGAAAGAAAAAAACTGCTGTAATTGTGATTCTTTCGAAAAAAAACGGCTCCTACGTTTATTAGTGCAATGTTGCTTTCATTAGAATGTTTCTAATAAAACCTTAGCCTCCAAAAATATTTCTTGCTAACCAGAACAACAAAATACAACCAGAATAACAACTTTTAAAGACAGAAAAATCTATGAGCACTTCTGACAAGAGGGAATTCTTATTAATGTAGATTTGAGAAATACTGCAATTCCCAGAAGTGGTTTTACGTTTTCATGTCAGCACAGTCTAGTGCCTGCTTTGCTGTCTTTACTAAGTCAGAAATGCTTACCATTTGCTTTCTCTAATCTGAGGTTTTAAGTTATTTTAAGACTTTAAAGTAAGAAAAGAAAAAGAAAATATGTTTTTTGCATTAACTGGTTCTGCCTAACTTAACAAATTACCATTTTTCAAAATAGGGAGACCAGGGCCCAAGAATTGCTGTAAAATACTTTCTTTAAAAAGAAAAAAAGTGCTAAATTTCTAAACAACATACTTCAAATGTTACTGCTTACATATCACACTCTGTGTTTTCTGAGATAGACTACATTACTTTTTTCAGATAGCAGGTTCAGAGTCATGGTATAATCTGGTTGGATTAGACAGCGAAGGACCACCCAGTTCATCTCCTTTTCATTTTCCTGGCAAATGCAGTGAACAGCGAATGGCACCCAAGCTTTTGGCCATACACTTTAGCTTCTTTCCTAGCTTCTGACAGAAGCAGAACTCTTGACAGGATAGTGGCTTGAGAAACAACTCTCCATTCACAGAATCATTCTTTAAATTCCTTCCTTATCTTCTCTGTGATCCTCTCCTTTTCACAAGACACTAGGTATATTTTATTTTCATGTACAGCACAGAGTATACAGTCATGTTTCTCTTTCTTCCTTTCTGCCCATGAATGAAGAAGGTAAGATCATCAAGGATGGACTGACTACCTACTTTGCAGTGCAGCATAGCTGCTGCATCTTGGCTGATCAAGACTGACATAATAGCTCTTAGAGCTTGTCTGAGCATGAGCCAACTAACACTGTGTTGGAGATCTGTTCTTGATGAAATAACTGCTTGAACAGGTTTTCCTACGCTTTGAAGTTGGCAGAGATTTTCTCCAGAGACATTCTTGTCCCCCGCTACTTCTCCACCTCCTTCCAGCAACTGGATAAAGGAAAACAGACGTGATGAGAGTTGCACTTAATGCTGAGGTGAGAGATTCTTTGTTCTGACATCATCTTGATCCAGCACTTTGAAACTACCTGACAGTTCACCCCTCTTGAGCACACAGGGTCAGCCTAAAGTCACGCATCATTCTGCACTGGGATTTCTTCTCCTCCGTTCCTTGGTGTATTCAGTTACCTAGTTGTATTTCCTTCTTACAGTAATTAGCTATATCAGTATGCTACCTCCTTAATGGCTTGGATTTTCACACAAGGCTGTCTATATAATGGCTCACTTACATTCCTTAAAGCACTATCATCTGTGCTGGCTAGGAACTAGCTTTCCTTGTCCTTTTAGAGATCTGGCTTAAGATACAGATCATTGTTTTTTCTGTAAATCCTGGGTTGCTCCTGTTTCTAGAATGTTCGCTTGTTTTAGAGAATTATTCAAAGAATACTGAGTGTACATAATACTCCTGCAAAGGTTTCAGGATGCTCCTCAAAAAGTCTGCTTCTAAAATAATTTCTTTTTGGCTTAGTTTCAAGTCTGGAAGAAGCTGTTCTTATTCTCAAGAGGAAATAGATCCTTTTTGTAGTTCCTTGGATAATTGCTTGTCCCGTCTTACAAACTTTAAGCTTAGGAAAACCCTCAATATGGCAAACCAAGAGGAACATAATGAGGAGGACTAGTCCATCTTGCCACTTGTTTGGCTAGAGAAGCAAGCCTTGGAAACTTCCTTTATTAACATTAATTATTTCTGAGGCCAAAATCTAGCATTCCTCCTCTGTTTGCTGCCTCCTTCCACAGGTTATTCAGGGAAAATGAAAGAAACTCATTTTAGAGCTAGATCACTGTGTACTCTCTGAATTTTCTAGAGTTCTGCTTTATTTCTAAGATTATGGGGGAAAAATTATAGATTAAGTGTGCTAGTACAGCACTGAAAAGAGGCTTTTGAAGAGAAAACTGGTCTAGCTGCTCAGCTATAGAAATAATGCAAAGCAACAGAGTGCCCTTCTGAGATGATCCCTAATTGCCTGCTTTAAACCTCTTTCATACTGTGTGTGACGGCGGTTGTTGGCATGATTGGGATTGCTTATGCCAAGTGGTCAGACAGCTGTCCTCTCAAGTGCTAAATTCTGTTAACTCAAGTACTCTCCACCCTTTACTGCCCTCTTCTTGACAGCTCCAGTAGCTTATGAGGTGGACCTGTCAGAGAGGCCCTGCTAAGCCAGAACATGCTATAGCCACCAAACTTAAGAAGCAAAAGCCTCTGATGGGAGAAGTGACCAGTAACAGCACCACAGAGCTCAAGCACTAATTAGGGCAGTGATTTCTTGTCACTCTGAACAGAAAGTTTGTTTAAATGTAACGGTGGCTGAGGCAGTCTGGGTGTTTCACCAGGTCAGTACTTTCTGCTTGTCTGGACCAACCAGTCTGGTGTCTACTTCTGTACATCTAAAAGCACCAGTTAAATTTTGCATAGTGGATTTATCATCTTTGCCTGCAAAGGAAATGCTTTGTGATTTTAAAAGAATATACGTTTTCCCTTTTTGTGGTGAGGAAATGAGTATGAGTTATGTAAGCCCCTCAGTTGGTATAAATCAATGTAGACCAAGTGATCAACATTGATTTAAGAAAGAAAATACACAGAATTGTCTGCTTTTGTTCTGTGTTCCATCTCCCTTTGACCACCAGGTTTTTTTCAGAGACATTATTGTGTAAGCAGCCAGCATTAGGGCATACTTCTTCTCCGTGACTACAGTTTAGACACTCCACTGTAGCCTTTCAAACCATGAGAAGTATTCTGAACAAACAGAATACAATTGCTGTAATTGGAATTCAGCTCTGAAAGCTTGGACTAACATTCTGCTGCCTACGAGAATCGTGTTATGATCCAGATTATACATAGTCAGTACTTGAACTTTATGCACAAAGCAGGCAAATTCAAACCCCTTCGATACTGCTGTATTTTCTTCTCTAAAACTGTAGTGAATTTATGTCCTTAGTTCTTGAACAATTCCTGTAGCACTCAAGATTTTCTTTGAAAATTTTCCTTCTGAATAATAATCAGATGCAATATTTCATCTTTTACAAGATCCAGTGGAATTTAAATACAAGATAATATGATTGATTTTTCAGAACAAGATTTCAATTTAAAATTCATTAGTAGAAAGTTATTGTCTGCATTGAGACTGTTATTAAATTACACTAAAACAAGAAAGCTATACACATAATTGCCAATTATGAACTATTTCTTCACTAAATAAAGCATAAGTGAAAGTTGCCAAGCTTTACAAATGAAATTCAATATTTTCCAGAGATAACAGCAGCCAGCCAAGAATACGCCTGATTTTAAAAAAAGGTAACCCTCAACAGCATCACAAGAAGCATACTTAAAACTACATGTAATTTACAAATATTGTGATTGTAGATGCAAATGAGGCACTTCGTTCTTCAGTGGTTGATTGCATATATGGACATCTCATCTGCATGAACAGTTGTGATAAATTAAGATATGCAAAACACTATTAGCATGTTTGCAAATCAGATGCTGTTGTTAGGGAACAACAGTGATTATGCATCCACTGTTCCGATCCGGTTTTATGAGTGGGATCATTTTAATCATGCTTTGTTGCAGGTGTTTTTACAAAATGTACTTAAAATGTACATTTTTAAAAATGTACAGAATTTTTAGAATATGAATCCAGATTTGCTTTATTTAATTATTAGTAGTTTGACAATGTAACCAGTAGGCTTGCCACTTGTGCATTATAAAAGCAAGGGAGAAATGAGAATGAGCAAATGGCAGGAGAGAATTTCTAACTGATACAGTATGTTCCGATCCAAATACCTGATCTGTAGGAAGACAGAAGTAGTTATGCTTTGTTTTCTATAGGGTTGGAGCAGAAGCACAGATGTTAGAGAGAGAGAGTACTGACAAAATGGGTTCCATAGCAGTACTGGTCATGCCTACAAAAGTCTGAATGTCTGATCCATTCTGTCCTTGAAATTGGCTTACAGAAAATATGAATTTAGCACGGGAAATTAGGAGAAAGCTTACACATGTGTCTTCCCGATTACATTTCTGAGCAGTTCAAATCTAAGAGGAAGTGACATGCTGCTGGATGCAGCTCCATACCTTGTGAACCTGTGCCAGCTCCACCTCTAGCCTTGCTGATCTTTTAATAAATCCAGTCTTAGTGGTAGTGTACTTGGGTTTTGGCGCTTTAATCTTGACCTGGGTGACAGAATCTGGGAGAGATGCTTCCAGTTCACACAGTCCTAAGAAATACAAACAGCAATTAATTAATGGTGGGGAGATAAATTTGACTTTTGTTAATATTTTAAGTAAACATCTCATACAAACTAAATCTTCCAAAATGCCTTACCTGCAAAGGTGTTAAGATAGAAGTTTTTTACCACATAGCGTTCAGAATGGTTGTCTGGGAAATAACCAATTCTTGACAAAGGAGCGTATGTTTGTGATGCAAAGTCAGTATACTCTTTGATGATATCTCGTCTCTCCAGCTTCCCCATCACATTCTTCCTCTTAGCTATCAGTTTCCTGAGCACTGAAAAGGAAATACAAATGTGAGAAGGTTCTTCATAAAAATAGTTCTAAAAAAGCCATATCTTTGGAAATTCACAAGAGCTTTTGCTGCTTAATATAAAGACATGACCTGTTTGACCAGAACAAATGCTGGCCATGTATATCTATATTGTGGATGCAATGTGTTCCATCTTGAATAAAGACTGCAGCCTTGTGAAAATAGAAATGGCTTGTCTGAAAACTAAGTCTCATACTGCTCTCTCCCTGTCTTTCAAACTTACTCAGTGCACAGTCATGTTGAATCTTTTTTATCTTCTCTTCTTTAGCCTTCTGATGATTTTGCCAGTGGTCATCCAAGCGCTTGGCATCCAGCTCATTCTGATTCTCTTCTCGCCTCCGCAGCAGCTTCTTTAAGACTTCCAGTCGAACCTCCTGCAACCTACAAGGAAATAAAAGGCCAGGTATGACCTACTGTACCCTGCAGTGTTCTGTGCAGTGCTGTCATCATCAGATCCTACATACCAACTGACTACTTCACACATAGTTCATATTGCATATCTCATATTTAATTTTTCACTTTAAAAAGTGAGTTTAGCACTGGTGAAAAGTATTGTGGTAGCAGTCTCTTATATTAAATTTAACAAAAATATCCCTTCCCAAAATCAGGGGATTTTCACAGAAATAAAAGGCTTGTACCCTTCAGCCAATCCCCTAAACCTTCTTGGTGCTTCTCTATTCAGCCAATAATTAAAAGAAATAAAGAGTATAATTGGACTCCTACTTTTCTATTTCCTGTTCTCTAAAGGCCCACTCCTTCCTCTCCATATCATCCATCATTTTCCTCCTCTTCGCGATTTGTGAGGCATTGTCCATGGCTGGAAGAGTTGCTTCCCATGCACGTTTTTCCCGGGCACGTTCAATCATCTCCACCTCGGCTAGTCCTGCTGGTAGCCCCTGACCTTACAGGGACAAGAAGCAGTAGCTCTTTAGGAGAATGGTGAATCCAGCAAATAACCAACACCAAAAAGTATTAGAGGGCTGAATGGGCACAAGCCCATGTGTTAAACACAAGCAGAACTTTCAACAGCCAGAAGTAAATATTTCCAAGGCCAGTAAAATTCTACAGTATGAGGAATGGTAGGACCTGCAGTTGCTATAGTTAGTTGACATTAACACTAGCACTTCATTCCTCTACTGCAGGCTGCAAAGGAGGAAAAACTTTTCCAAGAAGACACTTTCTGAGAATGAGCACTTTCTTTGGCGTGTCCAGTGTCCATCACTATTGCAGGTGTGACACTGGGAGATTAAGATCATAGGTGTACTCTGGGGCAGCAGTGTTCATGCTGTTTTTTCCACTGATGTCTAACTTAGACAGCCAAAGAACAGTAGGTAGATGGGAAAACTGCTACCAGTTTGTATTTGTAAAAGATATGACCTTTTTATATTGAGTGATCTCAAAACTCTTTATGAAATGCCCCAGAATAGCACTATTAAGTAGGTAAATATTATACCTATTTTAGAAATAGGTATGTGCCCCAAAGGATAACGGCAAAGGGCTGCCAGAGCTGGCAACAGACTTGAAACCTGACATTGAAAAAAAAAGAACCTCCTGCTAAAGAGGGGACATGATTATTACAATTTATCTTGATTTCACAACTCACCCCAAGTGAGTGTAGCAAGTGTCAGAAGTTCAGGGACTGACCCCCTGGGAACTACATATTCAGGGGAATAGGGATCCGTCTGTGCTTCGCCATCCCTGTAATCTGTCTGTGTGCCCAAAGTTCGTAACTTGGGACCAAAGACCTTGCTGTCTCTTGTAGCTGAATGGACATAGGGCTCTGTCCTAAAAAGAGATGCAAGATGGAAGAACATTTGGCACGTTCATTAAAAAAAACAAACCAGGAACACAACACTAAGTCAAAGGTAGGATATCCAAATATGTTTTGGTTTATCTTAATATTGCTCCCATTGATGTTAACTCCGCTATCTTTAGTAAAAGCATACTGAGGCTACATTGAGTCTTCTGAAACCTCCCTCCTTAGGTAAGCAGTCCAGAAATCTTCTGTTTTCAGCTCTCGTAAGTTATTACATGAAAATATTCCCTATGTATCCATTCTAAAGCACTGCTTTTAATGGGCACAAAAAAGAAACTAATGGCTGAGTGTAAAATGGACTGCTTCAATTTAGCTTACGTGTTTGTCTTTCTAACATTTCCAGAACAAAAATTCAATTCTGATGTAAGCATGTGCAACTTCCATTGACTCTGCTAGGAACTGAATGTTCTTATGTCCCCTGAAAATTTGATCCCCACTGAAAACTACACTAGACTAATTCATGGATGCTCTACACCACTGAACAGTATTGCAACTATCACAGAGATTGTAATAAAATATCAGAAGATTTTCCAACAATATTGCTGTATTGAAGAATCTTCTTTGCATCGGTATCTATTCTAGGATTCAGACACACTTGGCTTTCTGTTTCAGGCTTCATAATCATAACACACTTGAGGCACATGTTCTTTACCCACAAAGCACTACTTATACACTACAAGCAAATTCTGAAACACTAAGTCACCTGTTTCCTCAGGAATTCTCAGCAGTGAACAAACCCTTACCTCTTAGCAAATTTTTCCTGTTGGTTCATTACAAAAAATATTGGTCACCAGCTAAACAGTTACCCTGTCTTTTTCTGGTGAGATGTGACCCATTACAACAGTAATGTTCCAGAACTCACTACTTACTTTGCTATTGCGTAAGCAACATTTAGTGGAAGCAGCTTATTAGAAGGGATGAGAGGTCTGAAAAGAGAGAATGCAGACGTAAGACAACAACCATGAGCGTAAAAGATCATCACGGTTTAGAAAAACTGCAGGCCACTAATTTCAGTGGAGTTACACTGTTTTTGTTTAAGAATTGTGCTTGAATATTAAATCACTCTTTCATAGCTATGGAGCAACAGAGAAAGTTTCACCTGTAGAAGTGAGTGTTATTCTTCTGTCAAAGCAGAAAGTGGAATTGCAAAACAAGAAGATAATTAAAAGAAGTTAGTTTTGATTGTGCTTACAACATTTTGTGTATTTCACTAATTAGTTTACTTTTTTCACTTTGATATTTTGAGAGAGTTTTTTTAACAACTTGAAATCCTGAAATGAATTCCTGCAATCAGCTAGCTGTTGGTTCAGATCTTGAGTCCATTGCTGGCCTGCAGTGTCATTCTGGAAGGAGCAGAGTAGTCCTGCAGTAGAGGAAATTGATGAAAAGTTAATCAAGGATTCCCTTTGCTTCTTTTCTGCTCTTGGCAGAAACTGGGAATTAAAAGGTTCCTCCTTAAGAAGGCACCTTTCCAGGAGTCTGGAAAACCACAATGCCTTTGCGAGCATCTTCTTCCTTTGTGTAGGAGGATGTACGGTGCAAAGCTTTCTACAAATAATTATTAAGTACAGAATGCCTGATACATTTGCTTATATGGTAACATATTACCTGAAAATTCTGGCATAGTGTGAATTTTAAAAGGCCCTGTGATTTAAGATTTGGTTACTATTTAGTTTTTTTATAGCAGTGATCAAAGAACCAACAGAAAAGACAAAAAAAAAAAAAAGGCTCTGGCATATATTTAGGTGCTCTTTAAACTGCACAAAAGCAAGCTTCTGAACTCTGTTTCAAATCAGTTCATTCCCTACCGTGCAAAATATTTGTAGCGATTCCGTCCACTAACTTCAGGATCTTCATACACTATTTGAGGTATTTGAAGAGAAGGTTGAGATCTAAAAACCGAAATACAGGATTCCTTACTATCATTTAAGAAGTACATTCAGAGCAGTTATGATCTTTTTTTCTTATGTTTTTTTTTTCTTCTCTGGTTGCACAATCAAACATACATGCTACAAAGTCCACAAAATGCTCATACTTATACAAGCAATTATATTTTGCTTTTTTCATACTTTCATACATAGCAAGACAGTTTGACGCTTTATGTATATTCCCCACTATGGGTGGGCAAGAAATGGTCATTTGCTGCCTTTAATAAAACTTTCTTATGTGCTTGTCATGAAAAGAATTGGCCACTTGTAAATGCTTGACCTTGTAAACTACTTTTATTGGGAGTGGGGGACCAAGCTCATTTCCTTAAGAGTGACAGACTTTCCATAACAGAAAATATGTGTAAAGCAGTATAAGGAACAAAGGGGAGGACTACCACTTTCTACCTTTCAAAAACAGCTAAAGAGATTTTGAGCAAATGTGGAAAATTTTAGAATCAGCAATTTCAATTTGAATTCTCCAATAGAGGAGAAGAATTAGGCTGACCATGTGAATGTTTCAAAACCTATGCTTGAACAAGCATATTTTTTGCAAGAACATTCTTTCTTCATTTTTTCCCCATTTTGAATTTAAAGTAGGCAACCCGTTTAAATTTTTCATTATAACATCTTGGAGGGTTTTCTTCATTTTAAAGCTTTGGAAGACCATGAGGTAGACCTCATTAAGGCAGTCAGTGAGAGAATGGGTATAACTGAGTCCTCTGAAGGCTATGCATCAGGATTGCTATTTGATTTCACAACCACTTTACACTCCAGTCTTACTCTGGGCAAGACAAGAAACAGAAGCTCTTTAAAAAAAACCCAAACAGCCCATGCCACGCCATTAAGGTAAGTCATTTCCTTAAGCTATATATATGGCAAGTCCTGAAGGTCATGTTTTTCATAAGACCATTTTTGGCAACTTGTAAGAATCCTGATCTCAGATGTATGGGATTGTGGGTGCTGGAGTTGGTTGCTGCTGCCTGATTTTAAATACAGAGGCATATTTACAGAGATATGGTTAACAATACATAACATTGCTCAACAGCTGGGATCCAAACAAAGGCTTGCATGCTGCGATCAGTTGTCTTCAAAGACCCCAAGCCCTGCGAGCTGTGCTGTGGAACTTGGGGAGCCACAGTATGGCTATCCACTACAGCAAAGCCTACAGAAAGATGCTTCATTAACGTCCTGTGACATACAGTTCACTGCAAAGGTAAGTATAAAGTCACCTCTTCCCAGCACTTTCAGTCATATCACATAACAAAAGACAGGGGAAGGTTTCGAGATGCAGTGTAGTAACCTGAGATACTTGCTCAGCACTAATCAACCTATTATGGTGAATTTGTGTTTGTAATTCAAATGAGTTAATTGAGCTGATGGCTAGTTTCACTAGCTGACTCTTTACATATCAGACTGTTGCTCCATCCAGATGGATTTGTGTTTCATTCAGCACAGGTGGGCACTTATTCTTAAGACCTAACTTTATTAGCATAAGCTGTTCATCCTATTATGGTAGTTATAGGCACAATGGGAACCCAGTGAAATAGCCCCTTTTATCCCACAGATCCTGCCTCTTGCATGTCCTTGACTTATATTTGCTGACTTTGCTGAAATAAATGAGCATTTATTCCTGGTAACCTTGCAGAGGCAATGCAACTACCGAAAAGACAGCTGGGAAATATTCTATCTTCTGCATCAGCAACACTGTCAATCAGTGCAGGTTGAAACAGAGGAGATGTATTTCTCATTTTTTGTTAATTGCAAGACTCTGCAAATACATGTTGTTGAAATGTAAATCAATTTTAAAGCAGCACAGGTGTCAAATAAGTTCTTGTTACAGAGTATCAGGCAAAATATAAGAAGCCAATGAGGTTTTCATGTGTTGAGGACAGTATGAACTGCTGAAAATAAGAAGAAAAAAAAAGGCTCCAGAATTCTTATTTTATTGTGGAAATTAGAAGAATATGCTTTCAAAACTGAACAAAACCAGGTGTGAAATCCACTGTATCACTCTTAAACATCTTTGATTACTGTCTGGCATGTGGTAGAACTCAGTTACCAGCAACTCCAGAGCACGCATCATTTGAAAAGCCCATGGTCTAAAGTTAGCTTGTTAATGCAGCAAAACCCTCTAAAAACCAACTACCTAGGCTGATGCCTGCAGTCTTGAATACAGCTACAAGAGGACTCCAAAAAACACATGGTGTGGCAAAACACATAAGTGCTTTTTTTAAAATATTTGCTGAATCAGAAGCCCAAATTGTGATGCCAGGAGAAAGTTTAACTAAGAAACCCCAGAACTAAAAATGTGGTGCCCTGGTTCAGGCCGTATACACCCTTGAATGAGCAGCAAAAGCAATCTAACCAGCTGCACGAGTCTAAGAGGAAACAACTCCCACTGAAGTAACACACATGAGTCACTGAAGTCTTCATAACTTATCTGATCTATAAGAGACTGAAATAACTCTCTTCTCTTTCCCAGCAACCGCTGCAAAGCAGATAGTACACGGATGAAGGAATGTGCAACATCCACCCTGTAAGAAACAGATGGGCAACCATACTCCACAACAGCTGCAATCTCTTAATTTCAAGGGAAATACAAGTAGGAGCAAATTGCAGGCATCTCCACTTCAGTGTGCATGGGTTTTTGTTGTTTTTGTTTGTATGTTTGTTTTAAATTACCCAATCATAGAACACTTACACAGCAAGCTGCTGAAGAGCCTCCAGGCGCTGCTGCACCCTCCCTCTCCATCTTCGGTCAATAAATGGAGGCACTGGATCTTTGCCCTCCAAGCACAGACTGTAGCCCGGGAAACGGCTCAAGCTGCTAAACATACTTCTGAACACTGGTGCCTTTACCTAATGTTTGTGTGGACACAAAGAAAAGAGGCAGTGATTTAGTGATTTCAAATAGCATTAAGGAAATCAGAATTTCAGCTTGCTGTGATTTACAGGACTGCACATTTGGGATGGGGAAAGAAGGAGGCATACATATGCTAATGATGTCAGCTGGTTAGATGGTACTTCTCAAGATGTGGAGCATACCAGACTAGCAGCAGATGCACAGATACGTCTTCTGGCTGTTTTCCAGTGTCTAAACTTATACTTAAAATTGAAAGGTCTAATGGTTCGTTACATAAAGAAGTTAGTGTGCAATAACTGTGAATGTGCAGTAATGTGAACTTCTAGCACATTACCCCATGTCACTCCCTCCTATTTTGTGTGCTTTAGAAATGAAGTAACATATTCCACTTACAGAGTAAAGTTATATTATTTTATACTGTAACAGTTTTAGCATGTGTTAAAATATCTCAATGGGAGTTAGCACACAAAAATCACATTAAAAATCCACACCCTTCCTTCTAAGCACTAATTTCCCTGGGTAGATATGCCTTAAATCTCTAAATTTATGGTTGCAAATAAATCTTTGCAATCGTGACTCAAGTTTAAGTGATGTAGCTATATTGGCTTGTGCTTCTGTAAAGCCTGAAATCAGATTTGAATTGTGAATTGCCCCTTTCATTTGAGCAGGTGCTAATTCAGATGCGTATAGGGTAGTGGTGACATTTCAAGTACACTAACTCACCAGAGTGTAAGAGAGCGTCAGATGATGAAGATCTAGGCACCCTACTATGATAGCTGCTTGCTGTGCATAAGACTGCATTTTTGTTTCATTTCTCTTCAAAGGGAATTCAACTTAGGAGAGTTTGGAAAACCCTATAAACTAATATTATCACAACCCCTGTTCACCCCATTTTGTGATGCTATAGATTAAGAATTCAAAGTTGTATTGTTTCAAATTGCACATTATGCACTTGCTGATTCATATGCTTAAAACATGTTTTATGCAAGTCAGAGTCTGTCACCATACCCATCTGCAACATTACACCTATGATGTGACAACATTAGTGACAGTATGCCTGCTTACTTTATCTGGCCTGAACTGTTAACACAGCCATATTGTTGCAAGGATCTCTATGATGACAGGCAATGTTTCCAGCTCCATGTGTATGTCTCTCTACAGAGAGGCAAACACACATTTTTTTTTTCATGTAGATATAAGAAAGAGATAACGGGGTAAGAGACATCTAGAAACATTGCTCAAAAAACCAGTTCTTGATTCCATTGATGGAAAGCTGCTCAGGGATTTTCTCCTCTGCTGTACATTGCTGTACAGCAATGGAGTTTCAGAGTTCAGAATATCTGCCTTGCAGGCTCAGTCAAGTGCATAGCTTCAGAAGGACTCTTTGTTTCAAATCCAATTCATTGTGCAGTTGTACCAAGTCTGTTTTCCTTTGGCATTCTACCTGTATGCAGCCTGTCCAGCCATCAATCACTGCTGTCTAAAGGTGTGACTGCAACTCTCACAGACATGCCCTAGCTGGTTTAATACTAGCTAGGGTGAATACTGATAGCAGAGAAACAAATGCAGCAGGGAGCTAAGCATGGGCTAACTAGCTAAGGGCTTAGCTAGGAAGTTAAATTGCGCTAACCTAGTGTGAAGAATCAGGATGGTTTTGCAGTCTTTACAGGCTGCTTAGCTGTTGCTACCTAGTTGATTTTAAACTGTCTAAGTATGCTACCTTGAGCTGCAGTGTAAGTATATCCCAAGGTAAGTGAAGAGGCACAATGTGAAATAATACATTTTAACGGCTCTGCTTGAACAACAGCCCAACAACTGTCCAGTTCTTTTATTAGATCTTAATAACATATACAAGCTATTGTTAACAGCATTCGGAGATATTCTATTAAAAACTGACACACAATTTAGGGAATTACTCAGGACATGAAACTGCGCATTTCTAGGCTGCTGCTACAGAGTCACCCTAGGCCAGCAATCATGGTTACTCTCTGTGTTAAGTCTTGTTTTAGATAAAACTGCTTCCTTTGCTTTGTATTTTGCTGTTTTAAGGGAGCAGCTTGGAACTGAGACAGAGTTTCTACACATGTGTATGCATACACACAGAAATATAAGGTGCACATGTGAGCTATATTTGGCCAACACCTACCACTTTATCACCGACAAGTTGAACATGGACATTTGACTTTGAATGGTCCTTCTCACTTGATAGTGTGTACAGAGGGTCTGAAAGATAAGTGAACAAATGGAACTAGTTAGATATTTGAGGAATTGGCATGAATCATCAGTCAGGCTCCACTTGCCTCTTCAAAAATCTGTCCATAAGAGAGTATAAAAAAAACTAGGAAAGAAAAAACCTGAAATACATGTCTCCATATTAAAGAAACTCCACCATCATACAAATGAGCCTCAGAGCTGAAATACTGCTGTTCTGTGGAACATCCACATGACTGAAGAAAAATCTGCTTTCTTTGGAAGCACTGCCAACTTAAATAGAAAATGAAGAAGTGAAATAGAAAAAAAGAAAGCATGGTGCAATGGTAATCAGTGGAAATATCATACTGTACATGATGCTTCCCTCTGGGATATCAAGCTAGAGCTGACTTTCCTGCAGCTAGCAAATGTTTCATAGTCCCAAGCCTCTCCTTGCTACCGAGGACTCTCTTATTCCTGCCAATCCTAATGCTTTACTGCTATGCGTCTCTCCCCTGCTCCTGGGGCGGCACCCATCTTCCCGGCTCCAAACCTGCTTTCCCTGCCTAGCTAGTTGCCGGTCGCTCGGTGACAGCCCCTGGGCCAGCTATGACCGCACACCTCATCTTGCACGGCGGCTGGGGGGGCCCGCCTGTGCCCTCCGGCCGGCGGGAGAGGCCCGGGGATGGCGGGAGGCCTGCTCGGGCAGCCCAACCGCCTCACGACCCGCACACCGCGCCCCCAGCACCTAACTCCCCGCCCCGGGCCCGGCCGGCCCCGCTGGACGCGGCCTCCCTCCCCGCAGAGGGTGCCGGGCCTGGCTGCACCGGTCCCCCCGCCCCGGGGGCTGCAGGCAGGGCAGGGGGTGCGGGGAGGACGCTGCCCCTCCCGGCCGGGCCCGGTACCGTAGAGGCAGTCGAAGGTCCGGCCGGGAGCCATTTGGCCGCGACGGCGGCCGTCCCCGAGGAGCGGGGCCCGCACCGCACCGGTCACCGTGCGGCTCATGGCGCCGCCCGGGCGCCGCCGGCTGCCGCTCCCATGGCGACGGCCGGCGGCGGGGGCGGCGGGGCGGGGCCGGGGCGTCGGGACGTTACCGCGGGGACGAGGCGCTGCCCCGCCCCGGGGGTGGTGGGGCTTTCCCGGGCCTTTCCCCGGGCCTTTCCCCGGGCCTTTCCCCGGGGCCAGCCCCGGCCCTCGGTTTTTCCCGCGCTGCTTCCTCCCCATCCCCCGTGGCCAGGCGTCGCCTCTCCACCGTGGGCCCAGCTTCCCGGAGAGAGAGCCCTGAGGCCTGTAAGGCGGCGAGGCCCGCCCGCCGCCATCTTCTGGCGCCGGAGTCGGGGGCCGCCTGCCTGCTGGGTAGCGGCGGTGGCGCGGGTGGGAAGCTGGGGTGGCCAGGCGGCCCGGCGATCTCCTGCTCCGGCGTGGAGGACGGGGACGTCTGCAGGTCCTTCATCGCCCCCCACCGCCACCTCTGGGCCCCGTGCGCCGGGTGGCAGGGGTAGCTACTTCCCAGAGGTTCTGGTTTGGCATTTGTAAAGCATCTGGGGAGAGCTGCACAAAGCATTACAAATAAACATTACACTGTTACTAAGGTGCATTGCTCTTGTTGCAAGGAGGAGGCTATCATCTTCTATGAGAACCCAAGCTGGAAGATTCTTCATGCTGTTACAGAGGAAGAGCCAGTGCTTTTGTCAGCCTGAGGGGATTTGGAAGCAAAGCTGTTGAGACCTTTGGAATAAGATGTAACAAGCAGCGGAATTGCAAATGGGCCCTCTCCTCTGCCTATAATCTTGAAGCACGTCCCTTGTGTTAGTTGTTTTGTGTATAAAACCATCTATATCAAATAATTATTCACAGTTTGCCATGTCTGACATAAAATTTTGGTCCCTCGGTGCTTCATCACAGGAGAGCAATGTTAAGACTGTGGTTCCAAATTCCTTGGCTCTGCCAATTTACATGTAGACATTTAATTAAACTTTGAATGCTGGTTTACTTTCTTAAAGGCCTGTCACTTGTTTGAAGCGACAAATTCTTCCTTAGGGTAGTTGAGCAAAATGGGTCAATTGAAGAGTAGGTTGTGGGTCTGAACTAAGAAATGCTGTAACAGCTTTGTTGCTGACTGACATCTGTAGGATGCTACTTTCCACAATGGATTCATCCATGCCCTAAAGATACCCAGCAGGCTGTAAAGGCCCTCATTTTACTAAAGAGCTTTACAAAGTGATACCTTATAATTATTGACAGGGGCGTGAAGGTCACTTGTTAATAGACTTGCCTGATATTTCTCATGATCAAGTTCAATCTTCCTTTTTTCTATCTCATTTCATTAGAACTTCATAATTTTTGTGGTGAAGTTTTCCATGCTGGACATCTGCCATGAGGTAATGAGGTGTGTAAACTGTATCTTGGCCAAAAAATTATTCTTTGTCAGGTCCACCCTCACATTTTTCCACTTTAAGGTTTTCGGAGATGACTGGATACAGGTGGCCTGGACTTCTGTTTTTCTGATGAGGAAAGGAACCAGATGGAAACGAGGTAGAAAAGGAGCAATGGAACAGCTACATGAATTCTTGACAGAGTACAACAAAATGCCAGGACATAGCCTAACAGATGAGAACTCTGGAGTTGTGGAAGATCAAAAAGGTGCAGTCTCACTATTAAGTTTAACCGCATTAAATTGGACTAAATGTAAGATGTTGCCACCTTCTTTGTTCACCATGAGCTGCCTGGCCCCACTGCCTCTGATCTGTTGGTGTTGGCAGCTGAAGGACTATGTGGGGAACCATCTCAGGAGACTGATGTGGCTGAAAACTAACCTGTTGGAAAATAAAAGATAAAAGTTTTTAGGTCACTGCATAGCTGCCTGAAGACTAGTACTCACTCACAGGAGGTGAAAGGTATATGTGGCTGAGCTAAAACGCTCAAGGTTCAGGTTCATGGAGCTTGCTTAGATTAGATTAGCATGTGTGTGTGTGAAATATTGGCTTATTTTTAACTAACATTTGTGAGAAATCTCTGTGAATTACAGATGTGGACAGTGAACAGCCTTACAAGTGCTGAAAGATATGTTGATTATTACTATCATGACTGTTCTTTGCCTGAAGTCATCATATTCCTATGGACCTGCAGCTGGAGTGAAACCTGGCCAGGGCCCCTGGCACACTGGTGTGTGCTGTGGCATATGCTGAAATGGCAAAGCAGTGAGGTTTGGTCTGCATTGATTTTTTTTTTTTTTTTTTTTAATGCAGATCAGCCATTTCCGAAGAAAAAGATCGCAAAACACAAAAGACTGAGAAAATGTTTGATCCCAGGCAGCAAACTGGCAATCTTGTGTCTGACCAGCACTTTGGAAAAGGGACTTAAAGCTTATCTGGCAGGTCTGTCCGCATCAAGGACACATCCTGGCGCTCTGGTGAAAGCGAGCTGAAGGCGACTAAACGGTAAGCAATAAAAAAAGATTCCTGTTTCTTAGGTACAGTTTTCAAAGAACTTGACTGATGGTCTTTCTCCTCAGCACTGCGGGCCGTAGCATGATTTTTTGGGTTGGGGTGGGGTGGTTCTTTTCAGTAATAGCTTTTCCAGAACAAGACTCTGTAGCTGAGCTGGGGTGCTGTCTATCTGATGATTTTTTTTTTTATAGCCACTTGGCTCTGAGGGGACACCAGGTGCTCAGATATATGAGTAAACTGTCCACACCTTTGTGAGTTACTGTGCAGTGACTGAGTGGACTAACTCTGTGCCAGGGCTTAGCATGTTGCAAAATTGTGGTGAAGTGCACTAGTTCAGCTGCCCGTGAAAGAGGCTGAACCAAATACATTTTACCTTGCACTAACCTTCAGATAAGATGGTGTAATTTGCTGCAAGATGAATGACTGCTGTTCTGTTGATGGACTTGTTATGCTGTGATGACTTGCTGATGTGTTTGAACTGTAAAATCAGGCAAAGAGAAGTGGAAAATTTAGACAAGGAGGGTGGGATTAGGTATTTGTTGAGAGTAGGATAGTAGCTGGACAAAAAGAAGATGGATTGGACGTGAAAGTGTGGTTTTAGGGGAGAAACGTGGCTGGCTGAGCAAAGAAAAATTAGTCGGGCAGTGGGGTGGTAGAGAGCCAGTGTGCAGGGGAAAGGGGGGGAGACAGGGTGAGCAGCCAGTAGAGCAGAACTGAAGTGGTCTGGACAAGAAAATGGGAGACCTAGATGAGGAGGTGAAAAAGTGGGGAAGGGTGTGGAAAGGCAGGACTCGGGGGGAGAAGGCAAAGAAGTTGAGATGATGAGTGTCTCTCTACTCTGTCTTCCTTCTGTCCTCCAAAGCCTGGGAGGGAACTGGGTTTCTTGAATGTGACTTTTCTCCTGCAGTCCACGAGGATCTATGAAACCCCTGGCAAGATGTCATCCATCTGTCTTTAAGCTTAATTACGTAGATGGTCCTTTTCTGCTCTGTTTGTTTGTTAGCATTTGTCAAATGACAGAACTGTTGTGGTGCTGGGTGCATGTGATGCTTCGTGTCAGCTTTTTACTAGTTATTAAAAAAATCTAAGTTACAGGCAACAAAGTTATAGCATTAAAAGCACTGTTGAGGCTTTGATGGCAGGAAACGCCAAAATTAAAGTAATCGATTTAAAATTAGTAACCGTTAGAGTGTCATTTCCCATTCTTACCACAGGATGTCACAATTTCTCCATGTGTGGTCCATCACAGTCTCTAACCTCGGTGGTGCCAGTTTACCACTTCTATTAAATGTGAAATGATAGAAAATTATTTTGGCCCTTGGACCCATCCTCATTTCCATTCCCTGTCCGATCTCCACATGGTTTACTAACTGTGTATAATAAACACCTCTTTCCAGGTGTGTGATTCAGAAGGAGCAGGAAAGCAGCAGCACAAGGCTGTAGTCAATGTGGTTGCTAGGTTTTTAATCCAAGAGAAGGGGGCCTTCCTCCCAGCCCATCAGAAGAGATGGTGATGGAGAGTGAGGAAGAGAGGAGGACGAGGAAAATGTGGTCACTATTCCTGGCAAGAAGCAGAGGTAAGTCTCAAAAAGATGTGAGAAGACAGATGCTGTGAAATCTGATGTTTTATGGATCTAGGCCTTGTCTCTTTGATGGCTTTTGGCTATAGTAAGGCAGCATATCTGTTGTGGAATACCTCACTTGTAACTTGTGACATCTTTTGTAAAAATGTCCTTGGAGTACTGATTGTGGTAAATGGAGCTTTGCCAAGGTGAAGTCTTTGGTTTCTTTGTACTGTTTTTACTAAGAGCTCTGCTAAGACAGGCATCTTGAGATACAACTACTGAAACGGAAAAAAACAGATGAAAGTCTTTATAGGAGACCTGTTCTCTCTTGCTTTTCTTTTCTTAGTATGACTGTTGGCATATTTCCTGCACTAAAAGCAATCTACAGATGACGATAGCCTAAAAAGTCAAAGTTCAAAGAAAATGAAGTAGTAGTGCTTTGTGATCACAGTTAAAGGATTCACTTCAAACAATTCTGTAATGGTTTTGATTAGCACTTAAAAAAAAAAAAAAGAGGAAGGTGGAATTAAGGATATTTTCAGCCCATGGTTCAGAGAAGTCCAATTTGTGACAAAACCCCAAGTTTACCAATACTTCAGGCATCCTCTGAAGGACGTTAATTTACTTAATTTCACTTGGATGAGCTTTGGATGAGATTCCTCATGAACAGGGATGATATTTGGATGATTTGCTGGGCTGAAGTCAGGAATGTTGTTGTCTCACCTCAGTACAAAAAGGATCTTGGATTGAACTCCTTAAGGACCTAGCGAATACCTACTGTTCTCACTCCTCCCATACAATACTTGGAGGAATAAATGGCAATGCCAACATGTTAGATTGCAGCTTTCAAGTTCCAGTGTGTTAAGACATTTCTTTTCAAAATTAAACCTTAGATTCCCTCTGTTCCTTGCTGCCCCAATCAGTGGTTAAATCAACAGAGGAGATGCTACATCCTAGTCAGAGCACAAGAGGTAAGAGAACAACCAGAGGAACAATTTGATGGAAGGGGAATATTACATTGACTTAGCAGACAGGGTTTCATCACATATTTCTGGCTTAGAAGTTGGGATGAGTTTGTATCTTCCAAGCAATCCAACTACTTCTTGCTTCTGGAGACCTGGATGAGAAATGTGCTTATAGCTGGGTTGTGATCAGATTCCATATCCACTGTTCATGAGGGTTTGGCTCCAGCCTTACCATCTGTTTGTCTATTTAAAAAGTAAATAAATTAACAGCTGTATTTGCTGGTAGCTGCCTGTTGAGCTGGGGGGAAGAGAGAAAACCCACTGACTGGGAAAAGGGAGTCCAAGTGCAGGGAGGGAGGGAGGGAAGGAAGGCAAGAGGCAGCTGTAACTAGAAGGAGCTTGAGGAGGGATGGAGATATTTCAGTGAGTGGCAGGGGTTCCAGCCACCACTGAGTTCTGGTTCTGGTGATACCCATTTCTGTCAGCTCCATGCTAAGCTGAGAGAGGGCAGTTCTTTCTTTAAAAGGGCAAACATAAAAACCATTTGGAGCCTGTTAACAGTCTGGATAGGATAGAGGTGAACTGCCCTATTTTACTCAGCCAAGCCTGAGGAGAGGCCCTGCTGAAGTACTGATCTCCCTAGCACGCGGCTGGTGGTGCCTGTTCAGCCTGCAGGGGTGCAGGGAGGGTGCTGTCACCAGCAACGACCGTCCTGGCCTCGCCAGTCGATCATGCTTCCCGACTCTGCTCTCCCCCAGACTAGGCAGGGGGCTGGCATGACTAAGAGTGATGATCTTGACTCCCCTAAGAATGTCAACAGCTGCAGAGAGAAAGTTCTCTCCTTGAGCCAAGGAGATCTCTCTACCCAGAAGCTCAGGAGTTCAGTAGCTAGGTTTTTACTGGCTGCCTGTTGGATGGTTTGTCCTAAAACCCACAGCAGCGCAGGGTAGCTTAACAGTTCAGCAGACAGGGTATGTATACATAAAAATACATATGTAGTATGTATTTATCTGACATGTCAAAAACTATGGAGTACCTTGCTGACCTCTGCAGCATTTCTGCTCTCCTTGCTCTTCCTCCTATTGTTTGCCAAGGTGCCTAGTCAAGTCTGGCTTCAATTAGTTGGAAAACTTTTTCAGGGAGTGTTTGTGCTTGCCTGATCTGAAGGGGGAGCATCAGGGACTCTTGATTTTTCCATGACCGTTTTATCCACTCTCTTCATGGAAATTACATAGCTGGACAGAAGTGCTATGGAGTCTCATTTCAGCTTGTTATTATAATACAGTATAACTCTTCCGTACACTACACTTATTTCCTCTTAAATGATTAGTGCAACATGATCTTAATCTTGTCTGTTAAACCTTTAAAAAAATATATTTACTTATCATCCTTTAATTGCAATCACTGGACGGAGATCAGCTGAGCACTAGCACAATCCAGGAGCCTGGGGGAGGCCTACCAGAAATAAAAGGGTGAGACAGGAGTGACAGGACACTCAGGCCATGGGTAGAAAATCAGATGGGGACTGAATCGGATGGGGCCCTTTCAAGGGCTGGGGAAGGATGCATAAGTATCACTTCCCTCATGTAAGAAAACAAAGCCTGTGCTCTCTTCAGTCTTGAAAGTTCCCCTATCTTTCCCCTCTGTCTTTGCCTGCACCCACGTAGCCCTTCCCACATCACTTCCCAGTCTCAGATGGTGGAGACTGAACAGGACACAGTACAGGATCTAGAGCACATCACTGGTGTCTTGACATATCAACTGTGAGAGCATGATCGGAATTCAGCATCTAGCGTGTTG
This sequence comes from Pelecanus crispus, assembly GCF_030463565.1. Taxonomy (NCBI): domain Eukaryota; kingdom Metazoa; phylum Chordata; class Aves; order Pelecaniformes; family Pelecanidae; genus Pelecanus; species Pelecanus crispus. The sequence continues at coordinate 94,672,745 of NC_134643.1, forward strand.
ATCTGGAAACATCCCTTCTTTTATCCTGAGTGAGTCTTTGGATGGATCCCTAGGAGAATCAGACCTGGAAGAATCCATTCCGGGTTTTAAATAAGGGACTGGAGTAGTTGAAGTTAATGATGTGCCAGTCCAGACAGGATGCGTTGAGTAAGATTTAGTGTTTGTTACACAGAGTGAGTACCAACCCAAGACACTCAGTACTTGGAGAAAATACTGCACAGCATACTGTACAGCATATTGAAAAACAGGGCAAAACAGTCAGGATATGGGCTTGAGCTGAAGGTTTAGATGAAATTTTCTGCCATGTAGATGACTTGTGTTCCTGTTGTGGTTTAGCCCCAGCCAGCAACTAAGCACCACGCAGCTGCTCGCTCACTCCCCCTACCCCGATGGGATGGGGGAGAGAATCGGAGGAGTAAGAGCAAGAAACACTCCTGGGTTGAGATAAGAACAGTTTAATAATTGAAATAAAGTAAAATAGTAATAGGAATAATAACAATATAATAATGATAATAGTAATAATATACAGAGCAAGTGATGCACAATGCAATTCCTCACCACCCACTGACCGATACCCAGACGGTTCCCGAGCAGCGATTGCTGCTCCCCGGCAACCCCCCCGAGTTTATATACTGAGCATGACGTCATATGGTATGGAATAGCCCTTTGGTGAGTTTGGATCAACTCTTCTGGCTGTGCCCCCTCCCAGTTTCTTGTGCACCTGGCAGAGCATGGGAAGCTGCAAAGTCCTTGACTAGCATAAGCAGTACTTAGCAACAACTAAAACATCAGTGTGTTATCAAGTCTTCTCCTACTAAATCCAAAACACAGCACTATGTCTACTACTAGGAAGAAAATTAACTCTATTCCAGCCAAAACCAGGACAATTCCCATGTCACTTTTTTCAACAAATAATTGTACTCCAGCTACGTAATGTATTTAGGAAGATGTCAATGTAAATAGGCTCTCTTGAGAATTCCTCCGCCTGCATGTGGAGGTGCCTTAATGCATCTTAAAATCTGACCGTTAAGCACTTGATAGTCAAGTCCAATTGATTTTTGGTAGGAATAAGGATTCTAAAGATCTTTCAGAGAGTGCCAATAATGCTCATTGGACTCACATAGAAATTCTTCTCCTGAATAAACAATAAGAAAAGCAGAAAACAAGTGCAAGAGAATTAAGTGATGAAAGTCAAAGTCTAGCTTGACCACTGATGTGAAAGAAGTGGCTTAAGAGTAACTGAATTTTCTACATTATTTTGTAATTTTGCAAGTAACAGCTGTGGGGATTCTAAATGGATTCAGAAGATATATAATGTTGCAGGCTCTTTACAAGCAGCTTGCAGCACTGTATAGCATATGTCTTGATGCAATATTTAAAAGGAGTGAGATGCTGGGATGTGAGTACATAGAAGTATGCAGCTGCAATCAGTACCGTCTCAAAAATGGAATGACTCATGTATTTGTAATGATTCCTTCCAGGCTTCCAGTTAGCTCCCACAGTGTTGTGAATGTTAAACTATTTGCTATAGTGGAGCATCACATTTCATATAAAACATGATCAAGAGAGACTTGAAAAGATTCAAACAAGCCAGATTTGCTACCGACACAGGCATCAAAGTTGCATGCCACCAAGCAGAATAAAATCATTAATAGCAGCAACACTTAGGCGAAAAAAAAGATGACTAGAATGTGTGCAGTGGAAAAGAAATGGACCTACTGTATTGCTGCTACTCAGTTGATCAACAGCTTAACACCATTTGTTGAAGTTGTTCAGAAACACTACCTGGTTTGCAGCAGACGTGATCAAGGTTGGAAGTTGGTATTATAGAGTATTTTATGGAACTACAGTGAGGCATTTTTCTTCAATACACAGGCAAGTGGACTTGGGCTCTGAATTAGACTTCCAGTAATGCATAACCACAGACCTTAGACAGCATTTGATTTTTGTGGGGTGACTAATCAGAGATCATCCATGCATGCATGTGGCGCTATATCTTAATAGTGGCTCAGCTGCCTGATTGGTTCGTGTCTGGTTTCAGCTGGGATAGAGTTAATTTTCTTCCTAGTAGCTGGCATAGTGCTGTGTTTTGGATTTAGGATGAGAATAACGCTGATAACACACTCATGTTTTAGTTGTTGCTAAGTGGTGCTGACACTAGTCAAGGACTTTTTCAGCTTCCCATGCCCTGCCAGGTGCACAAGAAACTGGGAGGGGGCACAGCCAGGATAGTTGATCCAAGCTGACCAGAGGGATCATAGAATTATAGAATCGTTTAGGTTGGAAAAGACCTTTAAGATCATCCAGTCCAACCATTAACCTAACACTACCATGTTCACCACTAAACCAATTAAGGGTAGAGTAATAATTCATTTCATGTTTCCTGGCTTGGTGGCTGGACTGTTTTTTAATGAAAGTAAAAAACGAGGAATCATTAAGGTTGGAAAGGTTCTCTAAGATCATCAGTCCAACCATCAACCCAACACCACCATGCCTACTAAACCATGTCCCAGAGTGCCACGGCTACCCATTTTTTGAACACTTCCAGGGATGGTGACTCCACCACCTCTCTGGGCAGCCTGTTCCAAAGTTTGACCACTCTTTCCGTAAAGAAATTTTTCCTAGTACCCAATCTAAACCTCCCCTGGCGCAGGTTGAGGCCATTTCCTCTCATCCTATCACTAGCTACTTGGGAGAAGAGACCAACACCCACCTCGCTACAACCTCCTTTCAGGTAGTTGTAGAGAGTGATCAGGTCTCCCCTCAGCCTCCTCTTCTCCAGGCTAAACAACCCCAGTTCCCTCAGCTGCTCCTCATAGGACCTGTGCTCCAGACCCTTCACCAGCCTTGTTGCCCTTCTCTGAACACGCTCCAGCACCTCAATGTCTTTCTTGTACTGAGGGGCCCAAAACTGGACACAGTATTCCAGGTGCAGCCTCACCAGTGCTGAGTACAGGGGGACAATCACCTCCTTGCTCCTGCTGGCCACACTATTCCTGATACAAGCCAGGATGCTGTTGGCCTTCTTGGCCACCTGGGCACACTGCTGGCTCATGTTCAGCCGGCTGTCGACCAACACCCCCAGGCCCTTTTCCATACTGTATGACATTATGCTCAGTATATAAACTGGGGGGAGTTGGCTGGGGGGCAGCGATTGCTGCTCGGGGACTGGCTGGGCATCAGTTGGTGGGTGGTGAGCGGTTGTGTCAATTGGGTTTTTTTCCCTGGGTTTTGTTTCTCTCACTCATTGTTCTCCTTTTCATTACAATTGTTATTATTATTATTATTATTATTATTATTATTATTATTATTATTATTTTATTTCAATTATTAAACTGTTCTTAATCTCAACACACAAATTTTCTTACCTTTGCCCTTCCAATTCTCTCCCCCATCCCAAAGGGCGGGGAGGGTGAGCGAGTGGCTGCGTGGTGCTTGATTGCCAACAGGGGCTAAACCATGACACTTGGGGTTACATTCTGATCAGCTCTGACAATTCATATTGGGGTTATGCAGAAGTTTGAAAGCCTTACTCTTTCAAGTTATGAGAAGTGAGAATGAAAGAGGTTTCCTGTTTGGAAAGAACTATATAGGCAGCTGTCTTGGTTAACTCTGCAGTGGAGGAAAAAAAAATATTTGCGGACAGCAAAACTTCCTCCTGAGTGACTAGCATGTTTCTTCTTCATGCCTAAATACTTCTAAACCTGGGGTATTTTTTTCTGATTTTTAACTGAAAACAGAGTCTGACTGCAGCAGAGGGACAGACCTTTGCAGATTCATGTCTTTTGCGGAGGATTAGTGACGCTATTTTCCAAATACAGGTTAGGATTTTCCGAGTTACTAAGCATAGAGACTGTCAGACAATACGCACTTGTCTTCTTCAGCCATGCTCTTTTGTTGTGTCAGTAGCACATGCAGCCATTTGAGTGCAAACACCTGACCTTTCCTTCCCACCAGTCTGTGCAATGGGGTGTATTATAGAATCATAGAATCATAGAATCCTGCTTGACCAACCTGATCTTCCTGCTTGACCAACCTGATCTCCTTTTATGACCTGGTGACCCGCCTGGTAGATGATGGAAAGGCTGTGCATGTCATTTACCTGGACTTTAGCAAAGCCTTTGACACCATTTCCCATAATATTCTCCTTGGGAAGCTGGCAGCTCATGGCTTGGACAGGCGTAGTCTTTGATGGGTAAAAAACTGGTTGGGTGGCCAAGTCCAGAGAGTTGTGGTGAATGGAGTTAAGTCCAGTTGGCAGCCGGTCACGAGCGGTGTTCCCCAGGGCTCAGTATTGGGGCCAGACTTGCTTAATATCTTTATCGAGGATCTGGATGAGGGGATTGAGTGCACCCTCAGTAAGTTTGCAGACGACACCAAACTGGGTGGGAGTGTCAATCTGCTGGAGGGTAGGATGGCCCTGCAGAGGGACCTGGACAGGTTGGACCGATGGGCCACGGCCAACTGTATGAGGTTTAACAAGGCCAAGTGCTGGGTCCTGCACTTCGGTCACAACAACCCCATGCAACGCTACAGGCTTGGGGAAGAGTGGCTGGAAAGCTGCCTGGTTGAAAAGGGCCTGGGGGTGTTGGTAGACAGCCGGCTGAACATGAGCCAGCAGTGTGCCCAGGTGGCCAAGAAGGCCAACAGCATCCTGGCTTGTATCAGGAATAGTGTGGCCAGCAGGAGCAGGGAGGTGATTGTGCCCCTGTACTCAGCGCTGGTGAGGCTGCACCTGGAATACTGTGTCCAGTTTTGGGCCCCTCAATACAAGAAAGACATTGAGGTGCTGGAGCGTGTCCAGAGAAGGGCAACAAGGCTGGTGAAGGGTCCGGAGCACAGGCCTTATGAGGAGCGGCTGAGGGAACTGGGGTTGTTTAGCCTGGAGAAGAGGAGGCTGAGGGGAGACCTTATCGCTCTCTACAACTACCTGAAAGGAGGTTGTAGTGAGGTGGGTGTTGGTCTCTTCTCCCAAGTAGTTAGCGATAGGACGAGAGGAAATGGCCTCAACCTGCACCAGGGGAGGTTTAGGTTGGAAATTAGGAAAAATTTCTTTACGGAAAGGGTGATCAAGCATTGGAACAGGCTGCCCAGAGAGGTGGTGGAGTCACCATCCCTGGAAGTGTTCAAAAAATGGGTAGATGTGGCACTTCGGGACATGGTTTAGTCTAGTCTACCCTTGATTGGTTTAGTGTGGACTTGGTAATGTTAGGTTAACGGTTGGACTGGATGATCTTAAAGGTCTTTTCCAACCTAAACGATTCTATGATTCTATGATTCTATGATTCACCTAAAGATAGAGTTCGAATCCTAGAGGGGATGTAATTAATCACCTTAGAGTCTCTTCCATTGTACTAGACCAGAGCAAAGGTCCTTCTATCCCAGCATTCATTCTCTCTCAGGTCACACTGCTGAGCTGATAGTATTTGGTAGTTGCAGGTCTGCAACTCTGATCAAAAAGAGAAACTCTATCTTGTACTTGGGCAGTTAATATAACAGACAACAGGGCCCCGACAAGTCATCTTGCTCAGAGGTTTGGAGTCCTTTCTCTCCCATGTGTATCTAAGCATTGACCAAAACCACAGCCAACTTCTTTGACAATCAAACACAGTGTATGGTTGACTGGGCTGCTGGAGCAGTGGCTGTCTCATGTTTATACTAAGTCAAAGTCAAAAATATTTCTCTAGACCGATATTAAACAGGTTTCTTTTTTCAAGATGGTAAAGGGCTAGTGGTTCCCAGAATAGGCACTACGTGGAAAATATCAAAATACCTTCAGCTGTGTTTCACCACACAGATTTTCCACAGCTAAATTTACCTTCTGTCATGTATATCAGAAGTGTGAGAAATCTGGAAAACCCCGGACTATCCCAGACTGCTACTTTCAACTGACATTGATAGGGGCTTACCCTACCTAACAGTAACAATAAATATAAATATATTTTTGAGGTTCCTTGAAAAGTCTGTCCATTTGAGTGTCTCTAACAAACAAGTATTTCTTTTTTTGGAAAACCATTCTTTTAGTGGGCTGAAACTGAAGATACAAGAAGCCAACGGCAATGACTGTAGTGCTACTGTGATGTTTACACATCACAAGTCACTGCTGTATGTTCTTTAATTCCGATAAAGGGCTGTACAGGAAAAATAATTTGGAACCCCATGGCAACTGGGCAGTCTCCCCCTATTTCACCCATTAGTACTTTAAATCCAGAGCCGTAAATGTTCAGTGCTGTCTATACTCCTTGTACTCTCACATGTGGCACCAGGCTGCCAAGTGACATGGTAGATTGAGGGTCTTTTTTTCATTCTCTCTTTTGGAGACTGAGATTTTCACTGAATCTCCTTTCCTGGGGACTGGATCTGACAATTTTCCAGCAGTCTCAGCTCAGTAGCCTTCCCTTAGCTATTCTTCTTTGACTGGTAGATAAATCTGTTCATCCTGACATGTACACTTTAATATAATTCTTCTGCTACTGTCAGCAGGCAGAGGACAAATGGAAAACAAAAAGCACCAAGTTAGCAATCAATCCTTACGCACAATGTAATGTCAGAAGAGAAAACACTGTGGTTTCCCCTATGCATTGTACTCCAAATCGGTGCAATCAGTATGAAAAATGTGTTAACTGTGATTAATGGCAATTCCCTTCCTTCTCCTCTCTCCCAGCCCCTGCTCCTTCATCCCACCAAGAAGTGATTCCTTCTTCCAGGGTGATTCTGTTACAAACTATTACCATGCAGGCAGCATGGCCAAAATAGCAGTGCTCCTCCTCAATCTATTTGGAAAGCTGCTAGAGTTAAAATGGAGCGCTGCTTGCAGAGATGTTTAGTCTCCACAGACCATACCTTTGTGCAGACCCCTTTGAAGTCTTCTCCCAAGATGACTAAATTTTTACCTCCCTTTGCCCTTGGTATTCTGTAACTCCAGCAAGAGTATAAAATGTGTTTTGTTTGGTCTTTTCCTGGTTTCTACAGGCCAAATCAATCTCATGAAAACTCTTTTTTTAAATAACAGATGCTGTCCACTTGTAGACTTGGGAAACCCCCATTGAGGTTTTTTTACCACAGGCTTTCCCTCAGAGTTTGTGTTGGTATCACCAGCTCTATCTAGGCCTTTGGATAGTGGCCAGCAGACAAAGCTTTAGGAAAAAAAGATAAGGCCAGTTAATTTGAAAGGAAAACATGCCTAATACGTTAAAGAAACTAATAACAAGGCACTGCTTTGGAGAGCTGATGTATGCTTTTGATAGGCATTACAATCTCAGCTCCATCTTGCAGCATGTTTGCATGCATTTGGGAAAAGCACATTCTGGTCAATGTATGCAACCTGTGCATTCACCAGTTCATCGTGCCTGGCTGCATGGCCTCACAATGTGTGCGTGCTGAACCAAGAGGCTGTGTGGGCGTATGTCAGTCTGAACAACCTTCCCAGCCAAATAGGATAGCTGGGGACAGGCTACTGAGCTGAGACTCACGGACAATTAAGTAGGTGGCTGATTAGGTGAGCGAGTGTTACATGACACCATTTCAGAGGTAGGATGGCAACGCATAGGCAATCTCTTCAGGAGCCTGCGTTTCAAGGAGTTGCATTTTCAGGATGCCACAGAAGTGCCTCGATGGTGAAACCAGGAGAGCCTCATCTACCCGTGCGATGAAAGTGTGGAGCTTTGGACTTCTGGAAAAGTGCTAGGTTCTACTTCTCATCTCTCTTTGTGAGAATGAGGGGATCAAAACAGAATCCTCTCCTATCATTCAGGTAGCACGAGTCAGCAGTGTTGGTATTCATCTTGGTGATCCATAGAAATAGAAGAGCAAAGTCGTTCAACAAAGAATGATCTTGTTGTTCAAAACTGATGCTGCTATAGATGTCCGTTGTAAAGCCCTACCCTAACTAAGTTATACAATATGCTTTTGTTTCGTGAACAGATTGTCTGAGAGCAGAAGTCTAGGTGATGTATTACTGACTTGATCAGTAAACCATGAGAAGTTGCTTGAGATCTGCCAGAAGGAAATGAGGGGAAAGGTAATTCTGGCAGGGGGGAGATCCTGACCACCAACTCATGAGCGCCCTACCGCAATTACACCCAGACTCAAGTTGAAGGACAACTGAGCATGCTCACTAATTTACATACTAGGCGAAGAGATTTTAACCAATTGTAACACTGCATACATATTAGGGCATTAAATATGGTGATGAAAGTGTATACATAGATGCTAACTTGATGATTCAGTGTGCTAGCTTTGTAGAAAGCCACCTAGCACCCAAACTTGCCCAACTTTGTGAATAAACAACATCTCGTCTCAGTGTGTGAGGACTGGCTTATTGCACACTGGGTAAATGAGCCCTATTTGGGACAACAATCTCACTCCTGTCCTGGCTTACTGGAAGGGTAAATACTGAAAATAATGAAATAATTCTTTCTGTCTTGCCCAGGGCTCTTGAAAACAATGGGGTTGCTTGATATTTCATGCCTTGTATAGGGCAGGACCCTTTTCAGTCTTTTACCCGACTGGAGTGTTCAGATCCCTTAGCAGGTATTTTGAGCTCCTAAGTTTTGCTGAGACTGAGAGCATGTAACCTGTTTTATAGGAGCTACTGCTATTTACTCTTCATCACAGACCAAAATAAATACCTCTCTGATTGACAAGTATAGGATAATCTGCCCCAAGTGTAAAAAACTCATCTGACTTTTGTCAGAAATTAGTTCAATACCTAAAATACAGGCTTTCTGTCCCTCCAGAGGTTCTTGTCAGTGTTCCTACAATTCTGCATCCCCTTAGTACATGATGTAAGCTGCCAGTTCTTCTCTGAGTCTTGCTACACCCCATTAAAAGGCACAGCAGCTGCATCCCATTGGGCATATTCTTCTTTTCCCCTTCCAAGCTCTCAGCAGCATCTCATCCACTGATGTGCAGCCCTTCCCACATTACCTGTGTGGGGCATCCTGTTGCTCTGCAACATGCCTGCCAGTCTATACGTGTGCAAGTATAACCCTGTCAAAATCAGGGCTGGTTGCAGGCACACGCGTAGCACGCAGTTGCCTTAGGGAGCTGACAGACTGTGGCAAAGTAGCCAAGCTGTTTTTTCTTTGACCAAGAAAGCAGGAGTAGGGAAGTGATTGTGCCCCTGTACTTGGCACTGGTGAGGCCGCACCTGGAATACTGTGTCCAGTTTTGGGCCCCTCAGTACAAGAAGGACACTGAGGTGCTGGAGCGTGTCCAGAGAAGGGCAACAAGGCTGGTGAAGGGTCCGGAGCACAGGCCTTCTGAGGAGTGGCTGAGGGAACTGGGGTTGTTTAGTCTGGAGGAGGCTGAGGGGAGACCTTATTGCTCTCTACAACTACCTGAAAGGAGGTTGTAGTGAGGTGGGTGTTGGTCTCTTCTCCCAAGTAGTTAGCGATAGGACGAGAGGAAATGGGCTTAAGCTGTGTCAGGGGAGGTTTAGATTGGGTACTAGGAAAAATTTCTTTACGGAAAGGGTGATCAAGCATTGGAACAGGCTGCCCAGAGAGGTGGTGGAGTCACCATCCCTGGAAGTGTTTAAAAAATGGGTAGCCGTGGCACTCTGGGACATGGTTTAGTAGGCATGGTGGTGTTGGGTTGATGGTTGGACTGATGATCTTAGAGAACCTTTCCAACCTTAGTGATTCTATTCTCGTTTTACTTCCATTAAAAAACAGTCCAGCCACCAAGCCAGGAAACATGACACTAATTATTACTCTACCCTTAATTGGTTTAGTGGTGAACATGGTAGTGTTAGGTTAATGGTTGGACTGGATGATCTTAAAGGTCATTTCCAACCTAAACGATTCTATGATTCTATGTATATGGCAGAGAGCTGGAAGGCAAAACTGGCTGCTGATGCCTGGTTTGGGGCAGACTACAAAGGAAAAGCAGCTCTGTAGCTTTTCCTTTATTGCCCATGGCAGGGACCAGCCAGGCTGGCCCCCAGCCATGAAACAGCAACACGTCATGCTGCCCATGATGATGGCTATGCTCCTGTGTGCAGTAGCTGCATAGCCATGTGTTCTTCACTGCCACAGATTGCCCGTTTTCTGTGCACAACTGCGATAAAGAACTGATCCCGTTTTCCCCACTGCTTGAGTAGGAAAAAAGAGCTTTAGGTAGCTGGCTACAAGTTTCTGATCGTGGAGCCTGGCTCTGGCAGATGTGAAATCCTGTCAGCTGCTGTCCTTGCTAAGACTGCGGCGGGTGGTGGCTCCTCTCAGCTGCTGACGCCATTTTTCACCCTCCTGCCCGCTCTCTCCTTCCCTTTCCTTTCTGGCTCGTTAATTGTTGAGTATTCCCGGAGAACACCTCCTTCGGCACATCGACTGACTGTTGCAGAACGGGGATCCCTTCGCGTCACAACCGCCCACCCTCGCGCTGGCACAACGGCCGACCCCGCCGCGCGAGGAAACGGCAGAGGGCGGCCGCCGGCAGCGCATGCGCAGCCGCCGCGGGGCGCAGACTCGGGCGCGGACAGAGGCGGAACGAGGGCTATTCCCCCCCCCCCCCCGAACTACACCTCCCGGCAGGCCGCGGGCCGGGAAGGGGCGGGTGGCGGGGGCCAGTGACCCGGAACCGACCGGTGCCCTCAAGGCCGCGGTCGCTGCTGCGGAGGAGCGCGGCGCTGTCTCTCCGCTCTCGCGCCGGGCAGGCAGGCAGGTAGCGGGGCGCGCGCCGGGGGCGGGGCTGGGGCGCGCGCGGGGCGGGGGGGCCCGTTTAACGGCCGCTCCCGCCCCGCTCTCCCCTCCTCCCCCTCCCCCCCCCCCCCCGCAGGCCGTGGGTGCCGGGGAGCCGCCCGCCATGTCGACGGTTGCTGCCGCCAGCTGCGACACCAAGGGCGCGGGGGAGGCGCGGGAAGAGAAGAAGCCGCTGAAGCCCTGCTGCGCCTGCCCCGAGACCAAGAAAGCGCGGGACGCCTGGTGAGGGCCCCGGCCGCCGCTTCGGGTGGCCCCCAGCGCCCTGGGGCGGGTGGCAGCTCCTGCGCCGGCGTTCCCCTGGGCAGGCTTGGGCTCAGCTGCTGGGGCGGTGTAACCAGCCCGCCGGCCCGCTCCCGGCCTGGCCGCCCAGGGCAAGCCGGTGGATTTCCCTCCCTGCCCCGCTCGGTGCTACCTTGTAAGAGTTTCTGCCCCTGCCAACGCGCCGGGGTGGTTTTGGGGGCTCTCCCAACCCCGGATCGAGGGTGCTGGAGCATCCAGGAGGGGTGGGAGAGGGAGGAGGGAGAGGACTGTGGAGGAGGAAGTATCTTAAAAGGATAAATTAGAAACGAAGAGATTAATGTCTTATAGCCCTAGTTTAAAACAGGTTTCAGAGATTAGCTTTTAATGCTGCTTACAAATCTTCACTGCTGTTGACTGAAGCAACACGTACCAGCAGGTAGCAACGTTTTTACTGTGTAATTGATTATGAACATTGTTCTCTTTTAAATAAAACAAAATACTTTTTTTTTTTAGGTCTCAGAGGATGACATTTCTCACAGAGGTGCAAAATTTGACAATGATATATATAGCTGCATTTGTAAATATAGGCTTAGTCACAATCACAGGACCTATCAAATAGCATGAAATGCACCCCCAAAATAGAGTTCCTTTCTCTGTGACAGTAGATGACTTTAGTCTGGTGACCAAACTGTCTTCTTTTTTACCTGACAAGTGGTGCAGGTGTTGTTCAGTAGGTGATGTAATACTGGACACTGTACTTTAGCAAAAGTTAGGGGGTGTGTCTAGTTACGTGGTAGAGTGAAGGTGAGTCCAGGGCCCTCTAAGAAGATGGTGGTAGGGTGCAAGTCCCGGGTCAGATAGCGTTGCCCTGGGCAGCCAGCAGACCTGTCCGTGCTTATTGTAATAAAACTTAAATGACTAAGAAAACAAGATATTTTAGTTATTCACAATTTGGTAGTTTTTTCCTTTGGCAGCAAGAATAGCATCTGTACGTGGCAGATGAGGGTTGATCAGACCTGTGACCTGCGCTCTGCAGAGCGGTGGACTCCCCACCTCTGGGGACAGGAATCGCTCTGCCAGTCAATCAAAGAGCGAGTCTGAACTGCTTTTGCGGTATATGCGATATACCAATGATGGTAGGCCCTTACCACTATTTGAATATGTATTAGACACTTGGGTGGATGAGTAACATCAAAAGTTACCATATGTGGTAAATCGTGTTTTTAAGAGTAGCTGAACAGGTGGTTTTCTTCTTTTTTTTTTTGCTTCAGGTTCTCTAAATACCAACTGAAGGTGGACTAAAACATCATTTACTGGTCAACCTATTCTGTATTGGTCTCTTACTAGAGAAATTTTGTTGCTTCCTTACTGAATGATTTGAAGCTGGTTGCTGACAAGATCAGCGTACTTGATGAAGTGATGCAACAGCCTTGTGTTGTATAACAAATTCGTGTCTAGACTTGCCCAGAATAGACACCGGCCTCTTAATAGGAAATTCTGTTACGCGTTTCATCAGAGTTTTAAGTGCACAGCTCCAGACTTGGGCACCTTTTTAAGATAGTAGTATACTTTCCAAAAACAGTGCTACCCTGGACAGGATAGGCAACAAGACCTCTGGAGCCTAATAGGGATTTCTGATTGTCCCAATGAGCAAACGTTTTGTTGTTGAACCTTGGAAATCTTTTTGTTTTGCAGCATCATTGAGAAGGGGGAAGAAAATTGTGGGCACCTAATTGAAGCTCACAAAGAGTGTATGAGAGCTCTGGGCTTCAAGATATGAGTGAGATGAGCAGGACTGTGAATGTGGTGAGTATGGCCTGCAGGGCCTCTGCCTCTGAAGTGCCCTGGCATCTCAGCTGGTGCCACTGGAAGGCCCAGAGTACTACTCACGATGGCAAAGGTATCTTCCCTGTGAGATGGGAGGCAAACTAATCCTCATTGACACTACAGTAAGTAGGGCCCTCCATGTGAGGGCGGTGAAGCCTTCTGGCAGTATACAGCCTTTGTGAGTAGCTCTTCGCAGTAGTTGTTCTGCCTCTGTTGTCTTCTAATAGATCTGAACTTTAACTTAGATTCCTAATGGTAGGGCAGTGTGGGGGTTGGTTTTTGTGGGTTTGTTGCTGGGGGTTTTTTTGTTGATTGTTGAACTGTCCCTCAATATCCAGTGGAAATTCATGTTTTGTGAAGCTGTCTTTCTGCTCTCTTCTAGATGATGTCTGTGGTGTGGCTGTGTTCTGGAAAGCTGCAAAATAAATTATTTCTGCAAGTTGCTTCAAAGAACAAATATAAACAAAAAATCTATTTATAAAGAGTCTCTAATGATAGACTGTGCATCATGTCTGTGGCTTTTCCACTGTTAGCTCTTGACCACTGCTATAGAAAAATATATTTTTTCTTCTTAATAAAAGTCTGAAAATGACCAGTTTTCCTGGCCTCTGTTTCTTTTTAAGTAAAGAAATGACAGTACCCTCCTTGTTGAAAACACTGTGGCATAGGAATGGAGAGAATGAGAAAAGCCTGCTTACTCATTGGCATGAGAATATTGATTACTCTGGTGGTGTGGTTGAACAGATGGGCCTTCACTGGGTTTTCCCACTGATGCAAATTGAGAAATCATGCTAGTAATGCTGCCCAGTTACTGCTTTCAGCAAAGTCATGCTGAAGCTTGTGCTGTTTGTGACAGAAGGCGTAACTATATTCGTACAAAGATGACCACAACCTTATGAAATGAACTTTCTTAGGAGAGTCAAAACTGGATTTGCTTTCCCCTCTTAGAATTCTTCTTTTTTTTAATAGCTTTACCCTAGGATTCAAGCTTCATTCTTTATAATGAAGAATTAAGTACAAGTACTTCCCATATCACACTCAAATTCTTGAGCCAGTAGTTCTTTGAGGGAAAGGGAGCAGAGGACTGCAGATGTAGGTACAGGTCACTTGCCTGAAAGAAAAGCTTTTTCTGGTTTTTTTATGCCCAGTTTTTGTTGTGTTGGTCTTGTGCTAGGCATGCATGGGCTTTTGTTTTCTGGCTTGTTTTTTCTCCCCTGTGTGACATGACAGTAGGAAGGTGGTTGTGGCCTTTGATTCCTTCTTAAAATCTAAGAGCAAAAAAAGTGCAGTTGGTAGTTTGTTACACATGGGACTTTTTTGGTTTCATACTGTGTCTCTATGCAACCCTAATGTCCTTGCTTTGGTCAGTTGACTTTGCTTAAGATGGCATCACTGATTACTTCCTCTCCTCCTGCTGAGTTTTCTTTTTCAGAAATTGAAGATACGAAATCTGTGGTTTGTCTTGATTCTTCTCTTGGGTTTGATCCTGTTGGAGGGATGGGTGCAGTCACGATTGTTTCTCTGCCTGCTGGGCCCTGCATATTCTGCGCTGGCAATGAATAGGCTGTGAACATCTCGTATGTGACAGTTGGTACCATCTCTGCCGAGACTCACAAGTCGTGTGAGGAGAGTTTAGACTCTGCTTCCGGGAATGATTTGTGAACATCCTGGAGTCTGCAGAAATGTACTCTAAAATGCTTGCAGGGGACAGGTCGGGCTGTTAGACTTAGCTCTACACTGCTCGCCTACTTTCCGGCCCTGAGGTAAGAGTTGTGCCCGTATTGGCTTCCAGCCTAAGAGAAGGGACGCAGGTGTAATTCTGGCAAAAAGCATTCAAAGCTGCCTGTGGCGCTGTAGCTTGCTGGGGAGCCAGACGTGGTGCTCCTCTTGGTGTTTTTCATTGTCTTGAGGTAGAAACTTGAATCAAGGTCATTTATTGTTGAATCAACGCATGTCAGAGCTTGAACTGAAGAGAACATTAAAAGATGGACGAGCACCAGCTTTGTGGTAGCATGTCCAGTCTGGGTAAACTGTGGAAATGGTGCCATAGAGTAAAGAGCAGGGCAGGGCAGGGGTTGGCGGTGGTCAAGTGAGAATGGAGTGCTATTTAAATCAGGTCAAGAAAACAAAAAAATGGGTCCCCATACAATTTTACACAAATTGTATAAACTTAAGAAATGGGACATCTAGGCCTGCATGAGGGTAAAAGCATGGTAGATACTTTAGAAAGTTTTTGGAAGGAAGGTGATGAGTGGGGATGCTGCGATACCTGCGTGCAACAGGTACAGAAAGGATACCGGACAACTCTATCCTTAAAGCAACAATGGAAAAACCTTGTAGTCAAATAGCATTTCTTGCTGAGCGGCGTCATTTGTTATTACAGGATTCCTGTGGAGCAGATTCAAGACTTGATTCAGGGAATGGGAGTTACTAGCACTGTGTTACTACATCCTGATGGAGCTGGTGATGGACGCTGCCCTGCACAGGGTGTTTGGTGTACCTGCAAGGGCATGTCCCTTTGTGATTGACCATGAGCTTGTCTGGAGCAGGCTTTGGACCTTTCCCAACAGTTGTAAATCGAATGTGACTTGAAACACCAGGTGAATATTTTGGAGCTACAGGGTTTTTTAGTGTGTAAGTAACAGTTTTGCAGACTAATGCCAGCGATGCGCTATATAGTAAATCAAAAAGGAGATGTCTGATTATGCCCTCTCTGACTTTAAGCCAGCAAGGTCTTAGTGTCCTCAACACAGGTGACTGGACTTGTTCTCAGCTTATGGGATCAGTAGTGAACCTGTAAACTTCCTGAGGGTGGGCAAAATAGCCAGTCATTTAGCTGCTGTGAGACTGGGGACTGATGATCTCTCAGTGCGGTGCTGCTCTCGAGGACAGAGGATTTATTTGCCACACATAGTGCAGGCTGCATCTGGATTGGATCATTGCATGGGGCTAAATATTAAGTGCTGCTGGTTGAATTCAAGCGGGCAAATCAGTGGAGTACCTGTTGACACACTGCCGGTTTCAGTGCTGAAAAGCTTGACATGTCTATTTTTTTTCTTCGCAGACTCATTTTGTTGTGATGCCTATGTGCCTTCTTCCAGGGAAGAATCTTAATGCTGCTCAGGTGTTTCCTATGCACTTGTGCTCTTGATTCCAAATTGGTTTGGGCCTTGGTATCTCCCTTTTAATACTCGTGTGGCTTTCCCCTTGAATCAGTATTGGCTTTTGAACACTCATCTCAGATGAACCCCAGCATCCCTGGATGGAAGGCATGTGTTCTAATTCAAGGCAAGGCATGAAAATAAAATTTCTCTTTGGAAAACCAAGAGCTTTTTCAGCTCTTGCTGGGTTGAAAACTGAAAGTGCTTTGAAGACGGTCTCTATGGCCACAGTACTCTCAAGGGAGAAAGGAAGATTTGAGCCTTGGTGGTTCAACAACTTTACAAATCTTCCTTTTAAAAAAACTGGGCCTGAAAACTCCTAAATTAATCTCTAGCGTGTGCTTGGAGATCTACCTTTTAAAAGGCTTATATGATTCTCTCTACAATGTCACGTTCAGCCCTAGCAGAAAAGTTGTGTAGTTTCTAATGAGAGCTTTGTGCTGTGACTGCTGTGGGTTTAAAGCTTCCTGTCTGCCTTCCACAGGGAAGTCGCAACGGGCTGTCCTCGCCCGCGGCGCTGGCACTGGCAGCACTGCGACCCCAGTGCACGCCTCTGGGGTTACTGCAACGCCGCTGTCTGTGTTCTGGAAGATGCCAGAGGAAGCACCTTCTTTGTCCTAAGGAGTCATTAGCATTGTGTTCCAGAGTATTTTCTAGCTCAGGAATTTACCTAACTGAGGAGTGAAATTAGTAACTTTTTTTTTTTTTGGTCACTTTCTTTGATGTTGCCAGAAAAGGTTTTTGGTAGCAGGGAAAGGTGGGAGAAACTGCAATGTTGCTTCTCAGAATGCTTCCTCTAATGTAGTTTGACATTGCTGTTCATAGCAGTTCAGTTTTGTCTCACAGATCTTATGTAAAGTACCTTTCTCATAACTGTTCCCAATCTTGATATCCCAACTCCCCATTATATCAAACATCAGCCTATCTTAGAAAGAGGACCCCTTATAGTATTGATTTTTTGCAGAGGTCTAAAGGTAGACAAGTTGTTGTTGGGATCATCTAGCAAGTACATGGCAATGGTATGAAAACCAGAACTTGGCTCCCAAGATTTTTATTGTAGTGCTTTGGCTATAAGATCATCCTTCCCTCTTTGCAGAGAGGGTAAAAAGAAATGAAGTTCTTCATTTCCCCATATGTCTTGCAGCTGGGCCTTGTTCTGCTTCAGTCAGTAGGATTTATTTCTTCACTTAAATAAAGGACCACTGGAGACAAGGTTCCCTGTTTCACATCACCCTTAACAGAAATCATCTTTCTGAGTGGGTCGTACTCACGCCCTGTGCAAAGCTTAATTTGTCTTTTTTCCTTCCCACATGGCAACCTGTCAAGGTGGCACAGCCTTTGCTGCTCTTAGGAGTCGTATTTCTCTGTGTTGCATGTGGACTAATCGTTGTAGAGATAGATTGTGCTGTCCAAGACCATGACAAATTCTTTAAGGTTGCCATAAAGCATTGCTTCAGCCTCGCCCAGTGGACAGTGTTATTCCAGAGTACTATTAGTAGAAGAGGCTATTAGTGTGTCTTTAAGTGAACGGTGTCAATGGGAATGGCATGTTAGGCAGGGCAGCTGCAAGCTCGGCCTGAAACACAACCACCCCTGAAACTCTATCTCTACTCCACTGGCCCATGCAGGCTGACTTCATACTGTTGACTGACCGTGCGGGTTGCGTCAATGCCTGAAATGTAACTGCTTCCTGGCAGCAGGCAGATCCTGCCTGTATGACTGATAATGTGTTACTCGGAGCAGGGGAGAAATTGCATTTATGCATCTTTTCTGTAGCTGACCACAGCAGGCTGAACTTGGTGGGTCCCTCTCATACCTGTGTCCTGGGTTACCTGAGTGGAAAGTGTTTGCTTTCCTCTTTGTGCTAAATGAAAGTCTGGGGGGTTCCAAATAACTATATAAAAAAATGAAAATGTGAGATGATGTTTCTGAAGGATGCTTCCCAACAGAGCCTGTTATCTGTGGGGTGGGAGAATCCTCTCTCAACTAGCATTTCCCTGTAAAACACGCTTTCAAGTGTTACACTCCCAAAGTTTTAGGCAGGATAGTCTCCTCTTCATGATAGATGAAGCTGGGTCCCAATGGCTCATTTACTCTAGCTTTATCCCTTGCAATCACACCTGTCTGCCCACGCAGAGCTTTACCTCATGCCCCTTGGTCTAAAACGCCCCGCAAGATGGAGCACCCTGGAGCAAGAGGAGGCTGAGCTGCAGTGCCTGGAAAGCATTTCTGGAGAACCAGCCTCTCTCCTTTTGCGAAGTCCCTGCCACTGCTACGAGCCACAGCGGGAGAAGGGGGTGATCTTTTTCCTTTTTTGTGCTGGGTGAAAGTCACTCTCTTGCAGGAGCCCTGCGTGTGGCTGGAGCTCGCCGCGATAAGCTGGTTGTTTTCCCCTCTCCTTTCTCCTCCTCGCAGCGCCGGGCTTATCTGGGCGCCTGAGTTATGTTAAGTAGCGGGTGCATGCCTGCTCTCTGTTCTCCTCACTGCTTTTGCTCCTTGGATTTCAATTCCAAACATGGTTATCCATTTGGGGTCTCTCTCCTTTCCGCTGCCAAGTGATACACATTCCACACTCAACACCAGCTCCCTCCGCTGCTCTCTCACAGTCGCTATTTCCAGTGCTGGAGGGCAGGCGAGAGAGGCAGTGCAACGAGATCTCTGTCCAGTCTGCGAGTTTTCCAGCTAATGGCCTCTACTCTTTCTTTGACTGAGCTCTTTTGGCCTCGTATTTGCCAGTTCTTCTCACTGGTGTGGCTAAGGAGCGGGCCAGCTGCCAGTTTGTGAGCCACAAAGAGGAGAAACGAGCCCTTTGGGGATTTTTTGGGGCACGAAAACATTCGGCGGCACTTCAACATGTCGCTCTGAAGCGCACTGCTGTGGGACCAGCCGGTGCTCAAGAGGAAGAGGAGGAGGAACAGCTATCCAGCAGCTCTGGTTTCAGACCACTGCAGCACTCTTTGTGTATGACAATTTGTTTTGAGCGCAGGACGGCCGGGGAGGGTCGGGAGTAGGGAAGGATGAGCGCAAGCAGCCTCTCTTGGGACCAGGCTGTTCTGCAGCCTCCGGTGTGTGATGCCTGGAAGGAGATTATGGAGGGAGCAGCCTACCAGCTGGCCAGCTGCATCGTCCTCCTGGGTTACATGGGGGGAAGTGGCATCTTTGGGTCCCTCTATATCTTCGGCCTCCTGGCCCCAGGCTACTTCTGCTATGCTCTGTGGGGCTGGCTGAGCGCCTGTGGGCTGGATATCTTCGTCTGGAACATGCTGCTCGTCTTCGCCTGCTTGCTTCAGCTGGCTCACCTGGCTTACCGGCTCCGCAAAGACACCATCCCGGAAGAGTTTGACCTCCTCTACAAGACCATGTACCTGCCCTTGCAGGTGCCCCTGGAAGTCTACAAAGAAATCATGAAGTGCTGCGAAGAGCAAGTCCAGTCGCTAGTCAGAGACCAGAATTATGCAGTGGAGGGCAAGACGCCCATTGACCGCCTCTCGTTGCTGCTGTCTGGCAGGTAAAGGCTCTCCAGTTTCTGAACAAAGTCTGACAGCAAAGCGCTGTGGCTTATTGTTGTATTTTCACCCTCTGTAGAAACCGGGGTGAGGATTGTTTCCTTCTTCCGAAAGGGCTTTGAGATATGCATCTGTCTGTTGGGGAGGGGGGGTAATTTGCTTTTGCGGGTTGTTTTTGTTTTGTTTTTCTAAATCAGAACATTTCAGGGAACAATTTGCAGAACCAAGCAATGTGCAGTGAAGCTGCCAGCTCAGCCTTGCCTGTGATACTGTTGGGGGATCCCTAACTCTCTCTGTTACTTTAAAGTGATCTTATTTCTGATGGGTGCAGACCAGCCATGAGAGGGTGTTTCTCAAGGCAGGAGGGCAGTGTGTCTGGACCTGTGGTCTCTGGGGGTATCAGACACACCTCTCTGATGTGAATGTCTGTGCACTGAGTACTCTGAGTCCTCGGTTCACCTGCTCCTCCTGGCCAGCAGTGTTCAGGGAGAGGTTCCACCCCTGTTCCCAACACCTCAACCCTCAAGGCTCCAAAATTTCTCCCTTTGAGGGTTATTTCATCAAAAGAGAGAGCTCTCCTGTGGTGGATCCCACCTCATCATGCCTCTTTCTTTCCCTGTGCTGTCATGCATTCATGATGTTCCTTCCTCTGGACCACCAAGGAGGACCTCAGGGACCTCTAGTCGTGCTGGGGATTTGATTGTTGAGTGAACTGTGCTGATGAAGTACTGGCATTTGTTCACCTGAGATCCTGTGGCATGCCTTTGTGAGCATATCTCTTTAATGATTTGCAAAATCCAAATGCATACAAATAGTAATGATATTGGCTTCCAGCTGCTGCCAGGCACTTGGCACTAATGTCAAGTAAGAGTAGGAAAGGAAGGAGATCTGTAAATGGGAGCAGTGCTGAGCTGTAGGAGGTGTGTCTCACAAGGATTTTCCTTTGGGAAGGCAAACCCAGCATCACCTGGGGCTCATGTTTTACTGCGGTGGTCCATCCTCTCTGGTGATGGGGTGTGTAAAGAAGAAGGGCTGTCCTTCCTTTTTTGGTGTTTGTCCCATTTCTAGGATGTGTTAAGAGCATCCTGGGACAACTGACCAGTGCCGAATGGCAAAGCACTGGGAGGAAATTGGGTACGTGTGTTTCCATTAGGTGTCTTCCCCTTGCCAAGCATCTGTGCTGAGCAGCTTGCTCTGAAGTTTACTGTATCTGCAAACAATGTTAGCAGGGAAGAGTCTGTGCTGTCTTGCCCTGCACTGGATAATCTGATGCTGCTCTGTGGGCATGAAAGTGCTGCAACGGACAGTAAGCCAGTGCTGGCGGGATAGTTGTTCTGCTCTCTTTTGCAGTGGGACATATGGAGATGGGATTGGATTTGCATTTACTGGTACCCACTCTATAGCCTTGTGAGGTCCTTGCTGACCCAGCAGAGCATTGCTACTATTATGGTGCCCCCTCTTAAATGGAACAATAGCAAGATGAGGCAGGGTTGGAAATGTAGAGTGTGCCTGGATCAGGAAACCTGCCTTGCAATCCCTGACCCTTCCAGGCAGCACTCCCAGCTGACTGGAAGCCAACAGTGTAACTCCTGAAAGCAAGAATTGCCTTTGTTCATCGTACGACGGGGGGACATGGTGATAGGGAGGCAAGAGGCCCCAAATCTGGTGGCACAGAGCTACGAATAGAGCTTCAGAGTGCCCTGCCGTTGCTCCAGGCCTGTGCAGCTCTGCTGCTCTGCTCCCACAGCAGAGCTGGGTGCAAGTTTGACCTTGACATTGGTAGGCAATTGTAGCAAAAGTAGGAGAAAGGGATACTTGGAGGCCAAGAGAGATTGAATCGTAATGTGCAGCAAACTATGAGCTCACAGCATCATGTGTCAGGAACGATGGCCAGTGTGATTTTTGGGGGTTCTGGGTGTAGCAGCTTCCCAGCATCGAGGCAGGGAATGCGCTCGTACAACCCTAGGGACAGGAAGAAGATGCAAGTACAAAGAGCCACAGGCTGACTTAGAAGTACCTGAAAAGTGGCAACAGTCTTGCAGGCTAAGAAGTCCTGGTTTAGGACCAAGCATTGCACCCGTGAGGGCTGGCTTTGTAGCAGGAAACCTGCTAAAAGAAAGCAGATGGAATATCGGGAAGTGGCAGCAAATACCATTTCTCACAGAGAAAGGAGGGACAGCCCCATAGACTGGAGTATCTGCAGCTGTCCCAGAGAGGGTATGAGACACCTGTGAGATGAGAAATCCTTTCCTCCCCGGTGGGACTGGCTGCCTGCACATTGTGTGAGCTGATCAGGTTTGTGTGACATCTATTTTGTGGCCTAAGCCTGTGTGCCTCACCTGTCCTCTCTGCAGGGTCCGAGTGAGCCAGGACGGACAATTCCTTCACTACGTCTTTCCGTACCAGTTCCTGGACTCTCCAGAATGGGAGTCACTGCGACCCTCCGAGGAAGGAACTTTCCAGGTAACCCCGCACGGCCCCGCAGCAGCCCAGCTTTGCTCCTTGCTGCCTCATTGCATGTCTGAGAAGGGGACAGAGGGGGCTATTCAAAGCTGACCAGGAATACTTTTCTCCCCTTCCTCGTGGTTTAGCCAGCACAGGATGGTGCGATCAGCTGTGTTATCTTTTTTTCCTGCCTTCCTCTGAAGACCTCAGTGCATGCTCCTACTATCAGCTGACAGCAGGGAGGGTGGAGTGTGGTGCTCCTTCCAGTTTAGCAGGGAGACGAGGTATTGGATTGCTGGCTCTCCTCTATTACAGCGTTCCCTAGTACCTGTTTGATGCCTTTGCCCTGCACGCTGCTAGAAGGGTGCATCGTTCCAGCATCAGGATGGCAGCCATGGCAATGTGCAGCAGTGATGTAAAGCCATAAATATCCTGTTCCTCACAGAAGTTTCTGATGGTGATGTGTTTGGGGTGGAGAAGCAGAAAGGATGATTCACACCCGAATATGGTTCTTTCTGAGCAGAAGAATCCCTTGCTGAGAGCCAGACCAATTCTTACTTGCAGCAACTGAAAGGATTTTGCTCTTGCTGTCAACACCCCACAGTATTTGTTTGGCTTTCCTTCTGGAGGAGATTACTTAAGCCCACATCTCTCTGCCTTTAACTCACATCCCAGGACAGGCTGATCCCTGTCAGGATGTCAATCTAGAATATGTCGGTTAGGGCATATGAGGAGGGATTTTGCTAATCCCTTGGGAGCGTGGGACAGCCATGAGGGAATGATGGTGCTTTCTCATGAGGACAGCCACGTTCAGACTTGGTTAAACCAGGGCAGCTCTCCAAATCTGCTTTCCTCGAGTCTACATTTGGCCCATGTGTGAAAGGGTCATGGCTGTCGCTCCTGAAAGCTATGCCATTGCCAGCGATTATGGTCGTGCAGGAAGAACAGTTGCAGGAGATGGCTGACCGTGTGACTCTGGCACAGGGCTACAGCTCGTGAGCAGAAATAGGGATGTCAGGCCAAGATAACAGAGTAGAGAGGGCAACAACAGCATGGCTGTGCTAGGGGTGGGGGTATCTCATGTTTTGCACAGGGCTTCAATCTGGCAGCAGATTGCTGCTAGCTCCCGGACTCTGCCTAAGAGTCGAGCAGAGAGAACGATGGCTGCCCGGTGCTCCTGGCAGGGAAAAGGCCATCTGGATGGCATGCAACCTTCAAGGACATCTGCAGCATTTTCTGAGCTAATTTCTGTGGAACTGAATGTTCCCAGACCTCTTGAGTGTCTTTATCTGTGGTGCGTGAGACAGCTCAGGAGCAAGCTGGTGCCAGGCTGCACCAGCCCTGCCAGCACCACAGTCTTGGCCCCTCTCCTGCTCTGCGAGACAGGGCTGGTCAGGGAGGTCAGCTGCGCCTGGCACCAGGATGGGGAGGTAGAGTCCTAGGTGGGGAAAGTCTGCAGCCGCGTGCTGGAAATGCCCAAAACCCGCATCTGCTTACTGAAGAGCATGAAGAAGTAGCAGCCTGTCTGAGACCAGCATTCAGCAGGTGAGACTTGACCAGTCCATGTTGCTGGCAGGACATTACTCTTGACGGCTGTGCTTAGCCATGGTGATGTGCTGCTTTTGGCAGCTGTGTAACCCACTAGTCCCTCTTACCTGAGTAGTTAATAAAACTCTGTGGCGTATCTCAACCTTATTCCTAGTATCACAATCATTTGGTTAAAAAAGTGCATGTTTGACTCTGGGACTTTGCTGGAGGAGGGCATGGAAGGTTTTTCTTGCCCAAGTTTTCCCCATGGCTCTCCGGATTGAGCAGTTTCAATCCTGAGCCCACGAAAAAATGGCAGAAGCACGACTCGGTCTACAAGGAGAGCCAGTTTCCTTGAGCTTTCTGCTTTGGCTGTGTCTTGTTCCCACAGGACTGCTGGATCCCAGTGCCTGAAGGACTTGGGTTTCAGGGCTGGCACTTTCCCCCGGAAGGCTGAACTATGGGCTCTGCCGATGCCAGAGCACTTGTGTCTGGGGGGGATTCATGACTGAAATTTGTCCTGCTGCTCTGGCTAGGAGGCAGGTTTTCTTATTACGTGTCACATAATCCATCATGAGAAGCAGAGGCTTTCGACTGCTGTGCCAGAAATTGGTTAGGAAAACGAGATTCGGCTCATTTCAGTTTCCGTGTGACCCTTCCTCTCGCTCATCTCAGCCTGGGAAAGTTCTCAGGTTTTATCTCCTATATTTCTTTCATAAGGCAGCTGCTTGCATGGCAGTGGCATTAAATATCAAACCCAAGGACACACGCATGCTGCCAAGCCCTGTTCAGCTTCCCAGTGGCCCTCTGCCATGGTGGCTGGCCAAGGAGACCCCTGGATATAGAGTGAAAGGGAGCCCCCGGGATATTTTGGCTCCAGCACTTGTTCACATGCCAGTGTCTCCATTACACTCAGATGTTGTTCTTTGGCCCAAGGCAGTTTGACCCTTCCTATGTTTCTTACCTTTTATTATTACTCTTAAATTTATACAATATATGAGTGTATATTGTAATATATAATGTTTTTTTATTATTAATAGTGTGGTCTTAGAGCTATGGGGAAAAATGGCTCTGTTTGGACTGGCAAAACCCAAAGCAAAATGAAATGTTTGCTTAAAATCAACCCAATAAAACCTTGAGTGAGTTCCCTACCTACACACAAACACAGCAAACACCTTTTATTTCCTCTCTTGCCGAGCTGTGACACACATCCTTCAAGGCCATTCAGTCCTACAGTGCCTGGCAGAGCTGACGAGGCAGGATGTCCCTCTAGCGCAGGGTGACCAGGCAGCCTTCCAGGTGGCCCTTCCCTTAACCAGAGCCTTCTTGGAGCAGGGGGTGTGCGACCCAGCGGCAGGACAGGGCGGCAGCCTGCTGCAGGGCTACCCACTGGTGACTTGGGCCAGCTGGGCACGCAGAAACACTTCCCTCCATAACGTTTCTGTAGAGGGATAAGGCCATCTGTGCCACCCCGCTCACTTCAGCTACGTTGCTCAGGTGTCAACAGGGAGCATCATCTGAAAGTGGGAGGGTAAAACGTAGCTAGTCATGTGGCTAGATTAAGCAAGGGTATCCACTAATTGCATAGGAAAACCTGGTCTCTGGCTCCTTGGGGAGAGGAAACAGAGGCCAGTAAGGATTTATCCAATTGTTTGGTTTGGGCGATCTGGCTCTCCAGCCCCGCCCTCTCCAAGGAGAGCAGGCATCAAAGGGGCTGGGGTCCTTCACTGGAGAGAGGCACGCAGCCCCAAAGTGGGTGACCCCTACCCGGGTGGTAGGGCTTACTCTGTTCCCTCCCTGCCCCACAGGTCACGCTGACGGCCGAGACCGACTGCAGCTTCATCACCTGGCCGAGGAAGAAGCTGTATCTCCTCCTAAGGAAGGACCGCTACATTGCCCGGCTCTTCTCCTCTCACCTGGGCTACGACATCTCAGAGAAGCTCTACTCCCTCAACGAGAAGCTCTTTGCCAAGTTCGGCCTTCGCTTCGACATCCGCTTGCCCAGCCTCTACCATGTCCTCGGGCCAGCCTCCTCCGAGGGGGAGCCAGAGGACTGCGAGGAGCCACCCCCTGCCTCTGGCCAGGCTGGTGCCTCCGAGCCCCCTCCGCAGCCACCACCACCACCGCCGCCGGCTCCGCGCCCCCGGGCATCCCGACCTGACAGTGACCTGCTGGGTGAGGACTCCACCAGTCTTGTCTTGGAAGATTTTGCTGAGTTGCCG
Organism: Pelecanus crispus; assembly: GCF_030463565.1. Lineage (NCBI taxonomy): Eukaryota > Metazoa > Chordata > Aves > Pelecaniformes > Pelecanidae > Pelecanus > Pelecanus crispus. Next base: position 94,698,376 of record NC_134643.1, read on the forward strand.
GGGTCTTTTATGGACTATGTGAGCGAAGGGGAGTATATGAAGTGAGGGCACTCCTGGCACGGGCACGCCTCACCCTGTGTGGGACCCCTGCGTAAGTACCCGCTTGCGGAAGCAAGTTCTTCCCGTGATGCAACTGCCTGGGCAGAGCAGTGGCCCCCAGCCTGTCGCCCTCATTTGCCATGGGTTTGCTTCTCCGCAGCGTTTTTTTTGCCTGCTGCCCCAAGGAATCCCAGGAGGTGGGCTCCAGCTCTGTGATTTTCTTAAGGAGAAGCAGCAGGGTAGAGGCTTGACTGCAGGCATGAGCTGCACTGTGGGGTGGAATTGCTGGTAGCCCGGCTGTAGGAAGCTCTTCCCTGCCCTGTCCTCTTTCCATCCTTCAGGGGAGGCAGAGAAACTGAAGGAGTGTCCAGGCTGGCAGGTGGTACACAAGTGGCCACAGAGACGCCACAAGGTTCAACCTGGCTCGCCTTGAGGTAGAGCTGTGCCTGGAGATATGTCAGTATTGAGCTGGGGAAGACATCTGCATGTGAGAGAGCAGACAACCCAGGAGATGCTGACAGGGGTAGAAGCAGCTCCAGGGTTTACAGCGGATTGATAGTGGGGAGTTGCTGTACACCTTGCAAGTGCTCAATCTGGGCAGGGGGAGAAAGCTCAGAGTCCTTCTTCCCCTGCCCACCACAGCTCATCCCAGCATTTTCTCTGTCCTCCTTTTTGCTGCTGAGCTTCAGCTCAGCCAGATCAGTAAGGTATTGAAAAGACTGCCCTGTGTGGTATAGCTCTTGCCTGCAATGACCCTGGGTGGACTGACAGGCTAAACGTTGTTTTAACACACCCCAAACTCTGCTTTCTGGTGAGTGGGAATGAGATGCTCTCTTCCAAAATGCCAGCTTTACTCTGCAAGGCAAAAATTCCCAGGCCTGGTGTATACTGGGGCAGAGGAGCAATGCAGGTGAACAGAAAAAGACAGGAGGGTGGCTTGTGCTTGAAATTCAGATCCAAGTGGCCAAGAGAGAAATTCCACGCTGAGCTACTTTTAGCCAGCCACTGCGTGCCAGCTGCTGCACGCCAGCTGCAGACCCTGAAATGCGCATTCCTGCCACTGCCCCATGATAGCTGCATTCTGGTATCCAGCTGCCAGACACCAAGCCTGGGACTGGGATTTCTGTCCTAGAAGTGACCACTGCCTGTGTCCCAGTTGGGTCTGCATGGCAGGGAGGAAGCTGCAGGGCTGGGCTGCAGCTGGGGAGACCATCTTCCAGCAGGCATCCTTGAACACGGTGCACCATCACATCCCAGTCTTCCCTGTGCCCTACTTCTGGGCTGCAGTAATCTTCCCTCCCCTGCAGTGCTTGTGCACAAGCCTCACTGCTGTGACGGCAAGGGGACCATCCCTCCGAGGTGCTCTAAATGAAAAGGCTGTGTGGGTCAGGCAGCACTTGCTATTTGCCGTAGGCCTCTGGTGGAAGAGGCCTTTTTTGCTGTTTCATCCACTTGCTGTTCTTAGTCTTTGAAAACAATGGAACTGGAAGATCTTCCTGTTTTGCACAGTCCTGCTTTGAGTTGAGTCACCTGCCTGTTCCTGTACTGCTTCCATGCCTCCAGCCTTAAAATCTGGGATATGAAGAAACTGGCCAGAGAAGGAACAAATACATTTGTGTTTGGGTTTGCCTCAATGAGACAAAAAGTCAGCAGGAGTTTTGCCTTTTTTTTTTTTTTTAAAAACAGGAGGCAGAGAGAGAAAAAGAAAAAAAAAAAAACCCAACCCTTATTTGTTTTCTAGCTTAGAAGTCCTAGGAATGTGAAGTCCCTGGTTTTGCTGGTAGACTGCTGGAGGTACGAATTTGCAGCTTTTTCAGTCCTTACTTGGAGAGGCACAAACACTGAATCATTTATGAGACAGCCAGCCATCCTCCTAACTGTCAGGCGTGTCTGTTGGATAGATGCAATCAAAAACAAATGCAGTTAGTGCTGTATATGTGGTGAAGTCACTTTGTCCATGCTTTACTTGTATTTTGTCTTCTCACCAGAAGGATATTCATTCTCAGGTCATTGGCAGAATTTTCCTGGTTGATCAAGCTCAATAAAATTAGAATTTCAAATGCAATTAAAAAAAGGAAGGAGGCAAGGAACACCGTAGCTTTTTTTGAATCATTTCCGCCTGTTTTTGGTAATGAGTCAATACTGTAAACATACACACAAGAGGGGTGTGTGTATGTGTGTGCTGGGGAAAGCTTGTGCTACACAGCACAAAGCTATTCTTTCTTTCACACAATTCTTTTAAAACATGTTGGAAGCTTTTGTCTTTCTAGATCTTGTGAATGAGGCAGTATCAAGGTGTGCTGATACTTGCAGTAGAGACTGCGATAAAAGCCAAAAGGTTTCAGAGGCCAGGATTTGGGGCGGGAGAGGAGAATGATCTTCCTTGTCTGTCAGTCTGGAGACAATAGCCAGTGTGGTATTTTAATTTCTAAGGTACTTGGACAAGGATACACAAACTCTGTTTAATGTGTCCATAACAGAGGAACGTGCACTTCCTTGTTACTCTGCTCACCCCTTGGGTATCCTAATCACATCACATCCCAGCAGCACAACAGCAATTGTCACATCTGGACAGTATTCCACAGTGACTTGGGTGCCTAACCACAAAAATCAGTGATACAGAGGGACTGCAGTTTTCCTTTCTGGCCAGGCACTTGTCACAGGTCAGCGGATGATCTGAGCGGGTCTGCCGTGGCTCAGGGAAAGCAATTTCATAACTTCTCCCTTAGAAGTGGTGAAAACATCTTTAGTAAACAGGGCTATTCCCTGCAGTGTCATTGTTCAAAGCAAGGATAGCTGTGGTCCTAGAGATCAGAGCTCCCCCGAGGCTTTCCCCAGGCCTGTGCTCTCATCTCCTTCCCCAGCAGCTTCCAAGCTGGGTAATCACCTTCCAGCTCTCTATATTCCCCGTGCTGAAGTGCTTCTATGGATCACATTCCTTTTCATTTTCTGTCTCTGCAACGGCCACCTTGCAATGCCACAGTGCCAGAGGGCAATTCTTGAATGCCCAAAGTGCTGCAAAGATCATGCAGAAGAAAATATTTCTGGGAGATATACTGGCCTACTAGTCTTATCATCTAGTTCCTTGAAAGAGTTTCTAGCCTGCTTACAAGCAAGACAGACTGTGATATCCACTGATGAGCACATTCTTTCTCTGAGAAGAGATATTTCAGTAACTTAGAGGCTGCCTGTTTAAAAGATGCAGGTTCTGTTCAAAACTTGCTTTAACAGTGTACTACTCTGTAGCTCAATGCTCCATAGCAAACTAAGCTTTACTCCTTGCATGAAAATTCCAACAACCAAAAGCCACCTGCTTTTTCCCCTTTTTGTGTTGCATTTGCTCTAGTTTGTTGCTATTGAGTGCTTGCAAGATGTGGAGCTGCTGCTGCTTAGTTTTGTACAGTTACATCTAGGGGCTGGCTTTCTATCTGGTGGGTGAGGTGGATGGATGGATGCTTGATGGCCTGTAGCTCGGTATCTAAGTTAGCAAGAATTGGTTTGTACCCACTTTGAGAGCAAAATCAAAGGAGCTGTGTGGGCTTTTAACTGATATTACAGAAGGTGCTTTGGAGGGGTTTGTTTTTGCTGCCTCAGGATGGGTGGGTCACTCCATTTTCTGAATTATCATTCGCTGAATAATTGCATAGTTTTGCATACTAATTTAAGAGGGGAGGGGAGGAGAGAAGGACAGGTAGTGGTGGGCTTCTTGACATATGTGTCTTGGAAAAGTTTGGAAGTAAGAATTATTCCTGTGACGATAATGGTGCTCTCTTTTTTTCTCTCTCCTCCCCCCCCTCCTCCCCCCCCCCCCCCCCGCTCTCATTTTCCTCCTGCAGCCTCTGGAAACCTTCTCCGGAGTTCCCCCCACCCTCTCTGCAAAGGACGAGCCCCTCTGGCTCCCACTCAGACCCCTGAACTCTAGGGAACAACAGGCTGTTTTGATCCCGAAGCCCCTTGGAGGGAGCGTAAGCTCAAATAGGTTTCTGACCAGAGAGACACTCTTTAGTACGCACTGAGACGTCTGCCTGCAGACGTGTACACTTGGGAGCACATGAAGTACACGCGTGATACTGCAGTGTGACACTCCAGCACCTCCCACCCCACAGTTGTTCACCAGAGCTGCCTGCCCCAGTGTGCTTCCCCGGTTTGTTTTCTAGTCCTGCCTCTCTGAGGTGTGTTGGCAGCTCTGATACCAAGGTACACTGATATCGCTGCAAACGATACCAGCCTGCTCGCAGAATTTGTGTTCCCTTTGATTTAATGATTCCCATTAAAGTCAGAGATGAAACTACTCGTGTTTGAGGATTTGGAGAGGGAGATAACACTGTTGAAAAGCTTGAGGTAATCTCAAGGCATGGTGGGGAAAGGACGGGGGAAAATGGGCTGCCTAATGGCTTTGGTAATGGGCTTGTAACGGAGAGCGTGATACGGAGAGTGGATATCATGCATCCTACTGGGCATCCACTGTAGTAAGACCAAAAATTCCTTTTCCAGGGGTTAGGATTTCTCATTTATGACAAGCACCACTTCTCAAAGAAGTTACCAACTTCTGGTAAAAAGTTGTTGGTTTGAGTTGATTCATTTGGAATAAGAAAGGGGAAGAATTGGGGCTGGGGGCAGGTGTAGGCAAGAAGGAGAGCCTGAACCCTTTTTTTGGACCCTTTTTTTTTTTTTTTGTGCTCGACGGGAAGGACCTCAGGATGCACACACTGAGTGAAGAAATGAGTGAGTACAAAACACCTCTGTGGAGAGCAGTCACTGGTAGGACAAGTGCAATATCTTAGATGAAAATAGTGTGGAGATGGAAGGTCTTTTTCAAATTCAGCTGCAACAGGCTGACAAGCTTCCCCAGCCGTTTCCTCTGTCAGGGAATTGGAGATGACAGTCCCAGTGGAGGAATCCTCTGTCCCACTGGGTCTGGTGCAACCAAGCTGCGCAGTGAGGATAGCAGCATCTCCAGGGTAGATATTCAGGGGAGGAGCGAGGAACATCAATCCCTCTTTCAGCACGCACAGGGCAGGACGTTCTTTAGTGCCTCTTGGCACAGATGCGCGGGGCACGGCCATCTGGTGTCATCTGGTGGCTGGCTCTGTGTCAGCCCAGGCTGGCGGAGGCGGCCCTACCTGCCTTGTGCTGCTCACACAGGGGCAATGGGTTTGGTGTGTCTTGCAAGTCTCGGCTGGGATCTGCGTTCTCAGGATCTGGCACTCTTGATGAGGTCTGGAGAGGCCTCTGTAGTGGTGGGTATGTGGGATCCATGGCGTATACCGCTCCTCGCGCTGCTCACCTTTGCTGTCACCCCAGGGTAGGAGAACAGGGCTGCCCCAAGCCTGGGGAACATCCTGCTAATGGTTGTCACCATGGTCTGTTGCAGCATTCTTGCTTCAGCCTGACCCCATTGCCCTGCACAGCTAGGAAATGTTTCCAGCAAATTAACACGAGAGCTGCTGGGGTCCCTTCTGCAAAGGAACTGAAATGCACAATGAAACTGAGTCCGTTGTCGTGCTTTATACACCTCCCTAAAGTAGTGGACTGGATTGGGCTGAATCACACACTGCCCTTCACAGGTGCCTGCTGTGGCTATATTCCAGTCTTCAACAAGAAGCTCCCTGGAAACCCTTCAGTCATGGCACCAACTAACCTGGATCTCTGTCAGGTTGTCAGAGCCCAGCTCTAACTCTCTCCTGAGTGTATGCTGGAGATGGTGTTTGTTAGGTGGCCTTCCAAAGAGCCACATGGCAGGGACCAGAAGCTTGGATGTGAGCTGAAAGCAGGAGCTAACTCTGCAGTGATACTGTCTAGTGGAGTAGTAGTGACTGCTCGTGCCAAATGACTGAGGCTTCCTCACAGCAGAAGTGCCTTTAGCATGTCCCTCTCTCCTGACCATGGTGTTCCTGGTGCACTTCTCTATCACCCAGTGAAGCCAGTCCAGAGAACCAGAGAAAATGGTCTATAGAAGATATGGTTTGTGGGCAGAAGTGATGTAAGACTTTCTCCTCTTTAATTTGCATATGCATCAAGGTGGTGGAAAAGGTGTGGATGGGTGAGGGCTGTTTCTATGTACGTGTCTCTCACAATCTTTCACCAATTCTTTCCAAATCTTGGCTACTTTTCCAGGTCTGAAGGGCTGTACTGAGTTCCTGGGACTAATTTGTGTTAGGTGGCCCTGGAGTAGGATGCTCCATTCTCCTCCTATTACCTTCTATCATGGGCAGTTGTTCAAAGCAGTGCAAAATTGGATGCAAGAGCACTGTCATGCTCCTGGTGTCTTTTTCACTTCATGTGAGCTTCAAAGAGAGCAAGCCAACAGCCAGAAGAGCTGCTCCAGGCCTGTCATGGGAAGGAGATTCAATCTGATTATTTAGCAGGAACACTAACATGAAATCAATAGGGTCTCACTCTGAAAGTGACTTGTAGATAGGACTAGTGAGTTTCCCATTGGACTGTTGGCCAAGCATGACTCCTTCCTGTGCCAAACGTGAACCACACAGTTTCCCCTTGATGAGGAGAAATAATACTTCTCATCTTTAATATGAAGTTCTCAAGACACTTTAATATAAACCACAAATGAATCATCCCAATACTCCTGTTGTAGGAAGAGTGATATTATCTTCTTCTTGCATACAGATCTGAACCTTGAGATTAAATGACGTGCCCATCTCGCTTTCAGAGCTGGTTACAGAATCCATAAGATAAAAGTCCCAATCCAGTCTTTTAACTGAGACATCTTGATGTAACCAATCAACCTTGTACTCACTGATCTGCCGCACGCTTCTTTTCCTTGACATCCTGTCCCTAATGCAGGAAGTAAAAAACCCATCCAGTTTTACAGTGAAAGTATCATCTGTGAGCAGAGAGCAGCAATAGGTTCCGGGCTCCTTTCCGCTTTTGGGTATGCCTGCATGCTCTGAAGGCAGTGCTAGGCACAAGCAGTGGGCAGCTCATAGGAGATGTCTGTGTTGCTGGGGAGGCTGAGGTTCCAGGGCAGGCATGACGTTGTCCTGCTGCGGGAAGAGCACAGGGAAGTCAGGCTGTGCATTAACAGGTGGAGGTTGCTATCCTAACACAGAGGCAAGCAAGCTGCTTTGCAAGGGTATGATGAACAGGGTGCTGTGCCCTGGCTGGCATGAATTGGCTGGAGGGGTGCATATGGGGTTGTATCCTTCACCTTTCCACTGCCGCCTCCTAGCAGTAGCATTGTTGCTCTGAGTACTCCCAGCTTAGCAATAAGACCATAGTTGTGAACCTGTGCAACCCTACAGCTTTCTACCTGAACCACAGCAAGTCCAGTGCTTCCAGGGGTGCAGGTTAGCACACCTTTAAGGCAATGTGCCATGCTGTCCCATTCATAAGTGATAAAAAGCCATGTATCTGCGCACAACTTTGGAGTGCCTTGTTCTGCAAAGCACACTAGTAAGGAATACTCCTTATGTTCAAGGGAGCACCTGGTATTTACATAGGAATGCCTCTTTTTTTCCCTATCTGGGCCTACTAGATATATTTTTACTGCCTTGTGCTCGAGTCTCCTTACTGCCCATCAGAACAGAATTTGAATGTGGGCCCAGTCTCCCTTCTGCTTCTGGTTTTCCCTGCTTTGGAGTACCCACTAGCTTGCTTCAGCCTGGAGACAACATAAGAGTCAACTCAGAAGCAATGTGGACAGTTTAATGTGTCAGTATAGACACTGCTGTTTTTCCCTGCCTGCAAGAACTCTGGATCTGCAAAACTCCTGGCAAGAATATTGTATTGTGGAGAAGACCATTATCTCTCTTGGATGAGAAGGACTTGGCTGCTTCTACTCTGGGTAACGTAATTACGGCTGAAGGCATATACTCTACAATGCCTGGCCCAGAAAATGCCAAAATGGTTGTCTTTAGCCATAGTGCTTTATAAACCTGTGCATTATAAGAAGCAGAAGTGTTTTACTGGTCTTCTGTTGTCTCATCCTGAAAAATGTGCGTCTGTCATGTTTCAAGTGGGGGCCCATTGTAGACAGGAGGAAGATGGAGAGACCAAGCAAGGACAAAAGGAACAAATTCTAGTTAGTACAAGCTTTTGCCATGGTTTGTGACTTAAGCATCTTCAAGGTGATGTGAGTAGCAGCTGTTTTCCTTCCATGACACAACACTTTTATCCTGGGGGAAGAATCATAGAAAACTCCTAGAAAACTACCTTGGAAGTTTTTCTCTCTAACAGGAGGAAAATGATTTACATAGGGACACAGAGGAGATGGGAGAGACCTCCTTACATGTTCATCTAAAAGGAAAAGAGAATGCATTGTTTCAAACCAGAGGTGGCATCCACAGACTCAGTGGATCCCTGTAAAATATTCCCGTGACTTACTTGCTATCTAGAGGCAGTGGGGCTGCACAGAACTTGCCGACAATGAATGACTCGTCCTTCCCCCAAAACTGATTCTTGGAGAGATACTTCAGTGACACGCTGTTTATCTGGCAGAGGGGAACTCTGTGGGCCAGCAGTCGTTTGCCCATCTCCTGGTGCTTAGGTCTGCAAGGTAGGGTGAGAGATGTGAGGGAGAACATTCAATCAACCTGCAGATGCAGGCCGTATGCAGATGTGTTGAAACACTGGGGGAACCTACATATTATCATGAAGCTCTCACATACTGTTGTGGTTTAGCCCCAGCCAGCAACTAAGCACCACGCAGCCGCTCGCTCCCTCCCCTACCCCGATGGGATGGGGGAGAGAATCGGAGGAGTAAGAGTGAGAAACACTCCTGGGTTGAGATAAGAACAGTTTAATAATTGAAATAAAGTAAAATAGTAATGATAATAGTAACAGTATAATAATGATAATAATAATAATGATACACGAAGCAAGTGATGCACAATGCAATTGCTCACCACCCGCCGACTGATACCCAGACAGTTCCCGAGCAGCGATCGCTGCTCCCTGGCCACCCCCCCCCGCAGTTTATATACTGAGCATGACGTCATATGGTATGGAATAGCCCTTTGGTGAGTTTGGATCAACTCTTCTGGCTGTGCCCCCTCCCAGTTTCTTGTGCGCCTGGCAGAGCATGGGAAGCTGAAAAAGTCCTTGACTAGCATAAGCAGTACTCAGCAACAACTAAAAACATCAGCACGTTATCAACTTTCTTCTCCTACTAAATCCAAAACACAGCACTATGCCTGCTGCTAGGAAGAAAATTAACTCTATCCCAGCCGAAACCAGGACACATACTAAAATGGAGTGAGAAGACTCATCTGTCAAAACAGAGCATTGTGTGAGAGTCTTATTGGCTGTCTCTCCATGTTTTATCTCTAAAGTCAGGAAAATTTCTGTATAAATATCCTTCCTTCTGTCACACAATTACAACTCTTCTTGCTATTGCAGATAGATTGAAACACTGCCCAGATTGCTACAGAGAGGTAAGTGGTAGATAAGGTCAACATCTATGAAATCATGAATGGCACACATAGGGATTGGTTGTTCACCATTTCTTCCAGGAAATGGTGCAGGAACTACGGGTCATCAAAGAAAACTAACAGGTGGCAGGCTCAAAAAGATTGCACACTGCACAAAATATCATTCCTTTTAAGCTGTTAAAATCCTTGCTGTGGGATGTTGTGGGTGCTAGAAAATTCACGTCTGTACAAGTCATGGGAGGGGGACTGGACAAGTTTGTGGAAGACAAAAGCATTGGGAGCTAATAAGGACAAAGATCTCACCTTTGGCTCTGAAAGTCCCTGAGACGTAATTAGTCAGACACTGGGAAACTATTTGGGGGAAGTATTGCTACATGCTTACACTGCCTTTTTTTACACTTTTCTCCAGGTATTTGCTTTTGACAGTGTTGAAGGTGGGATGCTTGGATAGAGGGACGTTTGTCTGTCCCTATGCTCTTACCCCGGTAACATGAACTGAGAAATACCAGAGGCTAGGTAAGCAGCCAATGATCAGAGCCCAGTCAGTCATGTGCTACGAAGGGGTGCTGCCCAGCCATTTTACATAGGTGGGCCACCTCCCTTCTGTGGACCCCATCCAATGGGCCGCCTTATGCTTGATCTGCTTGGCACCTCTAAGAGCCGGAGATCATCAATTTCCTTGTGCTCATGAAGAATATGTGTGTAGCTGACCCAGCACAATCCCAGAAGCACCTGGGTGACTGCCTGATCAGAAATGTGATGGTAGGGAAAGGGAAGAGGTGACAAAAGGATCAGCAAGAGCCTACAATTCTGCTAAACAAAATTGCTCCCAGGAGCAGTCTGACAGCTGCAATCAGTATCTTCCTAGGCCAGAGTGGCCAACCCAAACCAGTACGTCCCATCCCTCCCTTAGACTGCAGTGGTAGATGCTGTAGATTTTCTGTGTCTGACTATGTTTGTGTCTGGCTCAAAGCTGCCAAAAATAGGAAGCATCATGAAATTGTGGTTATAAAGGTGAATAACAGATAGCAAATGGAAAACAGAGCGGAGGCCATCTCTCTATTGCATATTGTCCATGGGCAGGATCCAGCCCTGCCCTAGGACAGAGGAACACAGTAAGGTTAAGCAGGTTGAAGAAAGTCACTCCTGGGACTGGCATTTGGTCCAACCCCACACAACCTTTGGATGGCTGTAGGACCCTAGACTGGCTTCAGAAATATGTCTTCTTGGATATCGGGGATGATGTTGTGTGATGTGTAAGCAATGGCAATGCAGCTGGGAAGTGTGTTGTGTAACAAGCTCCTTACTCTGTCAGCCCCATGGCAGCTATGAGGCTTGGGGATATGTCTCTTGGGGCACTCTGAGCCACGTGTGGGGTAACGGCATCCCTAGGAGATTGGAACTGATGTTTGGGAGAGGAAAATGGCAAGTCACTTGCTGAAGGTATGAGACTGGCTGAACACTCCCAAGTCCCTGTGCACTTCTGGGGAACTGCAGGATGACATGCATGTCAGATCACCTGAAGTAAGTCAGTGATCAATCAGTGTCTGAACTGTGATGTGAGAATCTATGTTTAGATGCCCATTTGACACTCTGAGCTTGACTGCACTGGAAGGCTGAGCTTTGCCTAGAGCAGGGAAGTTTCTTTGCTACAGCGTGAATTAAAAGGGGTATCTTCAGTTTTATACTCTCAAATATGTAGGTTTATTGCTGTAAGCAATTAAGTGCCTTCTCAAGAAGGCACTTGAAACACAGCTGCTGTTCTCCCAGGGTAAGGATATCTCTGGATAGGCTACCCTGCTATAACTCTACTGTCTCATTAAAACTTGAGGGTACAGCAAAGCCTTGGGATTGCCTGCCTGTCTCACTTCCCCAGGCAGCCTTTCTCTCCAGTGCTCACATGCCCCCTGCATGTGTCAAACCCTGCATCCGACACTGCAAAAGGAAGTGCTGCATGTCTTCCTGAGCACAGCATGGGTCCTGCCTTGACCCGGGTGTTACGATTTCCTCCCTCCTGCATCTCTGGAAAAGGCAGATTTGGCTTCCAAGCCATGGAGGGGTTGAACAGACTGAGATCCACCAGGCTGGAGTAGAAACTCCAAATTGCAGTGCCTGGCTGGAAATCTGTGACCAAGCAGCTATGTCATGCTGTAGAGAACCCTGGAGCGTGGCTTCCTCTTCCCTGGTTTTCACCTCTACCTCCTGTTGCCCAGGACTGAAGCAGCAACACAATTAGCTTCAGGTCACAATGTTTTGGCTTAGCAGTAAGGACTGTGTGGGAGCTAGTGCTGGAACCCCTCTGATACCCCTCTGATATAGGAGAGCTGGCTGGGGCTCTTTAGCAGACTCTTTTCCTGCTTCCTGAGGCAGCCAGCAGCATGTGCTAGCTGTTTGTCTACATTGCGGTTCCCAGCCCACAGCAGTAGGCAGGAAGGTGTAGGAAGAAATGAGGAAGACTTCTTTGGGGGAACTGCTCTGTGGTGGGGAGATCCCCCTGAGGCAAAGGCTGTGGAACAGGAGTCTGAGTCTGGTTCTTTAATTCATAGATACAGTTTGGAGGAGGGTGATGCTTTCAAGAGAGATCTGTCTGTCTGCACATGTGGTCTTGGTCCCCTGGCCCCTGGACTTTTTCCTACAATGGGGCCCTGAGAGCTTTGCTGCATTACCACAGTGGCAACAAGCTACTGAACACATTTCTGACTGTGCAGAGATGCACTTGTCTCCTCTTTGCAACTGCTGTCCTATTGGGCATCAAGAGAAATGTCTAAGCCACCAAGTCCATCAGTCTGGAACCTCTGGTAGATGGGGTCTTGCTGTAGCCATCTCTGTCTGGCAGAGTAGAGCTAACAACTATCTGACAGTGATTGCGGTTCAAATTGGCACCAGGCAAGGATATGGTGTAGAAAAGGAACCAGCATAGCAACACAAAAGTATGCAAATCTGGGGATCCCAGAGTATGCCTACTGCTTTGCGCACCTGGGGAAGAGGTGGACCTAGCCAGAGTTACTGAGTAATGGTAGCACATGCCTGATTCTTGACAGCATTTAAGGTAAATGTGGAGGGACTCAAGAAGAAAGGTTGTGGTTCATCACAAAGTGACTGTACTCAGGGAGATACACTACCCTTGTGCCTTTCCTGGATTGGTATAAACATCCTTACACAGGGAGCTGGGATAAAACAGGCCAGAAGCATGTACTGTCACTCACATGGTGATCTTCGCTGTGTCCTTGGTGCTGTTGCTGTGGAAAGTGATCTCAATGCTGGTGACTCTGTTTCTTTTCTTTTGCAAGTGGAACTCAACCAGGCTGTGATGGACTGAGCAAGAGGCAAAGTATATGGGAGTGAGGGCAGGTACTATTGGTTGGACCCACCCCTGCCAAAAGAAGGCCTCTAGCATTCATCCCCTGGCCCCACCAGCAGAAAGAAGACTAAACAGACACAAGAAAGAAAACAGTCTCTGTGGTATGAGAGGCACAGTGAGCAGGTCTGCATAGTCCAGTGTGAACAGACAGACATTTTCACTACCCTTTACTTCAGTCCTGAAACCATCTGGCTGTCTTAATCCAGGGCTGTGCCCACACCAATAAACCCATTGGAAAGGGCTCTATGGGGAAGATGTGCAGAGTTATTGCTCTGCAGCTGTGTGTCTCAGACAATCTGAGACACAGCAGCTGATTCTGATGGGGATGGTGGGTTGTAACTACCTGGCCTCCCCAGATGATCTGCCTCATTTGGTCAACACCTTTCTGACTCGTTTTTTCTCGTTGCTACTTACCACAGAATGGGGCTGAGGGACTGGTCATTAAATAGACTTTCACTTCCTTGGGCAGCTTTCTCATGTTAACACCTGCCTGCTCCAGAAGACCTGCAAGAGGAAATAAAGCCAGAGCAGGGAAAGCCATGAATGACCCAGAACAGAAATAGAATTGGTCCTGATACACCTCCTCACCCCACCCAACCCTGCTGTCTTGGAGGACAGACCCTTTTTTATGCCAGTGCAAATTAGAGCAAGTACAGCTTTGTGGTGTCTATTTGACAGGTTAACATTCCCTCAGAAAATCTGTTCTGGCTACCCCAGTAATCATCATCAGAGTACCTCTTGGTGGCTTTGTTTCATTCCTTTGCTAACAAACTGTGTCATCAGTTGCACCTGTGCAAAATGAGCAAGACTAAAGACTACCAAGTCAGGAAACTTAGTGCAGATGTAAATGGCAATGCAAACACAAGGTGCTGGTAAATTGAATTTCTTTGTCAACTGAGAAGACCGCCATAACTTAAGGCCTGCACTACTGACTAGCTGACAATGTGGCTTGGTGAGATGGCAGAAGGGGTGGCTGATCTGAGAGCACCTATACGAAAAGAGGCCTCTCCTTGTATTCCTCTGGTACCAGACTGCAAATACCACCAGAGTACACTTCCTCTCATGCCACAGCCCAGTTTCAGATGTTTAAAAGAGGCAACTATTACCTCCTCTCAGTCCAGGGAGTTTATCTTTGGGGTGGCCATGCCAGGAATTTATGAGAAGGAGGTGACACAGCAACAGTGAGTAGTTTGTAGAAGAATGGGACTTCAGGCTTGGGCTAAAATTTCTGCTTCTCTAAACAAGACATTTTTTTGACCTAATTGCCCCCTTGTTAGGCAGGTGATTCCAGAGACTCTCTTTCAACTCATTTGTGGGTCCTATGAAATGTTTAAAGATCAGAAATACTCAGGACATTGGTGTTCTGCCTCAGGCAATATATGACCTTTTAGAGCATCTCTATAGGACCCTGAAAATGAAACAGCTTCTCACTATCCCCAAAGAGATACAAAGCAAATCCTGCTCAGAGGAATCTGAACCACGTACTGTGCTCTGCACTGACACCCGTCAGGAATGTATTGTCATCTGCTCCAGGAAGGTCTCATGCTGGTACTGTACCTATTCTGGGACAGGAGAACAGGAAGGGGTCAACACAGTCCAGGCAACGACCGTTTAAAAAATCTTGATGACTTGAGCAGGGGAACGCCAGGATCGGGCAGGAATGTTTCAAGGCACTGACATAGAGTTCTACTGCCCTCATGTGATCACAGATCAGATACTTATACCCTGCAAGAAAAAATGCACCCAGAGAAAAGCAGCCATTAGCCTTTCTGTTGGCTTCAGTCTTTTTGCATGTTCTCAAGAACTGAGAGTCAAGAAACACTCCTACTGATTCTGCAGCAATCCCCTTCCCATTAATAACATTTTGCAGAGCATCTGTGACCACAGGCCCAGATCCCACTGCAAGAGAAATTATGCAGGAAGTTAGAAGTGTATCTCCCAGACTAACAGAGTCCCTCAAAAGAAGGGGACCATGTCTCCGTCAGTGTACCATCGATGAGGCCCCAAGCTCTCTGCAAGGGGATACAATAGCTTTGACTCCCACCTGCACCGTGACCCCAGCTATGGGAAGTGAGGTACCATAGGTGTGCTCTATAACCTGACCCTCAATGCAGCTGGCTCATCCAGAACATATTTGAATATTTATCCACACTATTTACACTGTAAAGTCCTATTCGCCAGAAGGAAAGAACAGTAATCGTACAAGCTGTCTCTCAAGTATAGTCACAGCTTGCAGCATGAAAACGAAGCTTTTGCTTGTAGCACCTAAGAGTCTTTCTAGCAAAAATGTTTTCTTTGTTGATACAAACTCTACTGATGCTAGGGTTTTGGCACACACAGAAGTGCCACCAAAATCACATCTGTTTTGACGGCGGTGCTGCCAAGACACTTGACCTGTATGTGATTTTAATTTCAGCTGCTTGTTGTAGTGCTGAGAGGAGATGTGGGCCATGAATCTCTGCTGCCATATGTCTTTACAAATACCTGTTGTCTCGCTTTGATATCGGCCCTGACTGTAGCAGGAGCTGGTTGCCAAACAGTGTTTTCACAGTCTGCTGAATGTCCATGAAAGCCCTTTGCTTGGCCACAGAGTGTTCTCACCTGCAGAGATCGGGGGGCATCCTGGCTGATCTTTGCCTCCATTGACGAAATAATCGATGTGGCCTACAGGAATCCGGATGCCGAAATCTGAAAGGAGGTGAAATACCACTTCATTCTTACACTTGGCTCTTCTGTAGGCTTTACCCTACATGGTGTATGACAGGCCCCAATAACTGGTTGAACATTAGTAGTGCTGGACCCAGTTCCAGTACTGGAGACAGCAAGGACAGATTTCCTGTTCCTGCATGCCTGCATTCACGCCTGGCTTAATCACCACCTCCGTAATTCAGGTTCTTGATTCTGTGTAAAGGAGAACAAAACTGACCACAACCTTAATGGATGATTATGAGGCATGATTGAGAGTTACATTGATAGGGATTTTTGTGATCTCCAGGCAAGAGGTGTGACTCAAAGGCACCACATTATTCTTCAGCACGTGTTCTGCCTACGTAGACCTGAAGTGCTTTAGAAAAGTTACTCTGTTGTTGCATCAGCTGTTGGTTTGACTCTGTTACTTTCCACCGGCACTTGCAGTGGCATCTTTCTTCTGTCAGGTGGGAAAAAGCAAAGTGAGACTAGACATGTAAATTCCTTCAAAGTGGTAAAAGCCATGCTGAGCTGGTTCTGCATAAACTCACTCTGCTGTAGCAGAGTTAAGGAAGAAATATTTGATGGAAGATTGCCCTCTGTCTAATCTCCACCTTTGTGTTGCTTGAAGTTCTCTGGGGTATGGACACCTGCCAATGAATTCAACATTAAAGCCTATCTAATCAAGAAACTTCCTCCGAGCGAACCTGAACTCATGGTAATCTGGCAAAAAACGGGCAATGACCTACAGGCTCCCTAGCAATAATGATGGCAGGAGGAACAGAAGCATGGGGCGAAGAAGATGGAAGCCGGCTTACTGTCAGCATCAGTATGAATGGCTTCCACGAAGAGGGCATCTCCAGGATCCAGGCGTTCCTCATGGCTGGCTCTGGTGTACTTAGGGCCTGCGGGATCCAGGCCTGTAACAAAACCAAACGCCTCAACAACAAGTGTCCTTCAGCCCCTCTCTTTCTTATTTCTGGACCAGTTATTTTATCCAAAACTTTAAAAATGTTGCTAGGCAGAAGTGATAAATTCTTCCCAGGTTGCATTGCTTATGCTCCAGAATGGTTTCTGCCCCCACTAACTTCCACTACAGCTTCCTTAACTTGTCATCCACTGTTCCACTCCCCTTTAGCAGTTTTGTACCTCAAGTTTCTAGGCTGTAAAGCCATGACTGAGCTTCAGATAGCTCTGACAGAGTGGGTGCGGAGTGTCTTTTGGATTTTCGGTGAAAAAGAATCAAATTCGTAACACCTTCCCTAATTGTACTGTCATCAGTATTAGCATTACAGTCTGAGAAATGTCACTGAAGATCATGAGTTAGGTGATGAATTCAGCATCCCAGGCATTAACCAATCCAAGCATTACAAAGGTTTGATACTATCAAACATCCTTAAAACAAAGAGGCTTCTGAGCCCTCTCCCCACAAATAAAATCAAGTTCTTAGGCAGCCATCTACATTTTTGCCTAAAACTTGTTCCTAGAGCAACTTCTTGGGAGTCAAAGGAATACAGAAAATTATCCTTGGCAATACCAAGGAACAGGTTAAAGATCTTTTTGTTGTTGTTGTTCTGGCTGAGGTTTATCCTGTTCAGTTTTCATAGAAAAGTAATCTCACAAGATTTTTTTCACTCCCCAGGCAACAACAATAGTTTAAGGAGCAGCTCTGCTCCACATGCCACTTAGCCTCAGAGCTGGCCAGTTTCACTGCCTTGGACTCAGTCCCACTAATTCTCTATGGAGAAGGCAATATCAACAATATACAAACTGATGTGTCTGTGAAGGGGGAGGGAAGGAGGAAAAGGGAAACAAGCAAAAAAAATTATTTCCTGTTCTTTCTATAAATAAAAGCTAGCAATAGAACAAGTGGTCAGAAGAATGTACGGCTTTAATTTTTCATCCATGTTCTTTAATCTTGAGACAGACAAAAAGCTGAGAGGTTCCCCACCCACTTCTACAGTCCAAGTTTTACTTAAAGGCTTTAAGAGATACTGAAAAGTGTTATTTGGTGTGTATATATATATATAAAGTTCTTCCTGAGGAGGGAGACACACCTAATATGAGCAGCAGTCAATTCTAGCACAGTTCTGAGGCAAGCACATTTCTATCCTCTATTCTCTACACCTACCTCCTCCAAGAACAAGCTGCATAAACTCCATTGAACTGTACATCCTCATCAGCTAAGAAAAATGTTCACTGAAGCTATACTGTATGCAGCTGAATTCCTTCAGGCTTTTTCATTTCCTCTACAAGTACTGAAACAAATTGCTCTTCAGCAATTTTGGATATGGGCTATTCATTCCAGTTCCTGTGCCATTTGCTTTTCTGCATAGGGAGATATCCACAGGAACAGGCATGGGTTAAAAAAACTCACTTCACAAAAATAAAGTCTGTGCTCTGATCTCCAAGACTCACTCTGGTTTTGCTGCACAGCTCTTTTTAGGTGATTGAAAACACTGCAGCAAATTATGGCTCTGGGATCACATTCCTCTGTGGATATATGCATGTGTGTGAGGAGGCAGCAGATGACCTCAGACATATCTTGGGTCTAATTCCACCTGTCTTCATGCTCCTAAATCTGAACTGGAACCTGCAATGCCCAGTGTGCCTAGGAAATCATAGGACAATCAGGAATGTAGAAAAATGGTTGTCTTTTAGCAGAGATAAAAATTAATGGAATAAATAGACCTTCAGAGCTTTTATTACATATAGACAACATAAAGGACAAAAGTTTCTGACGCTGAAGTTAATTACCATGGTCTCCTGGGAAAGTGTCTGCCTCTACCCATCTGAAGATGTTGCTGATCATAAAATCCTGGTGCAGGAGAGTGGTTACTCCAAGTCCCTCCTAATGTAAACTTCGATTCCCAGCTTAAAAAAGGGCTCGGCATGAAACTCAGCTCCTGTTAAGAAATGCCTGTATCTCATGCAGTGTGGGTAGCTGTGACATGTGAAGGCTGAACCAACATTTCTCTGGACTGCCCTGCTGAGTGTGCAGTGAGACCCTCCTTGAGGATACCTCTGTGAGACAGACCAGCATGGGCTGACATAGACTGGGAGCTACGCTCACTCTACTGGAGCCTTTATGTCTGTTCCTTCTTGGTGGCATTTTCCTTCCTATCAAAATGAATTTCCATCCCTGGGGATTCCCAGAAATTGACAAGACCTTCGACAACCTGATCTGACTTAGAAGGCAGCCCCGCTTTGAGTGGGGCAGGTGGACTACAGACCTTCCAAGGTCCCTTCTTACCTAAATCATTCTGTGACTCCATTCACACTCCATACCTAAAGCCTGACAAGACCCTGAGTGAACCAAAAAGCTCTAAATGCCATGATCAGCCTCTAACCATCTTTCTCTGTAATTCCCCCACTGAAACCTCTTCCTCACACCCAGGCGTCTGGCTCTCTGTGTTTAAGGTCAGCTCTGGTTTGGTACAACTGGGTGGCCTCAGACCAGTCTACTGTGAAAACAGCTGACTTGTGGGAAAGAACAGCAAGAAGCCTCATCTGGGGCCTCACAACATTGGCTCAGGCTCTTGCCTTTGGTCCTTGCCTGAGCTGTGTTGTAGGGATGCCATGCCCAGTGCTGTGTGTTGCTGGTACTGCTTTTATGTCGCCGACTTGACTTCCTGGCTTGACCTTGGGCTTGCCTCATCACCACAGACTTGCCTGGTGATCACTGGACTGTGGATGACCCTGATTCCTCTCACTGGACCTGCTCTGCTCTTCTTGCCCACATACAGTAGGACTGTGTCCCTTGTCAGTGGGGCCACTGCCCCTGCCCCTGCCTACCTTGCTGTCCCCTTGGCTCTAAGCTCACGTTTTCCTGCAGAGCAGCTCACTCTTGCTGCTCCCCCACAACGACATGCATTGTGGGCTTTAATTTTAAGAACCACAGAGGTATACATGCTATAAAGTGGAAGCAAAGAATGTGGGTGTTGTGGGTTTTCATTAGTCATGAGGCCTCATATTCTTTTAAGCTGGCACCAATTTGAAGAGTGGAGCAGAGGCAGAAGGACCCATGTATTCTGCAAATACATGCATTCTTTTGGCAGTGTGATGGCTGGAAAGACATTGTCAGGCTCTTCTGAAGCTAGGAAGCAGCCCATAAGCTTGGATCTAATGAGCCCATATGCAATTAAAAGACCACCATGGATGACTCCCCTTACTTGCTCTTTCATTCTCTTCCTTGAATAGCAGGTGAGGACCCAAACCTCAGTTTTATGATACCTGTTATCCGTCCCAGCTGACCGCCATGGAAGTGCCCCACCAGGCCCCCGACATGCGCACCGAGGCTTACCCCAATGATGTGGATGGATGTCCCTGAGACTCCCAGGGCCTGCAGATTGATGATAATACAAATTAATGTTTCTGTAGCAGAAAGGTGAAGTACCCTGCCCCAGGCCACACAGCAGCTCTGTAACTCTTCTAATATAGGATTGCTTTTGAGAACCAAACCGGGAGAACCAAATAGATGTGGGAATGATGGGTATCGCCCTTTCTGTTTTTCAGTCTTTCTTCAGGTCCACAGTGCAAACCCAACCCTAACCAGGTCGGTCAGATGCTCTTGTTCATAGCTACGTAGTCTATAGCTTCTCTTTCCACAGTTTGCTTCAGACTGAATTTCCCTCTCAGCTGAGTGACCTATGTTCACCATGTGAATAATCTTTCTCTCAGTAAAGCAGAGGAATTTTTTTTTTTCACTTTTATGCCACCATTGTACCAATATGCTGATCAGTATTTTAAGATTATGTTTTCAGATATTAAGGATTTATCCATGGGCTGAACTGCGAGGTAAAGCACAGCCACTTAGACCTGATGTGAGATGACCCCATCCACGGGAACTCAGCTGCCGGCAGGCTGGTCTGCATGATGCAGTACCATACAATGGGAGAGCAGATGGTGCATGAGAGCATGGGGGCAAGATGAAAAATCCTGACTTTGAAATGTATGAGGCCATACCCTGCAGCATTACTGAGGCTTATGAGAAGAGAATACAGTCTTCTGTGGTGTAGTGTTGCAGGAGAGGCTGGACAGAAAAAGTCCTTAAGTAGCTGGACTAGAGTGCAGCACAGACATGGAATGAGTGGTGGGGACAATGTCCAGCTCGGCCATTTGTTCACTGTGTGACCTAATCAGTAACGAGGGGTGACAGTCCTCTTCCGCTCCACCCCATCCCCCATCCCCATCTTTCTAATGACACAGCGGCTCCAAGGGTTGCCGTATTTCTGCATAGAAATGTGTGACTGCACAACATGGTGCATGTCCAGGAAATCCCAGGCTGTGCAGCCTGGGTCTGCAGCGCAAACATTACACGGAGGGTTTACGGATAGCTGTTTAAGACAAAGATGTATCACCCTCATTGCATAAGCATTGTTTCGCTGTGCATGAATGAACTGGGACATATCTGGGGATTTCTGGCTGCTGGGAGGTACATCTGAAGCCCAAAGCAAATACAAAATAGCCTCAAATCCCACCCCCTCCAGCTCCCTGGACAAAACTTCCAGGCAGAAGAAGATGACTGTCCAGTGAAGCATGGACCTGAGAAAACCCAAGGCATCCTTCAGGTTTGTCCTGGGCTGGAGAGGCAGCTGACAACTGGGATTTTTTTCCAGAAAATGTCAAAACTCAAAAGAAAAACAGTGGCATACTCAAGCCTGGACTGAGAGAGAAGGAAAGAAGAAATCCCTTTAGTGCTACACAGCACTCACTCTAGAATAAAGAGCCTGCTTGTCCAGCTCCTGGAGAGAGCAGGTTGGGAACAGTTCTCTGGGTTGTTTGTATGAATTATATTCTCTGGCCATGCTCCCCACCACTGGAAATGCAAAGTAGCTTACCAGGAGCTTGCTGATGAATTGTGAGATGGAGAGGGCCAGCTGTATGCCATTTTCCACTGCGGCGGGATAGGCTGCTGTAGACCCATAAACCCAGTCTACTGCGATTACATTCACCTGGCTTGTGTGCAGTATGGCATGGACAAGCCCTTCAATCCAGGAAGGTTTGGTACCCAAAGCCCTGTGCAGTCATGAGAAACAAGTATGTTAGGTTTCTTCCAAAGCAGGGCATGTGCCAATATGTTGTTCACTGGTGCTGGAGATTCACACATCTCAGAAGAGGCTGCCAGACAGTTGCTGAAAGTTTTTTCAAGTGCCAGACACCCACCCACACCTCTTTGCAGTGGTGTAATAACACTTTCCAGAATGGGCTGATTCAGAAGGGAACCAGATATTCTAATAAACGAGATAACATTTGCAGGGCTCAGGCTGAGATCTCAGTCTTGCTACAGTGCAGCCACCACAGAGCCCATCTAGAGTAAGTGAGCTGACCAGCAACACCTGGATCCTGCTCTGCTACCAAATGTAAGGAAGTCCTTGGTCAAATCACCTTGTCTTTCACTCCTACATTTCCTCATCTGTCGACAATTAAAAAAATAAATTCTATATCCAATAATTCAAGGAAAACTGAGAAGGCTGTGTTCTACCCACTTCCCCTAATACCACCTGGTCGGGGGTGTGCTATGTCATATGATGGCAACAGCTGGTTTTCTGGAAAGACCCTACAACATCTTCTGTGGTTTCATCCTGGTCTTCTATGAACTTTGCATTCAGGCTTTTGCACATCAAAACAAATAATGTTATATGGGCACACCTGGCTGAAAAATGGCCCAGTAAAATAAGCTTGCAGAATGGTGACAGCTTAAAAAAAAACTGGCTCAAATCCCTCAAGAATAGAAGTATAAGGCTCCTAAATGGCTGACTAATCCAGGCTGTTGATAAATCAGGACATGAGTTCCAAGGAGACAATTTAAAGGGACAAGAATCTTGAAGAAAAGACTTCTTAAATAAAAAGGTTGAAAGAAGGAAAGAAAAGGAAAGAGGTAAAGGAGGAGAGAGTGAGAGAACAAGCAAGAGAGTGAGAGAGTGAGGGAAAGAAAGATGATAATTTCCTAATTTCTTTTGGGCTCCAAACAAAATAGGCAGCTGGTCACAAACTAAAGGATGTCAGTGTGTGTTGTAATGAGGGTTGTCATAGGCATTTTCCATGCCTCTGGCCCTGGCCCACCAACAGTCTTCCAGACAATTCCCAGGTCTGGTTTGGGGCTGAGTGCTCCAGACTCTGTTCTTAGCAGGTGTTTTGCATGCAGCCCCTCTGCTGGGGAAACCAAGAAGGTCACAAAAGCAGGGGGGTTCTGTGCCAGCCCCACCCAGTACTTGGGAATGCCCCAGTGTTTAATTTACCAGTAAGAACTTAGTCACCATGCTTTTCTTTCTCTCACCTGAAGCCATGGATTATGATCTTTGTTTCCAGGCTGCTGTTGAAGCTGGAGTTCTTGATGCCACCATCAGCGAAAATCAGCTTGCCGCAGCTGGGACTTAAGGAGGTGAATAGAAGAAACTGGACCTTAAGTCTAATGCCCCGCAGAAAATTTGCTGTCTGGAAGTCAGTGCAGTGATGCCCTGAGAATCTGTCTATAGTCCCTGCAACGCGAGGGAGTGAATAGCGTATTTAGTCTGCATCTCTGCAATGGGAAAAAAAAAAGCTCATTCTAATTCATTAGGAAAATTAAGGTAGCGATCTTGCTTCCATTGAAAAATATTAAAAGGATAGAACATAAATGAAAATCAGCCTATTCTGTAAACTTTATCTGTCTGATAAATTTGTTTCTGTCCTTTGATGGAATTTCAGCACTGGCTGGGGAAGATAACCGTAGATGTCATGGTAGCTTTGACTTCTGAGAGTTGTTTTACTGGGACGCGAATGACATTCTGTTGGGGTTTTTTCCCAAATTGGCCACACACACCAGCTACTAAGTACATTTATGAGCTAGCTATTACATCTTTAAAAAAACGGTTGCCAACACGTAATCACTACTGAATGGGGATATTTCTATTCAAATTCTGGTAGGCTTCGTCGAAGGTCTAATTGGCAACTGTATCCAAAATCCAGAAATAAATATGAGAATGCTGATGACAGAATATGAGAATGCTGATGACAAAATGTGTCAATGATAGTTTCCTGATTGATTCATTTACTGGATGAAAATGCTTTATGGGAAGGAAAAGGCAGCTACTGGAAGGCAGTTTGATCTAGATGGCAAAAAAGAAATCTCAAACTTGTAGCCAGTAAAAAACTGAGCAAATTTAGGCTAGAAAGCAAGCATAGAAGTTTAGCAGTATGTATGGCTAGCAGTATGTGTAGCTGGGTTACCCACAGAAGAGCTGGATTCTCCATCTTTTGTCATTTCAGAGGACTGGCTGCTATTTTGGAAGGCTATTGAAGGTAAATTGTTGGATTTACTGAAGGACTGAAGGTGACATTATTAACCTGTGATGCGCAGGAAGCCAAATAATTGATTAAATGATCCCTTCTGACCTAAAAAATGTTAGGTTATGAACTGACATAGTTGCATCCTGCTGCAATGACAATGCATGCACCTTCTCTTTCTGGACTGGAGGAAGTGAAACAGCCTTGAATCTGCATGTACAAAAAATAAAAATTAAAAAATTTAAAAATCAAACAACCAGCCTCCTAACTGCTGTCTGTTACCATAGAAGATACTTTATGGTCTTGGGTCAGCACAACATGGCCTAAGGGTCAGCACAAAGAAGTGAGATTCAACATTCAGGTTCCCCCTTGTGGGGTGTGACTGTCCCTTACTGTTGTTTTTTTTGGTCTTCCTGTGTACCGAAGGCAAGAGAGAAAGAGATGTTCTCTAAGATCAGTTTGGAAAAAACGCAGCTCATGAGCCCACTTAACTAGCAAGGGCAGGTTCAGTGCAAGCTCAGTGCATGCCAGAAATGGCGTAAGATGAGGGGGATTATGAGTAAAGGTAAGGCAGGAGGTGCACCGCTGTGAAGCTGCAGGTGATGTGGGACTGTAGTGATGGTCACAAAAGCAGTTGCATTGACAGTACAATTAAAGAAAGAAATGGAAGCGTGGCCTCTGTTTATTTTCTCTCAGCTACTGCAGATTACACTTGCTAAGCTTTCAAAGCAGGAGATGACAGTGCCAGAGGTCAAGTGAACCCTTTTCCACTTCCTTACACTTCTCAGCGTTCTCTGGGTAAACCCAGATCATTCTTTTAAATCAGGTTAATGGAATTAAATCACTGAGACTGATTGAATCAAAGCGTGAGAGAAGAAAGGACCATACCTACACTACCCTTTCTCCTGGTACCTAACTAGATTATAGCAAGGACCTCTTGACACACAGGCTCTTTAGGGAGAATTGAATTCAGATCCTTCTATGTAAAAACTTCAGTCCCTTGCCAGGCACTCATGTTTTTCTTACCTGCTTGTGCTGAGCTGAACAGCAAGAGGACAGGAAGAACACTGAGAGCCTTTCTCTTCGGATCCTCAACCATCTTGCTGTTAGTCCACTACAAGTACAAGGATTGTACAGGGAAAAACAGCCGTGGTGGGTTGCTTGATCAGCTTGATGGTTAATGATCAACCAGCCTGTGCTCTTTTAGGAAAAAAGGGTAGGGGCAATCACCTCTGTTCTTATTTGACCATTAGGCAAAGTCTGTGTCAGCAGAGGGCTTCACTGACTTTTTGGTTAAAAAAGATGCTGACACCCCTTTTCTCCCTACCTCCCTTTCCTCAAGGCAAACTTCTCACTTGAGAAATCAGCTAGTGAAACCGGTCTCAGCAAGCGACAGAGTTACAGTGCTTTATCCTTGTCACCTAGACCTGTCTGCCAAATTCTGACTGGGGACACTGATTCATCACAAAGCTTCACAGTAAGGATTCCAGGCTTCCAGGAGGATTCATAACAGCCTTGCATCTGTGTATTTTCCTATTGCACTGCTCTTCCCTCTATTTCTACTTTTGGTCAGATTCCCATAACTGGCAAAGCAACAGATTGCTTCTGAAATTGAGGGGAAAGACAGGCTAAGAATGTAATAGCCATAAAGTGGCCATATTGCTGTGATACACTCAGACTGTACATTTCTTAGGGCAGGGACACTCTTCCTTTGGAGACTGCATTTCAGATACTACAGAAAATAAAAGGATGATCTCAGTCATGCACCAGTATCATAAGCATGCAAATAGTTCAAACAGATCTTTGAATAAAAAATTTTACTGCTTTGGTGTAACCAGATGAAGAAGCATAAGGGCACAAATAACATGTATCTAGGAGTCCGTCACACGACATTCATGAGAGGGTGGTACCATCTCCCTGGCTGCGGTAGACTTTCAGGTAAGGGCACACCTGTTTCCTAAGTCTCATTGGTGTGCATTGGTCCTTCTTGCAGAAGAACAAGGCAGCTTTGTCCTTGACTGTGTTAAATGTTAAGAAGTGTTAGGTGCGAAGGGGCATTCCCTGTCCAGGCACTATTCTACAGCTGCTTTATTTGAACAATAAAATGAAGAAATCGCTTTGGTCTGATCAGAAAGGTGACTAAATACCTTTCCAAAAGCATCAGACATTATTTTCCTTTACAGTTATTGGCAACAGCAGTCATTTCCTTACCCCAGTTTGCTCCAGCCAAAGGCTTTGGGGCCATTTTAGGTCCATTTTTATTTCCAAGTCACTCCTGAGAGGAATTTCTCCAGTTCTCACAGGGAAGTTAGGCAGCATGAGCTGCACGGCCTGGAGGGCTACCGAAGCTCTGCCCCATCTGCATCCTCCCAGAGACATATTGAGATACATTCTGATCCCGAAATACTTGGCTCCATGATCAAGCTGGCTTATTGTCAGAGGAGGTTCTTAGTGTCTCTTCAAATATGCGACAGTTTGTCAACCCAATCAATTTTCCAAGATTGAAAGCTGCAATATGAATTGCCAACTCCTGGCTTCCAGCCCACTCTTCATCTTTCCAACCCCAGCAGTAGACTCACATTGATTTACAGACTGTAAGACAAAAGCCTGTAGACTGCAATGGGCCCAGTCCTTCTTAATTACACCCACAAATTCCACTGATCTGGATAATCTCTCAATCAAGAAAGAAGGAAATAAACGTGTGAAATCATGCCAATAGGCAGTGACATTTCCATACAAGCCTCCAGAGCAACAGTGTAATTGTGAAAATGACAAATTTCTTGGACTAAAACAAACTGGAGCCCCTAAAGAAAACCAGTGAGCACTTCTTTCAATTTTTCATTTAAAATTATGGTAATAAGCTCTACTCTTTGTAGCAGGATGCAACTGTTACTCTTTGCCAAGTTCTATGGAAATTTTGAAATGCCATGTAATATAAGGCAGGCACGGGTATTACAGCCTTAAAGTAAAACAAACCTGTGGCCAAGATGTGCAGATCTGATTTAGTTTTGTGCTGCTACGTGTATTTGCAGAGTTGTTAAACAACATCCTGGTATGCTAAAAAAAAATACGTCTTCACAAAATTGAAAATTCTGTTTCCTGAGCACTTTTTTCCTGTAGTCTCAGATTTAGTAATTCCAGGAACTTTTTTATTATATCAGCACACTGTGATGGTCCCTCATGCAAACAGCGAAAGCTACTCAGTTCCTCTGTGCTTAAAATGCTTTTACCAGTAAAACTATTTTGGTATGAAGGATTTTCTTTTTTTTTGTTTGTGAACTTAATTACTCAGTATCTACTGTTATATTAGGTCAGAAACTTAACATTGGTGCCAGTTATTTCCCAATGGGAGTGATTTTAATGGCAATGGGAACACTGTTGGAAAAACTTTCAAACCACATTAGATTTAACTGTTCCTTACAGTGTACGATCACAAAGCACAATGTGATTCACCAGAGAATGAGTCAGGGATAATGAAAGCAAACAAATTTGATTTTATGCACAAATTCTTTTCATTAGAAAAACTGAAAAAATCACATTGTCTTCACACTCAAGCAAATGCTGGAAGTGCCCAACTCAGCTGAAAATGTTGTCTCCCCACCCAAAAAGCAACAGCTGGCAGAGACGTATAAGCACTGCAAATGCCCAGTAGTCAAGTGGCAACCTGATCACAGGAAAATTCACTTAAGACTGGAAAACTGTTCATTGATACCAGAAACAATGCAGTCGGGGGAGCAGTGCGGGACCTTGGGGGAAACCAAGTGTGAGTTAAGCAAATGACAACTATTTAAAACCACTCCCTGCGGTGTTTGCATTTGAGGGAGGGCATGAAATACATGCAGAGCTTCGCTCACTGTACATTAAGGCCTGGATCCATGCTACTGCTGGAATACTTGGTATCTCAGCTCCTGTATTTTCTGCCCTTTGCCCATGGAGTAGAAACCATGGCTTTATGTTAAGCACCTAGGTGCCTATGTATTGTTCCCAGGATTGACAGAGGAACCTGGTTTAGTTTTCACCTCAACAAAAAGCGTTTTAAACTCCTGACTTTCAGAAGAGTGTCCTAACTATGAGATAGTAGGAAGAAAACATTAAAGATTGACTTGGCAACTGAGGAAGGGAAAACATGGGCAAGTCTGATTGGGTTCTCAGTCAGGAAAGGAAGAAAACCTGTTTTTCTTGAGTCTTTCATGAGTACTTTATGGACCTTTGACCTAGTATGACTGTACAAGTATGCACAAGAAGGGAGAATGCATACTTGCCATGTGTGCCTGTAGTCTCCCCAAAATAGAGGAGCCTAGGTGAGGGCACCAGCCACCAGACTCAAGTTTCTTTCTTGCTTTCTCTGCTGTGAGAAGCCCTAATCATCCTCTACAATGTGGAGCAGCTTGGTAGGAAGAACTTAGCCCTGCTTTGAGTGCATGTGGGTGACCTCCTGTGGTTCCTTCCACCCTAAAATAATCTGTTTCTAAATGAAAGTGTCAGATTTCTCTCTGCTAACCCTGAGGATGTCATAACCTACAGGAAAGTTGTAGCGTGCAAGGTGGGAGGTGACATCCTCCTAGCGACAATGTTGTCTCACAAAGGGAGTTAGCCTTCAACAACAAGGTTCAATCCAAAGTCTCTGACATTGTGGGAGGACATTTTACCTGACAAGAGGACTAGCCAGCAGCAGAGAACAGCTGCTCCTGCCACCAGGATATGACAGGAAGATGGCCATTACATTTCTGGTGCAAACACCGTGACGTGGAGGCTTTACAGGGTAGGGAGCTCCCTTTGATACTTGACAGAGATTCAGAATGGAGGGGAAAAGGGAACAGAGGGGCAGAAAGGCTTGTTGTGGGTTTCTGTCACTGATCAAAAGGAATTTATGGGGTGGGCCTGACTCCCTTTGGAAGCCAGTTATGTGCCATGTCATTCCAACATAGGTATGGAGAACAGATCAGCATTATTCTGATTTTGTAAGAACTGAACAAGAGAGCATTGCTGAGCCCAAGGTGCAGTGTCATTCTAGCTCGTGCTGCAGCCTGCACTGATGAAGTACGGGAGCTTATAGCAACTCCTAGAAGGAAGGAAAAGAAAACACTCAGCGTTGGAACATCTTCTGTGTTGATTTTGGAAGTCCTCTGGTTAGAGGTCTCTGTGGTTGCCAATTTTTTTTTTTTTTTTCTGAACCGCTATGGGCACTGTTGTGTGAAGAGTGGAGCTGAGGTCACTCCAAGTGGCACTGACCAGCCGGGTGCAGCTGCTCGGCAGTGAGCACATGGGCCGAGCGCACCAGGAGAGCGCCAGCCAAGGGCTGAACCTACGGTGAGAGCCTTCCCATCCAGCACCAGTGCTGTGCTGGTCTCCCCGGGACAGGTGGCGGAGCTCCTGGGAACTGAGCGTGCTTTGAGGTTGTAAGGTCTGCAGCTGGACCTGCCAGCAGCTGGATTCTTCTCAGCCAGGATAATGCACTGTGACTGGGACACAGGTGAAGGAGGCTGACGTATCCACTCGCAGCAACTCACCGCCACAGGAGGAAAGCTGGCTCGCAGCTGCTACTGGAGTATTTGGCAGAGTAGCATTTTTTCAATAGCTGCTGAGTATTTGTTTCCCAAACTGTTGTGGTATTTTCCCTTGTCTTCCTCAAAAACACTCTGTAGTGACAAGAGGCCAGTTGTCCACAAAAGGGAATGTAATTTTGTTTTAGTTTTGTGAATGGGCTTCTGAGCAGGTGGTGTCGAAGGAAACCCCTAGAAGTCAGAGCTGGTTTCCGTTTGATTTTTGTTTTTTTGGTCAAACACCAGGCTCCAGGGTGTACTAGGTTTAGACGACCACCATTTCTGAGGTGGCGAGCTGCATGTTACCTGCCGAAATGTGTTCTCCCCCTAACCTATGGGGCTCCCGTTCCAGGTTTAAATTGATTTCATTTCAGCTTTTCAATCAGCAGAGTTTGCACCTCCCTGCTGTAAGAGCAACACGGCAATTCCTGCCGCCAGCGCTTGCTGGAGTTGTGCCCCACCAACCAGAAACCCCCCTCGCAGCATCACCTCGCACCCCAGCCCCTCTCTGGCGGCCGCAACCCACCACGACACACCGGAGGCGACCGCGATGTCTGAAATCCCCTTTCTTTATTGAGGCCCGGAGTTTCCACAGGAACCCCCGTTACTCAGCACTCCGGAGGGACCTCCCACCGCCGGCCCCCGCTGCGGCGGAAGGGCGGGGAGCGCAGGGCAGGCCGGGAGCTCTTTCGATTTCTAGGCAGACAGGGGGCGAGCGGCTAGGCAGAGCCGCGATGGGCTTGCCGGCTTGGCTGGTGTGGCTCCTGCTCTTTGGCTGCCTCCTGGGTAAGTGGTGAGCGGGGCGGCGGGGACCCTTCCCGACACCCACCCCCCGGCTGCCCTCGCCGCTGTCGGGGCGGCGGGAGCGGCGCGCAGGCGTCGGCGGGCAGCGAGCGTTAACGGCGGGCAGCGAGCGTTAACGGCGGGCAGCGAGCGTTAACGGCAGGCAGCGAGCGTTATCGGCGGGCAGCGGGGCGCGCCCGGCCCTCCCTGCGCGGGCCCCGGGGAGCGGAGCGGGGTGCGGCCGTTTGCAGCCGCCGTTCGGGTTTGGCAGCCGCCGTGCCTTACGGCCCGGGGGCTGCCTCTGCCCGCCTCCCCGGAGCCTCCTTTTCTCCAGGCTGAACAACCCTCGGCCGCTCCTCGCAGGAGTTGCGCTGGAGACCCTTCACCAGCTTCGTTGCCCTCCTCTGGGCGTCTAGGGCGAAGGGCCGAAAGAGGGGGGCCTGCCTGCAGCCTTCTTCAGCGCTCGCTCGCCGTTTCCTCTCGCTCCCTGCCCGTGTCCCTGCTGCCTGGAGCCAGCCCTCCTGGGACCTGCTCCTCCGTCCCCGTGTCCT
This sequence comes from Pelecanus crispus, assembly GCF_030463565.1. Taxonomy (NCBI): domain Eukaryota; kingdom Metazoa; phylum Chordata; class Aves; order Pelecaniformes; family Pelecanidae; genus Pelecanus; species Pelecanus crispus. Next base: position 94,728,998 of record NC_134643.1, read on the forward strand.
CCCCGCCATGGCTCGCAGGCGCCCAGCTGCCCCGCTGCCTGCTCAGCCCTGCCCTGCAGGCACCTGGCAGCAGGGCGCTGCCCGGGGCCGTCTCTGTGGCAGCGGGCAGAAGCACGGAGCTGCCTTCCCCTCGCCTTTAACGCTGGCATTTCTTAGCGTCAGCGCGTTTACCCGTCTGCTTGCGCCCTGTTTGTCTCAAGCTGTGTAGACGGGAAGGTTATGGGGGGAAATGGGTGTGGGTGTATGGTAACAGTTAAGTGAAAGTACTCTGCGCTACGAGGAAGCGCAGTTCATCCTTAGGTGCAATTTTTTTCGTCTCGCCAGCAGGGCTTTTGCAAGTAGTTCTAGATGAGGGTTAGTAATGTGTGATTAATTGAGTATCCTCTTGTAACTTCCTCTGTGTGTGAAGGCACTTTGTTACCTTACGGTATGTAAGTCGGCAGGCTGCTGCTGAGTCCAGGTGCTGTAGACTTATCCAGGAAATGAGATTCCAGGTTCCACACAACATACAGGCGAAAGGGGGAGATTGTGGTAATTGGGCAACTGGAGAGGGTAATTGTGGCTGCCAGTATCATAATATCCTTTAATAAAAAAAAAAAAATTAACTAGCTCGGTTGTCTTTTCCTCTCTATAAAACTTTGATTCTGCAGTGGTTGATCAGTGGGGTAGGAGATCAGGAATACAAATACAAACTTTTTACTGTTGGTCACTAAACTAAATCAGCATGATTTCACACCCTCTTTTTGTTTGTATGCTTGCATTATTGCTGTTATGTGTGTTGTTGCCTATGTGTAAATGAACATATCTGTCATCTCCGTATGAGAAAATCAAGACTGAAAGTCAGACTGATCTGCCCAAGTGCATAAAGTAAATCAGTAGCAGTTTCACTTGGCATGCAAGTTTCTAGCCTTGCAACACCTGTTGTAAACACCAGGGTGCTGTTTGTCAATCCTTATCCTCTGCCAGCTTTCCCCTCCTGAATCCCTGCCTTCCCAGCCTTCCCGCTTCTCCACCCAAATTCAAAGCACTGCACCTATCACAGTCCCATGTTGTTGAACATCTGGAAATGGCAGGGGGGGGGGAAAGAGAAGCACATAGCATAATCCATCCTGAAGATGTGCTGCTTCAGTCTCCTGTGGGAACCTGTGACACACAGAAACTGCAGTGTAGCTTTGGCATCTTCAGAATCCCTACTCACCTTGTAGGGATTACTACTTTTCACAACACCCTGCCAGGTCAGGTTTTTGTCTGATAAAACCTCAGACTTGCAAATATGATGCTTGAATTGTAAAGGTCACGAAGGCTACGAAGGACTCTGGTTTTAGACCTGCAAAGACCCCACTCCTTCAGTCATTGGAAATTTAAGCCAAAACTGTGTTCAATTTTGGGAGATTGCATGTGTGTGTCAGTGTGGTACCTGTGGCCCAGTTTGTTGAAGGAATGCACAGAGAGATCTTTGCGAATGAAGTGTTGGCTGCCACACCAGCAGGATTGCGGTGTCAGCCACACCGGTGGGGATGTTCTACCATGCTGCAGATGGCAGCCAAGCTTCTAGTGACTTTAGCAGAGTCAGGACTTCCCCCCCCCCCCACCCCCAAAAGCAGAGGGGATAAGGGCGGTAAGTCAGATGAGTGAACTAGAGCACCTAGAAGCCTTTTGCATCTGTAGTGAGGCTCATCTGAAAGCCAGGGAACTCTTTCAGTGGTCTGAGCATCATCTCATTTTTAAGCATAAACTGTCTTCTAGTTCTCACATATTTTGCTGGGTTCCTTAATGCTTCATTTCCCAGTTCAACTTCTGTCATAAACATGGAGTTAAGGGGAGACAACCTGGTTCACTTAAGAACAGAAGTTACTATATACAATTGAGCATAGGCTGACAGAAAGATACCTGTTAGCAACTCTCATGTTTTCTTTCTGACTTCTAAAAGTGACCAACACAGAAACCAGACTTACTTAATGGGGTTTCTTGTTTCTTTCCCATTAGGCAGTTTGGCAGGAATGGACTGGGTTTTGTTTTAAAATTTCCTCCCTTTCTTTCTCTATACGCAGAAATATATGTTCCTTTCTACATTTTCATTGATCATAAAAATACCAGGATTGCTCAATTTTTTTTTTTTTTTCTGTGTCTTTCCACTCAGTGAGAGATGTCATGGGAACTACATCACAAGGCATTGGGATGAATGGGGGGAAATCTGGACTCCTAACAAATTCAGGTTGCTTGTAGAATGTGTTTAGTTCGGTCGGTTGCTAATTGAAATGTTAAACACAGTTTTAAATGGTATGAATGGAAAAAACTTTTCTAGTCATCAGCTGTATAAAGCTGACACCTGATTGTGTTGTCCTGTTACCTTACTCTTGAATCTTCCTGAATAAACAGAGGCAGTTCTGAATTTGTCACAAAGGGGGGTGGGGGAGGAAGAAAAAAATCCTCTGCCCCCTGCTTAAAAGGTTGTGATAAATCTTTGCCTCCAGAACTGTGGCTGTTACATCATATTAAAAACAAAAAGAAACAAATAATTTTTTGCCATTGATATTTAATGCTACAGAATGAACACGGAGTGAAAAATGTTACTGATAGTTTCTCAGCTTAATGGGATTAATGGTCTAGTCCTTAGAAAGCCAGGATCATCTCTGGATTAAGTGCACAGACTCCTTTGATCTTGAGAGTTGACAGTGTTGTTAAAGGTGTTTGTAGGAAAAAAAAAAAATCTGATTGTAGATACAGATTTGTGGTTTTTTTTTTTAATGGCCCTCCTATAAGTTTACAGTCTCATAAGACCATATTGGCTGTGTTCAGTGTGGTATGGCTGTAGGCTATCTGGGTGATACAGGGCTTGGAAGAAACACAGGTTGTAGTTTGGAGTGTATTGAAGTTGGTGTTGCCACAGGACAAGAACAGTTCTTCTCTGTCATCCGTTTGTGCTGTTCTTTACAAACAGAACTGCAAAGATGATATGGCTGAAAATTAACTTGGTTGAAGGAAAAGAGTTACTGAGATTATTTTCTTAGTCTGATTGATCATAGAGCTACATAAAGACTGTGCTAGTACAGCACAGAAGTGCTATCTGCGTGCTGGGATTAAGTGGCCAGAGGATTTGAACTACTTCTTATTTTCCTGGCAGTTCAGGGTAGGCTTAAATGCAAGTCCACTCTGTCCCTAAGCAAAGCCCAGAGATTGGAAATAATCAGTATCCTACAGGATACAGTATAGCTCACCATTGCCAAAATGGGGATTCCCAGTTCCCCCCCTCCCTTGCCTCATTGCTGCCCATGTGTTGGCCTGGGCATTCAATGGATTTAGTTCATTGCGTTAATGGCAATGCAATTTGTCAAAAAACCCTAATGATAATTAGGGTTAATAATGATAATAAGTTAATGAATGGTGTTGGCTCAGTCCAGGGAGCATGCCAGCGGAACAGGACCCTGAGACTGCAAAAAGGAGTGCAAAAGCAAGTGGAGGGGAGGGAGAGTGGGATGGCCACACACACCTGCCCCCATGAGTGGGCTCAGGTGTTTGCTAATTGCCTTGAGCTAATCAATTGTCCAGGGCAGGGGGCAGAAGATTTTTAGAACAGGAGTTCTCACAGTGCTCCTGTGTGTGACGTGAAGAAGGGTCTTGTTAAGTTCTTGACAGGAAAACTAGCTGAATCTAGGTTGCCTCAAAGTACAGGTGGTAGTAATCTACTATATAAACCTTTCTGAAGCTGGAGTTAAGTGATTAGGTTATCCTAAGTTTGTGTATGCAGAGCATGTCATGCTATAACTACAGAACATACAAGTATGATTTTGTGTGGTCTCTTCCCACTATTACCCCATATAGTGCCTCTCACAGCAAAAGAAGATTTGGAAACCATGGTCCTGCAGTAACCCCTCCTCTGTATGGTGAATTTCCTGGAGTACTGCTCTGTTAGTGGACTTTGACTTCTGCAGAATAGCTGAAGTTTCCCTGCTCTAGAACAGCACGTAAGAAAGACTCTTGTAGGGCAGAGGTCAGTCTTTCCTTGCTTCCTAGAGAATGTCTTGCACTTCTGTAATCTTTTATAGTAAGATGGGTTAAATCAATGATCAGAATAACTGTGACTGAATAATTATTAATAAAGTCATAATGCTGCTCAGAGGTAATTTCTGGGGACTGAGGCTCGGGAGGTAGAAGGACTACACAAAGCTAAAATCCTTGGGTTGTAAGGCTGCATTACTATCCGAGTGATAGGAATGATGGAGGTGAATTCAGGTTTGTGCTAGATGGGTAGTAAGAAGCAGCATGACAAACTGCATGTGGTTTGCTTAGCAGAAGTGAAAACTCTGCTTAGTCCAGGGTGATGATGAGAGCTACAAGTAGGTGAAGCTTGCTAATACTGTTGTGTGTATCTAGGCTGTTACATCAGTAGTTTCCTCTTGCTGTTAATGGAGTGCAACATAACCAAGTATGAGAGGTGTGTGAGTGCAGGTTGACCAATGTGTTAGCCACTGTGCAACGGGTACTTGAAAGGTAGAGATGCTATGCTAGCTAAAATACCAGTAACTTTGTGAAGCTTTTTCTCTTGCTGCTACCTTTAGTGTGGCCCTGGTGATACTGTACGCATACCTTTATCCTGGTGTATGAACAGGCAGACTTGCTAGACATGGAATATTTTTGTTGATGTTTGTTTAGTATGAAATGAATAGGCTTACCTAGAACTAACCTAAAGCAATGCTTTGGCAAAAAGAAAACTCAGAAATCAAGAAGGTGCCACAAAAATAAGAGTCCACACATTTACATTGAGAGAGAGGAGTATCCTTTCCAACTGTCCCAGTGGATACTTCTAATATGAAGTTTATTTAGGGGCATCTCCGCAGGGTTGGTTTTATATCAAAAGTTTTAAATCTTAAGAAAATTTGCCAGAGCTGCACAATCAGTATCCATGTGGAGATGTGCACCGCACTGGGCTCGGAGCTTCCATTTCAGATCTTTGGAGAAACAGGCCTGAGCTGCAAAACTTTGGATTGGATAGATTCTGTCCTTAATTCAAAGGCAAAGACACCAGGATTTCAGGTGCATTGTTGTGAACCAGATCCTCCTGGCTCACAGGAGAGTCAGAGGTGGGTAGAGATCTGGAAACAAGTTGTGAAGCCCAACCCAATCACTAGCTTGCTCCCCCTCAGGAGGATGGGGTAGAGAATCAGGAGGGCAAAAGCACAAAAAACTTGTGGGTCGAGATGAAGACAATTTAATAAGTGAAGGGGGGAAAACAAAGGGAGGAGGGGAACCAAGTGATGCAAAAGCAATCACTCGCCCCTTCCCACCAGTGGACTTCTTTGACCAATGGCTACTTTGGAAAAACACTCCTCTCCCTCATTTTTATTGCTGAGCATGACATATGGTAGGGAATATCTCTTTGATCAGTTAGGGTCAACTGTCATGGCTGTGTCCCCTCCCAACATCTTGCCCATCCCCAGCCTGCTTCTAGGATTGGGCAGAGTGAGAAAAAGAGAAGGTCTTGATGCTGTGCAAGCACTGTTCAGTAATAGCTAGAACACTGGTGTGTTATCAACACTGTTTTGGTCACAAATCTAAAACACAGTACCATACGGACAGCTATGAAGAAAATTAATTCCATCCCAAGCAGACCTAGTACCCAAGTGCATGGTAGCAGTGACCATGGCAAGTAGTAGGAAGAGTAAGACTGGGCAAGTAAACAGAGGACAAGGGGAATGGAAGAGGCTTGGGCAGGAAGCAGGGTAGAGTGAGCTAGAGAGATCTGTGAGGTTCAGCAAATGGAAGAGAGACGTTAAGTGGGAACAGGGCAGAGGAACTGAAAATTCTGGCCATTGTTTAAAAAAAAGTCTTTGGAACTAAACTTACAAAAGTTGTTGGAGACTTGCAGCTTCCTTTCAGTTCTGGTGTCGAAGTCAGCTGGTGTCTGACCCTGGTGGCACCTTTATTCCTGTGGAGCTGATGTTTTGGTCCTCTGTTTTCCCCATTCCTCAACTTCTTTCCCTGGAAGTATCCAGGATTGCCTAGTCACAGCCAAGCTTTTCTGCATCTTGCTTGTACCTAAGCTCTGCTGGGATCCACCGAGTCCTTCTGAGTGTCACACGCCAAGGCTTTGATAACCCTACCATAGGCTTCCCTCAGCTGTGCAGTGGAGTGTGGTCTTTTTCTCCTCATCTTCAGACTGTGCCAGTGTGCATGAGGGAATTATAATGCAGCTGGGCCCAAGAGGGTCAGGTCTGGTCAGGACACTAGTGAGAAGTTTTTTGGCTCTTCTTCAGCTGACCATGCATTTTACCTCTTTAACACAGCAAAATGTCTTGAATGTGTGGTTTGACTAGCAAGTTACTGGAGAAAAGGGAGGCAGCGTCTCTGTCTCTGACAGCATTTTGGAAGACTTTATCTGTGTCCTAGGAAGGTTTAGGGCTGTGAAGCCAGAGTGGAGAGAGGCAAGCACCCTCGGTGAAGTGGGTAGACGCAAGGGGTTGGATTTAAGATGCAGCTCAATCCTCATCGTTTCCTAGCTATTGGTAGCTATTTTAAGATGACTGCTCCGGCGTGTGGGCGCAGTCACTGTACTCCAAACCAAGCCTATGCTGCTGGCCAAAGGGACAGTCTTACTCATGTTCTACCCTGGTTTGCTTGTTTCTGCTCCATCCCATACATGAGTACTGGTGTTCCCACAGCGAGTCACATTTGGGAATTATAGTCCTTCTGTGGGGTTTTCTTTTTTTTTTGGAGTGGGGGTGTGTGTCAAGTTAACTTTGAGCAGATTGTACTCTGTGTGACTAGTTCATTGAGGGAACAGGCAGACAAAAACAAAGGAGAGGGAGGAATGGGTAGGTCATCCCCACGCTTCTGGTCAGCAGCATAGTTTTAAAATGACTGGGTAACCTTTGCATGGGGATGCTGCCTGTTGTTAGGCCTGTGCTGAGGGATATAAGCAAAGGTATGGATTTTGCGGTGGGGAGGGACCCAGGCTTGTTGGTGGATGCCCCCCTTAGGTCCTGCCTTTGCTGATGTGTAGAGCTCTGTAAATGCAGGCAGGCCTCTATTGTCCAGGAGTAGCAATACCTCACACATACCTCTGTGAACTTGCTGTAGTATGCAAGAGAAAAAGTCTGCTTTTGACGTTATGTATAAGATTTGCAGTCATTCCTGTACAAATCTGATTTTCTTTTGCAGTAGCCTGGGACGCTGCTACAGCTTACTGTCATCTGTGTTCTCTCTTTCCTGGCTGTAGCTTTTGCCCGTGCTTTTATGTCATGGGTCTAAGTGCTTGCTTACTGGAGTTTGGGAAGTGGGTCATGTTTGTGGCCTGTGGGGGAATTAGGAGGACTATGGGTGAATATGCTGATAGTCCTTCTGGACTGAACATTTATTTTAGGGCTCTCTGCAGTTGGTGGTTCTGAGGGTTAGGAGGGAGCGTAACCTCTCTGCTGCTTACGTTGGTGGGGGAATTCACGATTAAAAAAAAAAAAAAGAGAGAGCCTAAAAAAGGGGTAGTTGGGAAGTTACAAAACACAGAACAAAAATCCACTATTTGAAAAGCCCAACTCTTGAGGCAGACAGTTCCTTGCGATAAGCTAATGAGTAAGGACTTTTCCACCCAGCTTCAGCAAGCGGAATGTTAATGTCTTAATGGTAATATGGGAGCCTAACTGCTGCTTATATAGACCTAATATATACATATATGCATTTCAAATAGGTACTTGAGACCAAAAAAGATTATAATGGTAGTGTTAAAAATAAAAAGGGAATTAACTTACTGAAGTTCTCTGGAATAACTAAGCCTTAAATTAGCTCCAAGAGAAGTAGTGAAGAAAATCAACTCAGGTAGACAAATACAGTAATGAAGCATTTATTGCTGATAAATGGAATATTGAATTCCATTTACTTGGTCTGAACAGAACGTGTGGATACGTTTAGCCTGCTTAAATGCTTAAAGAGTCAGAATTGTTCAGGTAAATATTAAAACGCGAGTATAGCACACTAGGTTGTATGGGTGACCTGTTAGTCTGTGAGTGAAGGACTGTGCCTCGTCTTGTGTAGGCTGCGATCCGAGCTCTGCATTCAGAGACATGGTTTAGTTAGCATGGAGTTCCAGGTTACGTGCATTAGCTGAGTGGTCAAACATGGGAAAATCTAAAATGTTTTCACGTACTGCAAACCAGGCTAAGATTCATGGCTTGCTGTTTGCTGCAGGCCAAATGTGTGCACCCATGCTGTTGTGGTCCAGCGGATGTGCGGTAGGTAGAAAGCTTGACTGTGGCTCTGAGGCCAGGGTAGGATGAGAAGGCTGTGTAGGCAAAGGTATCTGGCTGCTGGAGAAGTGGGAACAGAAAATGATGTAGACCAGATGAGGTAGTGGGTTTTCAGAAGAGGCTTTGCTCGCACAATGTTAGCTTCTCTTTATCAGTAACACTTTAATGATGTGATTTGTTTGGAAGGATAGAACACAAAGACATGGCATAAGAAGGAATTTGAGGTGGACTGAAGGAGATACAGGAGCAGGTAGTCTAACGGTTTCTGTAGGGGCTACTGGAGGCCTTAGCACAGCACTACTTTGTTGTGTGAACTTTATCTTGGAATAATAGGCTGCAATAAGGAGAGAGGGAGAAAGCAGAGAAAAAACATTCTTATTTCTAGTCTTCCAGAAAGGGTGTATGAGAAAGTGTTTGGCTGTTACTTCTCCCTCTTTGCTCACAGCAGAGAAGTTAACTGCTGTGGCACAGGAAGACTGTCTCCATGTAAAAGGAAGTAGAAAAGAGGGGGAAGGGCTCCTTGGAAATTTAGAAAACATACGATGACACATGCTTTCTTTAGAAGCTCAGAGATACATGACAGAGACCTTAGGCAACATTTTTGTATGATGTATAATTTCCTTGAAAAAAGGAAGCTGACAGCATTGAATGGGAGGCTTCTTCACATTTTCACTAGGGCAGTGAAACAGGGCAGTAAGTGTCCAATCCCTGGTTTTAGGCAGGAGGAGATGACAGTTTTCCTGAAAGGATAACCTTTTCCCTGTCTTGCTCCTGGGAGCTGTGATTGTCCTTGGGCAGGAACAATTCAGCTCATTGCTGCCAAGCCTTTGGAAGGAAGAGAGTGCCCTGAAAGAGGGCATCACTCTCCCATGCTAGCAGAAACTGTGGAGGGAGAATGTGTTTTCTTTTCAGCTCTGCTTTCCTCCAGTCTCATTTCTGGGTTTGAAGAAGAAACAATCTTGCCATCCTAACTCCAGCCTGCCTCTTACGATTAACTGAAAGAGAGCAAAGACACGGAGAGTTTACATGCATCAACACCCAGGCTTAGGAAGCTATTAGTGGTTGGCTGAGCAGTGGTGGCTGTCCTGCTCATGTTCTTAGCCCCAGCAAATGGCTGCTTTCCTCCCCGAAGGGAGTCGTCTCACCTTGCTCTTGTCAACAGCCACTGTGGCTTGGTTTACGCATGGTGATGTTAAGCCACAATAGCTTGGTTGCGAGTGTGAGACAAAGTTACCGAGAGGTAGAATTTCACAGTAGGTAGAGCAGGGAGTTTTTCTCCATGCTAGGAATACTGTAGGTCCCTAGGCAGTGAGAGATGACTTCTTGAGGAAAATGCACTCCTAGAAATTGTCTTTATGAAACAAAAGTCTCTAACAAGACTCCAAGCTTCATCAGATCAAAACAGTGTTTCATCTTGCCCAGCATCCTTCCTTCTTGTGGTCTCCAAACACAAATGTTGGAGCTCCTGGGTTCTTATCTTTTCTGGAAATTGTTAATTGAGATAGGTGGAAAGAGATGCTCATACTGGAGCAGCAGGAGCAAGTGAAATGTTTAAAGCTGTCTGAACGGGATAGAAGACAAAGAAAGGCGGGTGGGTTGTGTTGAAAAGATGTGGGAGTGGTAGCTGAGCCCTCTCTACCCTGTTTCATTTAACAGCTCCTGTGCCTGGACAAGGCCACAGCATAAGTGCAGACAAGAAGTAGTAGAAACTGTAATGGCATGGGAAGAGTACTTTCATGGGTAAATTGCAAATGAATTGGATAGTCCATGAGAAGTAAGGCATGGAGAAGACCTTCTGTGTGTGCAGTTGTGTACCCAAGCACAAAGAAGTGTGTTTCCCATTTCCTGTCTGAGAAAGTCTTTGTTTCTATGGTGTGGCAGCAGGCAGAACAGCAGGACACTTGGTATGCTGATGAGCATTGTTCTTTGCAAATAGGGAACCTAATCTTCTTAATGACTGGCCTGGCTGACCTCCTGGCTGCTTTCATATGGAAAGGTGATAGGATGTGGTGCAAGATGGGCTACAGTTTGTTTTCTGGACTCATATACAGTGAAGGGAAGTGACTACTTGTTTTGATGTGATAAAGCTGTAGTATCTGCATTGATTTATGAACAGTAGTAAGTTTTCATATAATGATAACATGAGAAGCAAGGGAAGCACAGAATGATATAGGGATTTTGGTGGGTTCATGACTTGATGCCATTTAGGAATTTAAAAAAAAAAAAACCAAACCCCAAACCAAACCCAAAATAGTAGCTGTCACTTGAGAGCAGTTGGCTTGAGGAGTAGGCTTCTGAAATACTTCTCTTTCACCATGCACAGTTACTACTTAAAGGGAAGTTTTCCATGGTGCATATTGGGAATCTTGCTTTAATATGAGACCTCATTTATATCTTAATCATGCCCTTCCTTCAACTTAAGTGGTAACTTTTTGCTACTACCATGGAGTGGAATCGAGTCCTTAATGCAAGTGTAACTTGAACTCAGTATTGACGTGTTTTTATCTATGTCAACACACATGTCTGTCATGGCAGTCATCTTGTGGGGTTTTTTTTAAGAGCCATTCTGAGGTATTCAGAAGTAGGAGGTGGTTGCTGAAAACTGAAGCAGGGACACAGATATGCTAATGGTTTACAGTATCCCTTCCCCACAGCAGAATTTGGTTTCATCTGTTAGATCTGTAGATTTTTTTTTTCACACATGCAGGTGTTTTTAATAAAAACTAGAGAAAAATCTCATATCCGGCTTCATTTTTGTTGTTGTTTACCTATTTATATTGACTGTCTGGGCCTTTTTTAGCAGAATATGATTGATTCAAAGCTGATAGCTGTTAAGGTTTCTGGACAGCTCTCATTTCTTGCTTGCAGCTCTGCTAGATCTCAGCAGTTGGGATGCTATTTCACATACATTGGCCGTGAAATAAACTTGCTTAAGTGACATTTCCAAAGGAAATCCCTAGTATCCCCATGATTTCAGAGCAGGCGCTTTGAACTGAGTAGCAATTTTGTCAGAACTGTGCTTTTTTACTAAGTCTATGAATATTCATGCTGGAAAAGTTGCAGTTTATTTGCCCAGCAGGAGCTTCAGTCTGGGCATTCTGCAACAAGATGCTGAGATAGATTTTGCTGGTGACAACAGTTCTTCATTTCGTCTTTTTCACCAGACCATGGGCAGGAGGCCTAATTCAAGTGAACAGAGGGAAAGTACTGAGAATAGAGGAGCTTAGGATAGGGAAGATGATCAGGACAACGATTTTACCTGGGACCAGAATGTGGAAAATGGATCCCTTTGCCTGTCACATGATTGTGCAGGCTGGGTTTGGGTAATTCTTAGCTGACACATGCCTTACTTTGCAATACTGTGATGTGCCTCTAACCTAAATTTGAATGTAACTGGTAGTGCATACAGCATTAGTCAAGCAATAGTTTATAAAAAAATTGTTAAAGTAACTTTTTTCTTCTTTTTTTCCCCCTGCAGCACACATCTGCTGTGAGGACGTGTTTGGCATCGTGGGAGAAACTTTTGCTTTTCCAGTAAAAATAGACCAAAAAATAAGGGAAATTATTTGGACAAAAAACAAGGATAAAGTGGCTGAATGGGAAGGGCAAAACCAACCGACATATTTTACTTCTCTCCGTAGCAGAGGCTTGCTTGACACGGGGAGTGGAGGCTTGACTATATTTAACTTGGAGAAGAGTGATTCTGGCATGTACATGTTAGAATATTTGGATTCTGGGAAAAAAAATGAGTTCTTAACCTTCAGCCTTGCTGTGTTAGGTAAGTAGTGGAGAATTGCATAAAGAATTTGCACCACTTCATTCACTTTTTAAGAAGGCTAGAAAGGGAATTGTTTATTTGTCAGGGAAGCAAACAGAAACAGAGGGGAGCTGTTCTTTGGCTCTATTGTTAAGTTGCTTGGGCACTTTAAACAAATTTTCAGAGGTGGCATCTAATTTGTGTGCCCATCATTACTCACTTTGGAATGACTTCTAGAATGTGTGTAGATGGCACACTGTATACTTTCAGGTAGATAACCAAACTCTTTGAGCAAGCTGACCAAGTTATCCCAGGCATTATGTATCTACTAAAGATGCTCCTGCAGGCATATTATATGTGCTGGAATATCTGTGGCATCATCCTGTGCAGATCTACGCAGCTTCACTTGCAGTCTTTGGGAAATCTATTTGACCAGTGTGTGTATTAATCCTATTGACAATGAACCATGAGGAGTCTCAAATTAGTCACTGAAGTACCACAAACAGGGCCACTTTTAGAAATACATTTCTCTCTCGTGCACATGCGTGCGCATATGCAGGCACACCTTACACATGCACTTTTATCTGTGCACTCTCCTGCTGCTTTTGTTACTCCAGCCCTTGTCCCATGCTAAAATTCAAGGCAGTTTATAGCCAAAGTAACACAGAATGTTTTCTCTCCTTTTAGATCCCCCTTCAGAACCTGAAATAAGATGCAACTTCAGTGGTGATAACCTTGTGTTAACATGTATAGCAGATTTCCAGCAGCCTCTGAATTACACTTGGAAGTTCAGCAGCATGCAAAAGACTTCTCACAGCCAGGAAGTCTCCATTCCGAAGAATGTTGATGCTTCTGAGAAAGCTTCATGTTTCATTAAATTCTCTCAAACGGAAAAGAGCTCTGGTATCTCTTTGACTCAATGCTTTCCAGATCAAAAAGGTAATGAGTGGGTCAGGTTGTATACGCAAGTCTGAGAGGCTAGGTTGGGAAGCAGCATGGACTTTGACTGTAAGATTTCTACTGACTTCTCAGGAAGTTGAATTTAAAGAGTAAAAGCATCAGAAGTGATTTTTCTGCTAAAAGTGTGTTTAAGGTTGGTGAAAGGTATGAGGTTCACAGTTTGGTGCCCCCAGAAAGATACTTTTTGCAGGGATCTCAACAGAATAAAACCTGCAGCTGTGACTTGAAATGAGTAATAATAAAGAGGGAGAGACACTTAGATCTCTGCTGGACCTTCTGGCCTTGTGTAATTAATGCTAGGCTGTTGTGCTTTGTACTGCTTTCCATGAAATGAAATGGAATGAAACTATTCCGTCATCCTAAGTGAGTCATCTAGCAGCCATTAGATATAATAATTTCTCGTCTAGCATATGCATGAGTCACTGAGCAAACTTCTTTTCCTCCTTCACAGACCGACATAAAAAGGAGAAAAGAGAGTTTTCCTGCTGTTGCTTATTCCTTTGGGACAGCCTCAGTTGAGCTGTTTTTTTGTTTGGTTTTTTTTTCTTTAAAAAAAAAACATAGGTTGAGAACACGTTTGGAACCATCTGGTTTGTAGGGTGTGTAAGGCAGTCCCTAATGGACAAAATTTCCCACTTCTGTGCAAAAGTCATTTTCATGGTTTACCAGTATAGAATTCTTCCTCCTTCACTGGAATTATGTGTTAGAGACTTGTTAGAAATGAGACATGCAGTGGGTTGACCTTGGCTTGCTGCCAAGTGCTTGTGAAGCTGCTCTATCATTCCCCCTCCTGAACGGGACAGGGGGGAGAAATAAGACAAAAGCCTCATGGGTTGAGGTAAGGACAGGGAGATCATTTGGCAATTACTGTCACAGGCAAAACAGACTAGACTTGGGGAAAATTAATTTAATTTATTGCCAATCAAAATCAGAGTAAGATAATGAGAAACAAGAACAAATCTAAAACACGTTCCGCCCCCCCCCCCCCCCCCCCCTTCTTCCTGGACTACGCTTCACCTCTGATTTCTCTACCTCCCCCACCGCAGTGCAGGGGGGTGGGGAATGGAGGTTGCAGTCAGCTCATTATGTGTTGTCTCTGCCGCTCCTTCCTCCTCGCATTCTTCCCCTGCTCCAGCGTGGGGTCCCTCCCGTGGGTGACAGTCCTCCACAAACTTCTCCAATGTGGGTCCTTCCTACAGGCTACAGTTCTTCATGAGCTGCTCCAACATGGGTCCCTTCCACGGAGTGCAGTGCTTCAGGAGCAGACTGCTCCAGCGTGGGTCCCCCCACGGGGTCACAAGCCCTGCCAGCAAACCTGCTACAGCATAGGCTTCTCTCTCCATGGGTGCCCAGGTCCTGACAGGAGCCTGCTCCAGTGCAGGCTTCCCATGGGGTCACAGCCTCCTTCAGGCATCCACCTGCTCTGGCGTGGGGTCCTCCATGGGCTGCAGGTGGATATCCACTCCACATTTAACCTCCATGGGCTGCAGGGGGACAGCCTGCCTCACTGTGGTCTTACCACAGGTTGCAGGGGAATCTCTGCTCCAGCACCTGCAGCACCTTAGGGTTTTGCTAATAACTGATTCTGCTGCATTAATTTCTTCAGGTTAGTTTTTTAAAAACAAATAGCTATAAAACATACTCAGGGTTGTATTTCTACCAAAGTAGTGTATCACACAGTTGCTTTTTAACTAACCAATCATTATTTATTTTATTTTTTTAAAGGATACAGCTATCACAAAAGAAGCAGAGGTGGTCTTATTGCAGCGTTTGTTCTCTTAACTTCAGCTGTAGTAATACTAGGAGTCCTATACAGAAGAGGTATGTATAGCACTTCCTAATTAGGCTTAACATGCTCCAAGATTATGCTGATGTAAGGTTCTGTAGAACGTATGAAAGCTTCTGACTGTGGGTTGTATTGTAAATACAGTAGTAGAAGCAAGTACAACTGAGGCAAAGGCTAATAGATTTGAAGGAAATAATATACTGAACTTTCTTGCACTCAGGCACTGCGCTCTGTGTACTGGGAAACACTGTAGTTTGCATATTTCTCCTTCAGACTGGGTGTTTACTGTGTGTTTCTACTTAGCAAGTATCTATGGCCTCTCCCATTCCTACCTGAGTGTGCTTTTACTGCCTTTTTTGAGAGCTGCCCTCAAGATGAGATTTATTGTTGGGACAGACTAATACCAGGGCCTGCTGAAAACCTTGTGCTGAGTCTACTCTGAGAACATTGTGTGCTCAACTGATACACAGAGACTTCTGTGCCTCCCGTCAGCCTGTGTTGCCATCGTCTTGGAGTTCTAGATTTGTTTCTCGATCCACTCCTACACCGTATTTGAGTATCTTTTTTGTAAATCTGACAACTTATTTGGAAATGGTAATTGTAGCCTGTCACTGTGTATCTCTTGCTGCCATCTTTTTAGGTTAATATGTCAGATTGTATTCTGGTTTGAAAAAGAGGTGCACAGCATCTCTTCTCTTTGTGTTTGAGAGAGTCCCAAACAGGAATACATTCTTTCATCCTAAGAGTGCTCTGCATGGAAAATTCCTGTTGGCTTCCAGGTGGGGTCACCACTTGGGGGTGGCTGCAGGGTGAAGAGCATGGGATATCTCTCTCATCTAGGAAGGACTAATTGATGATATTCTGGAGGGAGGCTCTGATCAGAGCGTACATAGATGTATAATGCATGTGGACCTTATGCTTTCCTGATCATTCTCCATTTAGTTTCTGTTGGTATGGAATCATAAAATAAACTAAGTGGGAAGAAATCTCTGGAGGTCTCATCCATCTTGCTGCTCAAAGCAGGACCAACTTCAGAGCTAATTAGGTTTCTGAGGGCCTTGTCCAGTCAAACTTTGAATAATTCCAAGGATGGAAATTCCCCAGCCTCTTTCAGCATGTGTTCAAGCACACCCCTGGGGGGGAAGGATATTTTCCTTATTTCTGTTAGGGATTTCCCTTTTGCAACTTGCAGCCGTTGCGTCCTGTCTTTTTGTTCTGTACTTCTGAGAGGAGTTTCCTTTGTTTGCTATCTAAGTTAGTTGTAGACTGCAATTAGCCATCCCCTTAGCCGCCTTCTTCTTCAGGCTGAACAAACCAAATTGTCTCAGCACCTCCTTGCAGAGCTCCTGCCCTCTAAACATCTTGATGGATATTTGCCGGACTAGCTTCAGAATGTCGGTGTTTTTTCATGAATTGGGAGCCTAAAACTAGACACAGTACTCCACATGTGGTATCACAAATACTGAATAGAGGGATAGAATTATTTCTGTCAATGGGCTGACTACACTTCTGCTAGCACAGCCCAGTATCTGATAAGCTTCTACTGCAAGGGCATGTTTCTGACTAATGTTCAACTTGTCATCCACCAGGGCTTCCAGGTCCTTTTCTGCAGAGCTGTTTTCTAACCAGGCAGCCTGTACTGCTCTGTGGGGTGATTTCAAGAGGTGCAGGACTTTACATTTGCCTTTGAACGTCACATCTTTTCTGCCAGCATGCTATTCCAGGTTGTCGAAGTCCGTCTGAGTGGTAGCCCTGCCCTCCAGCATATCCCCTAACTGTCTCCATTTTGGTGTCATCTGCAAACTTTCTGAGGGTGCCTTCTCTGCCCTTGTCCACATTGGTAATGTTGAACAACACTATGCTTGGTATCAACACAGGAAGAATGTCATTCATAACTGGCTGTCAGTTAAGCTCAAAACAATTCAACTACTTCCCTTGAAACAGCAAAGGTTTGACTATGCTAGAAAATAAACTTGTTATACCTCAGTAGGATAAGCACTGCATAGGTATAATCAAACAGAAGATGTGATTTGCTGATTTAAGAACAAGGCTGAGTCATGAACTGCTGAACTCTGCTTTAGATTTGGTTAGATGTGTTCTGATTTGTTGTTGCAGAAGGCCCATTTTGTTGATCTCTCACTGACTGTTTTTGCCCCAGAACAATATTTCACTGTTTCTTCTTTCCACAAGTCAAGTATTTAGTTGCATGTCCTCAGTGATTTTTTTTTTTTTTTTTCGGGTTGTGGCGGTAGGGAATGGATAGAGGCTGTTGGCTAGTTTCCAAAAGCACAAAACTTTATTTCTGAGTAATTTCTCCAGGTATTCTATTTGTTTTGGTGCAGCTAGAACTAAGCTTGGAACTCGAGGAGCTGCTCAGAACAACAGTACAGTGCATGACTCAGGTAAGACAGCTAAAGACTATTGCTAGACTATTGCTTTAATTTGGTATAGGCTTGTGAATTTTTTCTCTCTGGCAGTATAGTCTTTCATTGGAGAGGTAAAAGAGTAAGTTTTCTTTTGGGCCTTAGTTGTTTTACAGAGTGTAGTTATTTTTTTCCAGGTCATTTAACACATACTTTCTAAAATAAGTAAATTTCGTTATAGGAGAACATCAGCGACTTTGCTCTGTGGACAGCCAAGAACAGCCCAACTCAGACAGAGGTAAGAAACCTGTATTGGGGTATAGATATTTTCAGACATCTGCTGTTGGTTGGAGCAAGGAGTCTGGTCTGCTCTTTCCTTTTTTGCAGTATGTAAGCTTTTGAGTTGATTTTCAGTGTGTGCACATGCGGCCTCAAAGTCTCAGTTGAGGTCCAATATTGAATAATCATAGGGACCTGCACTTAGTGGATGTGTTAATGTGACTGGCTGAATTACTGATGGTGAATGGCCTGAGATTTGCCTAGTGAGCAGCTCTCTTTAGAGATGAATTCTGCTTCTGACAATAGAGAATGGGGGCTGGCCTCAGGATGGGGGCTGGAAAAGCACAATCTGTCTGTTGGAGAACTTTTTACCTGTTTGGTTAGGGCGGGTCTACATGCTGAAATGAGGTTAACACTTCTTCCATCTCTTTTAATCTTACCTGCCTGTCTCATTAACATAAACTTCTTTCAGAAATTTGGTTGATTATTTTTCTAAACCTAGTATTCATATCAAGTGCTTAGGGCTGGGCATGAATGAACGTTGCTCATTGCCAGTGTCCCCCATGGCAATTTCTTGCCTATCTTGGAAATTGGGTAGCTATCCTTTTTCTCTGTGCATTGAATTTGACTTGGAAAGTTGGTGGTTCCAGTGGGTGGGGACTGGTGCTGTGCATGTAGCAGTAGATTTAATGATGATTATTGAAGGTGGTATCACATCAGACTGGCAGGAGTTTGCTGTTAGTTTACCTTGGTCATATCTTGAAAATACATCCAAGACTGGTGAAGACAGGCACATTGCTAGTCTGGTGTGTAGAACTATGGACCTTGATTTTGGTGCATCACTCTGGTGCATGCTTACATCCTGCGGGTCAAGCTGCATTTCCTTCCTTTTCTTTCTCTAACCCCTTTCAGTTGTTTCAGAAAAAAAATCTGTTAGCAGCATCTTTTGATTCACTCTTACTCCATTTTGCAGGCCTGTCTTCTCCTTGTAATAGTCAAGATGGGGGAAGGAAACAGTCAGTGGAGGAACTCCTCACCTCTTTCCATTACTTACCAGTCTGCTGCCCACCCATGCGTGATGCCCTTCTGCAGGCAGTACAGATTGTCAGGGTTGTCTGCATTCCTGTCTTCCTGTCCAGATCTCCACTTGCGCTTCTGCTGTCCATTCTAATCCTGCTGCTTTTTTTTTAACTTCTTTAGTCTGCAGCAAAATCGCTCAGATCTCTGGCTTGCAGGTCTGTGTGTTGGGGTGTGGGAATCACTCTATATGGTGAGCAGCTAGGGAAGGGGACAGCTCCTTTAGTCTGTGCTCTTCTCACAAGGGTTAAGGAGGCTAATGTGTTCCAGTTTTAACATGTATACATCTTGTTGCCAGGACCACTGTGGTCTGTTCTTATGAACCAAACTAAATCAGGCATTCAAGCAGATTAGGGAGAGCAGGGGAAGACTTTTAAAAAATACTTTGTGGAGGTCACCAGACCAAATACTGTTTGAATAGGGAATGGCCAAAGCTCCTGCCATCAGATACGAGCTCAGTGCCCTGTTGGAGTGTTCTGGTGTTGAACTAACAGTGGCTTCCTGTGGGATATTTGGTCTGGTATCTTACATGAGCTGCTGGAGTTAGCACAAGGCTGGAGCAGGATGTTTCTTGGATGGCAAACTACCTTTGCAGACATTTTCTGTATGTTTAATTTCTTAAGTTGTTTAATTTCTGAAGTTTCTTAATGTTTTTATGGGTTTGGAGGTTCAAGAAACGCGATGAGGTCCTTGGTGATGGGCCTGGAAAAGATGCCACAGGTAGGGAGGCAGTGCTATGAAAGCAGGGGTTTGGGTGCTTTTTGTTGTTGGGTTTGTTTGGGGTTTTTCTTCCCTTTCTACACCCCTCCCCACCCCCCGTCCCAGCATATCAAAGTCTTACGAGCTTTTTAGCAGTATGTTGGATAAAGAACTTCATTTTTCTTCTGATATTTTCATATATTTGTTAAAGCTGTGGCTCTAGCCCATGGTTTAGAGATCACTGAAGTTCAGGGACTATGGATTGATATGAAGGTGAAAAAAAGAGAAGGATGGGAAGAAAAAAAAACCAACCCAAAAAAACTACTTCTCGTACTGCATTTAAATTTACTTTAGAATGGCCTGTGCTTCTACTGTAGATTCTTTAAGGTCTGCAGAGAGAAAGGGTTTAAAGTCACAGTGTTAATGCAACACACAGATGAAATAAAAAGAGATGTGGATTCTCTTCTCAGCTATCTCTGGCTTTTTATGGCAAATTTGTGCAGCTTTATCACCTTAAGTTAACCCACTTCAGTAAGATTTTTGTAAAGCTGTAGGCATAAGCCTAGATAATGTTGGTTATGGACTGGGACCTTAAGTGATTGCTGGGGGAAATTGAAGTTGAAATTAATTGTGAGTCCTTCAATAAAGTGGCATAACATACTAGTTCTCAGGAGTATCTACCTAAAGTGTTATAATGAAACTGTCGCTTTAAGGCTGAGTTGCATATTTTGCAGACTATTGTGCTACCTCCATATACATTTCTAAAAAGGATTTCTGTTTGCTTGCAGCTACACCTTCACAAGCTGTTGGTTATGACAATGAAAAGCCTGAAGCAGGTAACAAGTGAGATGGTACCCTAAAACAGGGGAACAGGAAGGGGGAATTAATTTTGCACACAGCCTTTCACAGTCCGAAACATATTAGCATGTTCTCAGCATAGAAATACCTTCTTAGGGCTTCAGCTTCTCTCTTGATGTGATGAGAATGATGGTGCACGCCGTGTTTGCAAATCACTTCACCATCTGTGGAAAGAAGAACAAAGCATGTATAAGGGAATCCCTTTTTATAGTAAATAAGCAAATTACCCTTTTGTCTAATGTTACGTTTGATTTGCATGCAAAAGAGTGCAAGGGTTTTTTTATAGTGTGTCATCATGGGTTGGTGATCTTTGCTTTCTGCTGGAAAGAAACCCTCAAGCAGGACCTAAGATAATAAAATGCTGCGACTTCAAAGCTTTGTTTGTATTGATGGCAAATAGGTCTGAGCCTCAACATGCCGATTTAGAGATGGGATGCTTACAAGCTTGCAAAATGCTAATTTGGGAGATACAACAGGCTTCTTTCCTTAGAGAAGCACCATTTCTGGATGTGGTATCTTCCACTTGCTTTAGGCTCTAGGAAAGTCTTTTGACTGCATTCATCAAGCAGCTAAGCAAAGCCCCAGTTTTGTTTTCTTAGTATGGCCAGTGTAAATTTCAAGGAAATCCTGGGACCTGTATTTTTTTTCTAGAAGTTCTTTTTACTCCAGAGGGATAGTGAAATATGAACATTATAGTTCAACTCAGCAAAAAAAATGTTTGTGGGTTCCCCCCCTGGCCCGGGCTGTTGCACTGATTCATTCACTCACTAACTCTTCCACCATTTTCCACAAGGAGCTGATAATAAAGGGGGTTGGAGAAGGCAGAAGTTTTTCCCAATTAAGGGAGAAATCACTAATGATGACAATAAGGAAAAGGAAACCCAGAAGCCCCTGAGTTTTGCCACTTATTCTTTCTGTATGAATTGTAATGGGTGTAGAACAGTTTTCCTCATCTGAAGAAATAGGGGTTGTGTAGCTGATGGCGAAGGTGTGGTGCACTGTGGGATCATCCTATCACTTGTGTAATTATTTCCACATACATAGACCTGGATATAGGAGAAGGAGGTTTATTTTTTGCCTGTCTTATGGAAGAAAGGAGCAAAATGTACAGTTCAGGCAAAAGAGTATCAGGTCCATAGATAAAGTTTGCCTGTTCGGACACTAGGGGAACAAAATAAAATACTTTGTTTTGTTGCAGTGTGGGGTGGGAGTATCAGGGAGGGGCATCAGTGCACCTTTGTGCAGTACGCTCTGCAGCACCTAGGTAACATGCAATACAGACAATAAACAGCAGGCAAGGCTATGATGTTCTCCGAAATGCACATACAAAGCAATCCTAAATAGGGCTTCTGCTGGTAACACAGCAGTATGTAACAATTGCAGATGAGAAGGTGTGCTGCTGAGCTCTGGACAGCACAGAGCAATGACCTATGCTGGTGTGGGGAAGAAGCGATGGAGTTTACTCCTGAAGGACTGTAGCTCTTCTCTGATCTCTTTTCAGACAAAGAACTGAACAAGGAGGACAGTGCCCTGAAGGATGAGCAGACAGTTAACAGTGGTATAAAACAGGAAGGTAAGTGCCTGTTCTATGGAGCAGTCAGTGCTAATAACCCAGTGGGCAAACTGGCCAGGATCCCTTAGATTTGAAGGCTCAGAGTGACTTCTGTCGAATGCTTCTCAATGGTGGTACGGGGGGCCATTGTGCCATGAATGCTGAATGCTTGTCCTCTGTGCAGGAGTTTCAGGAGCAGAATTAACCAGCTTTTAGGCTGAGGTCAAGAGCAGCTGTTTTATGTTTCACTAGGGCAGAGCGAGTTTTACATTTTTACCACCCTTGGAAACCCCAGCAGAGCATACAGGCTTGAAGGAGGTGTGTTCTGGAGATCAGTGGGGTTTGGAAAAAAAAAAAAAAAAAAAAAAATTCCTAGTCACACTGAGATGAGAATACTGGTCAAATGGCAGTCCCTGCTGAAGTGCTGGCTTCTGGTCTTCTTGTTAATACTGCCTGTTAGGAGATCTCTGCAAGGGGGCCTCCAGTCCTCCAGTGTGTGCATATGAAGCACTTAAGTGAGGAGCAAGAGTTGATGTGGCCAAGAGGAAGCTTTCCCAGCTTTTGTCTGGGTTTGGAGAGATTGCTACTCTGTGAAATGGAGTCAGGCTGTCAAGGTATATGACACCCATTGTTCTCTCCTCATCCACATATCTAGTAATTTCATCCAAAAATGGTTGTCAAGATGGTCAACTGTGACTTATGCTTGGTAAAACCATCCCGCTTACTCCCAGTCACCATCTTTCTCCTGTGACCAGAAACATATTCAGTTTTCAGTCCACCTCACTGTCTGCTCATCTAGTCTACACTTCATCAGCATCAGATATCACTAAATCAATCCCCTGTTCAGCAACAGGCCCACATTTTCCTCATTTATTCTTTTACAGATAACCTAGCAGCAGAAGTTTCTCTCACTGTCCTGGTCATCCCATAGTGGTTTCAAGCCTCCCTGAGCCTTGGCTTTCCTGACAGCATCCTTACCTGCCCAGACAGTGGTCCTAAATTCCTCCATTGTGGCCTGTCCCTGCCTGCACATCTAGTATAAGCAGTTTTTGCACTGGAGCTATGTGAGAAGTTCCCTGCTTAGCCAAGCTGATCTTTTGATTTGCCTGCCTGTTTTCCTGACTATGGGGATGGCCTGTGCTCATGCTTGGAGAAAGTCCTCCTTAAAGGCCTGATGGCTCTCTTGAGCTCCTTTGCTCTTCAGAACTGTCTCCCATGAGATCCTGCGTACCATCTTCCTGAAAAAGCGGAAATTTGCTCTCTGAAAGCACGGGACCTGTACTCTGATGCTTACCTGCCTCACTCCTCTAGGATCTGGAGCTGTTTCTTGGTCACTACAGCCAAGGCAGCCATTCATGACCACATCCCCACCCAGTCTGTAGACATTCATCCAGACTAGGACATCCCAACTTAGGACTCCAACGATGCTGTGGGATAAAAAGCCTAAGTTGGGATGTCCTAGTCTGGATGAATGTCTGTCTACATGGGTAGAAAACTGCTAGATTGTCAGGCCTGCAGGTAATGGTTAATGGTTTGTACCCCACATGGATGGTGGTGGAAAGTGGAGTACTGCAGAGGTCTGGCTTTTTTGGTGACCTGGACAGGAGAGAGAAAACAGTGTAATTGACTTTGTAGATGACAGTAAATGTGGAGTGCAGTCCATCAGTATGAGGGCAGGATTGTTGTTCAGAGGAAGCTGGAGGGGAAGAGGCCTGTGTGAACCTCATGAAATTTGGCAGGGGCAATGCAGGGTCCGGCACCTGGATGGACCAACAGCTGGCACTGGTGCAGAATGGGGACTGACTGGCAGAGGAGCAGCTTTGCTGAAAGGTACCTGGGAGTCCTTGTGGACAGTACACTATGAGTCAACAGTGCTCCCTGGCAGCAAACGCAGCTGATAGCATCCTAGGCTGTTTTAAGGAGTGCTTAAGCCAGTACATTGAAGGAAGTGGTTATTTTCCATTACTTGGCACTTGTTAGATGATGTGTAGAGTACTACATCTAATTTGGCCCACCCAGTGCCAGAAAAGTGCTGATAAATTTGAGCAAGTTCAGCAGACTGCCACCAATGTGGTCAGGGGCTGGAGTACAGGTCATCTGTGGAGACACTGAAGAAACTGGACTTGTTGAAGCCCAGAGAAGAGCAGGCTTTCGGGGTACCTAACAGTAACTGCCAATACCTATGAGGATATTGATAAGAAGACCAAGCCAGGCTGTTTACTCAGGTGTATAGCAGGATATCAAGGTGATGGTCCTAAACTGAAGCAGGGGAGATTCTGTGTGGATACAAGGAAAAGATTTCTGCCTCCTAAGCATGACTAATCACTAGGACAGGCTGCATGGAGTCATCATGGAGTCTCTGCCCTTGGAGGTTTTTAAGACCTGACTGGAGAAATTCTTGAGCAACCTGTCTGGAAATGAATGTTGAGCTTTCATTGAGGAGGAGGTTGGGTTAGAGACCTCCTGGATTCCCCCCCCCCCCCCCCCCCGCCGAGCAAACCTGAATGATTATATAATTCTTATGAATTATAGCTGGTGACTCATCTCTAAGTAATGACTGATACCACCGTAAAGTTAAGCAGTGGGATGTAGCTGTCCTGTAATCTCTTTTCAGAGCTCTCTACCAAGCAGAACAGCACCCTGACATCCAGTTGTGCAGTTGACCATGGTGAGACTGAGGGAGGTGAGTGCCTGTGCTTTGGAGTGGTCTTTGTTGTGACTTTTGCCTAATGCTTCTTGATGTGAAGTTATGGGTGGCACTGTGGGAGCTGAGTGCCTTCTGTGCTTGGCCTTCACAGGGTCTGGAAGGGAGTATGAGGACAGTGTGGAGTTGGGTCTGGAGGAGAGAGGGGAGATATGATGGCCCTATGGTGGCGGGGGATGTTGGTCAGAGCTATTATTGATGCCGAACAAATGGCCCAGCTCTTGGTCAGATTACTCTTGATCTGTCTGGGATGGGGAAAGGGAGTGTTATGAGTATTGCCTGTTGTCCTGGCAGAGATGACCCAGGATGTAGAAGGTGAGCACCTGAGCCACTCTCACAGCTGCAGTAAAGAAGGTATGTGAGAGTGAAGCTCCCTGTGTCTTGGGAGAGTGTGCACTGTCACAGAGGCTGGGCATGGCAGTGCTGGGCCAGGCTATGTATGACCCTGACCCCTTTTTTTGCTCAAGTAGAAAGCAAAGTGAGAGTTATTAGGAGGGAAGGGGTGCATGTGTGGTGGGCACATGCGTGTGTGATGTGTGCTAGGAAATCACGTTTGTGATGGAAGTGTTCAGAAGACTGGCCAACTTAGCCAGTTTAAAACTGTAGGATTAAATGTTACTAACATTCATTAATAACACACCTCTTGCTCACGCTTGCACTTCTACTTTATCACTTGGTAAGGCATGGAATAAAGGCTTATAGTGGCTGAGATGTCAGTAAGGCAGTATGTTTTTGTGTCAGTAGACTTCTGAACTGCAATTCTACCTTGTTAATTACAAATGCTGTTGAACATCATATCAAAGTAGAGAGATATCATGGAACACTGAAGGGGTTTTTTTATTGCTTAGGTGTGCAGCTGTGTTTTCTTTGGTCACAAAGAATGCAGAGTTTACTTAATTCGTGTTTTTCTTGTGGTGGTTGTTTTTTAAACCTACATGGACATGGTGGGAAAGCTCTTCTAAATAAATAGACCAGTGGGGCTGAGGACTGACATGTGGAATGAGAAAACTGATTATTACTCTGTATAGGAGAATAGTTGATCAATACTATGTCTTATGGATATTAGTGAAGTTCAGGCTGCAAAGACACAATGTTTCTCAATGATTGTTTCATATTCCATTAATTACTTAAAACCTTTACTCAGTCATCAGTTCTGTATGCTGCATTTACTATGGGGGCATAACAGGCCTCCGTTTACGTATCTCCAAAGATGTTTTGACCTCTCAATCTGTTTTCTATGGTATGTGTGCAGACCAGAGCATCTGTGAGGTCACGCAGCTGCTTCTTGGAGTACATCAACACGGGGAATATAAAAACTTAGATTGGTCCTGTACCAAATCTGATAACAGAAGGATATAAGGGCTATCCTTTAATAAACTGCACAGGCAAGGATTTACATTGGTCTGTCATTCATCCAGACCAGAATACTGTTTCTGTAGAATTTTTCTAGAGTAGAGAAAGCCTATGGTTTCACTCTTGTTACTAATTAGTTTCACACTGGTGATTTCCAAGAAGTATTAAAGATCATAGGTTTGGAGCTGAGATCATTGAATTCTAGTTTGTAGTGAAAAGTCTTACTGAGACATCTAAATCTGGCAAAGAACACAATAAGGTCAAGCCCTTGCCAAGAGAGCAATTACTACACTCTTAAGTTTGGCTTCCAAAGCACTTGGTAGTATTGCAGAAGATCGTGCTGAACACTTGTCTGTAGAAAATCCAAAGTTCCTATCCATGAAACAGGAAGATTTCAGTCAGAATCACAGAATGGTTGGAGTTGGAAGGGACCTCTGGAGATCATCTAGTCCAACCCCCCCTGCTAAAGCAGGTTCAGCTATAGCAGGTTGCACAGGATTGTGTCCAGGTGGGTTTTGAATATCTCCAGAGAAGGAGACTCTACAAGCTCTCTGGGTAGACTGTTCCAGTGCTCTGTCACCCTCAAAGTAAAGAAGTTTTCCTCATTCAGATGGAATTTCTGTGTTTCAGCTTGTGCCCATTCCCCTTATCCTGTCACTGGGCACCAGAAGAGTCTGGCCCCATCCTCCTGACACCTGCCCTTAAGATATTTGTAAGCATTGATAAGCTCCCCACTCAGTCTCCTCTTCTCCAGGCTAAACAGACCCAGCTCTCAGACTTTCCTCATAAGAGAGATGCTCCAGTCCCCTAATCATCTTCATAGCCCTCTGCTGGACTCTCTCCAGTAGTTCCTTGTCTGTCTTAAACTGGTGAGCCCAGAACTGGGCATGGTACTCCAGATGTAGCCTCACCAGGGCAGAGTAGAGGGGGAGGATAACCTACCTCAACTTGCTGGCCAGTCTTCCTAATGCACCCCAGGATACCATTGGCCTTGGCCTCAAGGCCACATTGCTGGCTCATGGTTAACTAGTTGTCCACCGGGACTCCCAGGTCCTTCTCCGCAGAGCTGCTTTCCAGCAGATCAACCCCTAACTGGTACTGGTGCATGGGGTTATTCCTCCTTAGGTGCAGGACCCTACACTTGCCTTTGTTGAACTTCATTAGGTTCCTCTCCGCCCAACTTGCTAGCCTGTCCAGGTCTTGCTGAATGGCAGCACAGCCTTCTGGTGTATCAGCCACTCCTCCCAGTTTTGTATCATCAGTAAACTTCCTGAGGGTACACTCTGTCCCTTCATCCAGGTCACTGATGAATAAGTTGACCAAAGCGGGACCCAGTACTGACCCCTGGGGAACACCACTAGCTACAGCCCTCCAGCTAGACTCTGCACTGCTGATCACAACCCTCTGAGCTCTGCCAGTCAGCCAGTTCTCAATTCATCTCACTGTCCACTCATCTAACCCACACTTCCTGAGCTTGCTTATGAGGATGTTGTGGGAGACAGTGTCAAAAGCCTTGCTGAAGTCAAGGTAGACAACATGCACTGCTCTCCCCCATCTACCCAGCCAGTCATGCCATCATAGAAGGCTATCAGATTGGTCAAGCATGATTTCCCCTTGCTGACTCCATGTTGCCTGCTCCTGATAATCTTCTTTTCCCCCACATGCTTAGAGATGGCATCCAGAATGAGCTGTTCCATCACCTTTCCAGGTGAGGTGGTGAGGTTGACTGGGTCTTCCTTCTCGCCGTTTTTGAAGATTGGAGTGACATTGGCTTTCCTCAAGTCCTCAGGCACCTCTCCTGTTCTCCATGACCTCTCAAAGATGATGGACAGCGGCTTAGCAATAACATCTGACAGCTCCCTCAGCACTCGTGGGTGCATCCCATCAGGGCCCGTGGATTTGTAGATGTCCGCTTTGCCTAAATGATCTCTAACCCAATCCTCCTTGGCCAAGGGAAAGTCTTTTTTCTGTAGACTTTCTCTCCTACCTCCAGGGTCTGGAATTCCTGAGGACCAGCCTTGGCAGTAAAGACTGAAGCAAAGTTGGCATTCAGTAACTCTGCCTTTTCCGTATCCTTTGTTTCCAGGGCACCCACCTCATTCAGCAGTGGGCCCACATTTTACCTAGTCTTCCTTTTGCTACTGATGTACTTTAAGTGCTTCATGTTGTCCTTGACATCCCTTGCCAGATTTAATTCCAAGTGGACCTTAGCCTTCCTCACTGCATCATTGCATGCTCTGACAGCGTTCCCATATTTCTCCCAAGTAGCCTGTCCCTTTTTCCACATTCTGTAAACTTCCTTCTTCCATTTGAGTTTTGCCAGAAGCTCCTTGCTCATCCGTGCAGGTCTCCTGCACCCTTTGCTTGATTTCTTACTCATAGGGATGCACCAATCTTGAGCTTGGAGAAAGTGATGCTTGACTACTAACCAGCTCTCTTGGATCCCCCTACATTCTAGAACCCTAGCCTATGGGATTCCTCCAGGTAGGTCCTTGAAGAGGCCAAAGTTAGCTGTCTTGAAGCCCAGGGTTGTAATCCTACTTACTGCCCTGCCTCCTCCATGCAGGATCCTGAACTCCACCATCTCATCATCACTGCAGCCAAGGCTGCCCCCAACTTTCACATCCCCAACCAGTCCTTCTTTGTTTGTTAGTACAAGGTCCAGCAGCACATCTCTCATCATTGGCTCCTCCACCGCCTGTGTCAAAAAGTTATCATCAATGCTCTGCAGGAACCTCCTGGACCATGTGTGCCTAGCTGTGTTGTCTTTCCAGCAGATATCAAGGATGGCTGAAGTCCCCCATGAGAACAAGGGCCTGTGATCGTGAGGCTACTTTCAGCTGTCTGTAGAAGGCCTCATCGACTTCCTGATCAAGTGGCCTGTAGTAAACACCCACAACAGTGTCACCCATATTAGCCTGCCCCTTAATTCTTACCTGTAAGCTCTCAACTCGTTCTTTATCCATCCCTAGGCAGAGCTCGATACGTTCCAGTTGATGTCTCGCATAAGGAGCAGTTCCACCACCTCACCTTGCTGGCCTGTCTTTCCTAAAAAGTACGTGGCCATCCATGACAGTATTCCAGTCAGCCATCCCACCATGTGTCCATAATTGCAATGAGATTATGGCCCTGCACCTGCACACAGATCTCTAATTCTTCCTGTTTATTCCCTATGCTGTGTGTGTTGGTGTACAGGCATTTCAGAGAGGTAATCGAGCATACATGTTTCCCAGGAGGGGTGCAAGAAGATCCACTATGGCCATACACACCCTTGAGGTGGTTGGCCTTCTGGTTCTCATCTTGGGAGCCAGATAAGGAACACTTGTTATTGCTCTGGTTGGCCTGGCTTATTCCCCAGTTGGATGCGATGGCGTGAGCATTGCCACTTTGGACCCCGCACCCTGAGTCCTTCAGTTTAAAACCCGCCTTACCAAGTTGGCCAGCCTGCTGCCAAAGATTCCCTTGCCTCTTCTAGACAGGTGGAGTCCATCCCTCCCTAACAGGTTATAGTTGTCAAAGAATGTCCTGTCATAAAAGCCAAAACCCTCACAACAGCACCAGCCATGAAGCCAGAAGTTGATGTGCATTATATGTCTATTTCTGGCTGCCCCCTTTCCTCCAACTGGTATAATGGAGGAAAAGATAACTTGGGCACCAGTATTTTTCACTTGCACCCCAGGGCTTTATAATCTTCCTTGATTCTGCCCAGGTTCTGGCTGTTGTTTGTGCCCGCATGAAAGAGTTGCAGTGGATAGTAGTCTGTGCTCCTGACAAGTTGTGGCACCCTCTCAGCAATATCTGGGATCTTAGCTCCTGGAAGGCCTCATGCCTCTTGTGACTCCCTGTCAGGCCAGCAGATGGGTGCCTCAGTGCCCCTTAGCAGAGAGTCACCCACTACAAGCGCTCGTTGTTTCTATGGTATCTACTGTGTGCTGCTGGTACAGGTTCTCCTTGCACACCTTGCTTGTGGGTGTCGATAGCTGTTAAAGCTTCATATCTGGTTTTGGTTATGATGCTGGAGACTGAAGTGGGGTCCTGCTTTTGTAGGTCACCAGGGTCCAAGAATAGTTGAAGCTGTAGCATAGTACTATATCTGAAAGTCTTTGGTCTTTGTGACAGCCAGGTGGTGGAGGTAGAAGTAATTTCCCCAACCTAGCAGGTTCAATGGCAGCATGGAGAATTGAAATCAGCTGCTGTCAATAATTGTGAATTTTTCAATTCCCAAGGCATATAGTTGAAGTGCATGACCCTCTTAGAAAGAATTTCACTGGAGTTGTGTAAGATTTTCAGAAGTAAAACTCTAGGTAAATATGTAATAAAGCTTTCTCATTGCTGGTGTGTCTGCAAAGCTTACACAGGTTAAGACGATACTGAGAATGACTGCTGAATTTTGAATCCATCTAATGAGGGTAATCAACTTATTTGGGTTTGAGAGACTTCTTGTAATTTAGCCTAGTTCAAGCATGCATTGCTCTGACTCTAGGGAGTTCTGTCTTCCCTGTGGATGGATGAAAACTGTTCCACATGCACTGTAATTTATAGGATGGCTTGAGCCAACCTGACCACTTACTATCACTAAAAGTGGAGGTCTTGCTCTTTGGACCAGCTCTGATGTTCATCACACCCCTCTGTGAGCCAGTTTAACTCCCTCATGTATCAGGAAACTGACCCAGCAGAAAAATCTGGGTGGTATTCTGCTGGACTAATAGCTTAAATCGGATCATAAAGGGCCTTGGTAAGCACTCGGCTGACATACTGGAGGGGATGGGATGCTGGTCAGTGGTGGATTCAAAGGGAGAAGGAAGGGCAGGAGACAGCGAAAGGGGCTGGGAGGTGGGATGGGCTGTTGCAGTGATAGCTGGACAGGCTGAGATGTGCTTGTGAAATACATGTTGCATGAAGCTGTTACTTTCTCACACTGTAAAGTTTTGCTGCACTTCAAGCATGTTGTAGAACAGCTGTAGATTAACTGAGAATGAGCCTGGTGGTAGAGGGCATGACGTGGTTTCCCAGAGCTGAAGCCTTTGACGGTGCCGGCTGTTCTACATAGAAAGTAGCTTGTTAAAAAGCACTTGACAAATAAAACATCTGTGAAGAAACAAAGTTTTGGAGGGATGTGAAATTAGGTCAGCTGTAGCAAATAAACTGGATGAGGGAAGAAAGTGATGGATGGAAAATATTATTTTGCTATTTGTGAAATGAAAGGGGTGACCTCCTTGCAGTCTACAACTTCCTTGAGGGGGGGAGGCGCTGATCTCCTCTCTCTGACCAGCGATAGGACACAAGGAAATGGAATGAAGCTGCATCAGGTGACGTTCAGATTCGACATTAGGAAAAGGTTCTTCACTGAGAGGGTGGTCAGTCACTGGAACAGGCTGTCCAGGGAGGTGGTCATAGCATCAAGCCTGTCAGAGTTGCAGAAGCATCTGGATGACTGTCTTCGTCATATGGTTTAGTTTTAGGTAGTCCTGAGAGGAGCAGGGAGTTGGACTCAATGATCCTTATGGGTCCCTTCCAACTTGAGATATTCTATGATTCTATGAAAGGTTTTTTCCAAATTTATTAACTGAGTCACCAGAAACTTCTTGTTTTGAATTTTTTTAATCTGATTTAAATGCTTAAAAAGAAAATTTAAAAAGCTTTTAGAAAATGTGTACTAGAAGCCAGTGTGTATCAAAACATTTTTGTTTGGTAAGAAATGAAGTTTGCAGGTTGACTGAAAACAGTTTTCCTTTCCGCTAAAGAAAAGGAAGAATGTTGGTTTGTCTGTCATATAGCCCTTAGTTAAGTGATGTAACTGTGGGCATTTCATACTGATTTCTGCTTTTTGTGTTGTAGATCAGTGGTCTCCAAACTTATTTGATTACGCACCCTATCAGTAAAATATTTTTAACATACACACCCAATTTATGTATACTTATTTATAAATTATATACATGTGCTACCATACTCGAGTATTATGTACACCATAAAACATGCACAAAAATAGAAATTAAAAAAGCATGAGACAAGGATGAAGTAAACAGTATTTTAATTTTTTAATTTCATTAATGGTGCAAAAATAGTTTCTTCCTGCACCACAATGGATTGCCTTACGCACGCCCCGTTTTGGAGATCATTGATGCAGATAATCAGATACTCAAAATGCACAGCAATGTGGAAGCTAGTGGCACCTTACTGCTGCAGAGTTTTCTGTTCTGCCAGGCTTGCTGCTTCTGTTGAATTACCAGCCAAGCATTCACATTCAGCTATTTGCTGAAGACAATGTTGAAAAGAGGAAAAAAATATCTCCGAATGTGAGAAAACATGGATGGAGTGGGAGGGTGGGAGGGAGTCAGGACTAAGTATATAAAACCTGACTCTGTGATGCAGATGAAACTGCCAATCAAAGTGTCATGAAACAAGAAAACACTTGAAACAGGGCTGTATAGCTGGAGAGGAAGCTGCGGTATCTTGTAATAACTGAGTCAGATCCTGTTAGTTGCCAAGGAATAATACTGAAGACCAAATTAAGTAAGTCGGTGTATTATTATGCATGTCTTACGTGACGTGCTGCTTTGCAAGGGCTGCTTACTTGGCTAAACTGTGCTCCTACATCATGCTTAAAGGCTTAGCATTTGAAATAGTTACGTTGTTACGTCATGTCAGGGTATCAGATGTAGCTGTGCTTTCTTTGGTGCTGTTTGCAAGCTGCGTGGGGACAACGTTTTGCATGGTCTGTGGGGAGTGTGAAACCTGATGCTTATCATACCTATAAAATGAGAGGAGAACACTAATTTCACTTTCAGCTCCTCTCTGCATAGACACAAGCTGGCTTCTTGATCGTGTTCCTTAGTCTTGTCATCAAGCTGGCATAAGTCAGCTGTAGGTAAAGCAGTAAACCTGCTTGGATTTTAAGGATGCAAATCATAAAAATACTTCAGGCCTATGCAGGAACCTTGTGAGAACCAGTCTAGGGACATCTTTCTTTTTCTCATTGTCTACAGAGATGAGTACCATGTGTCACCACGTGCTGCTGTCCTAGACTGTCTCCTGGCATCTTATCCTAGGTTGGAGTGATGCTGAGGTAGAGGCTAGTGGAAGGGAGGGGTAGTGCTATCAAAACAGGAGCAAAGACTGAATGAGGCAGTGCCTTGGCGCATCCAGTTGGTTCCCCTTATGCTGTTGTGCTGTGTGCACCAAGACCAATGTAAGTGCGCCTTGTGTATGCTTTATTGGAAATCAGCCTGGTTAGAGGTTGATGCATGTTGCATGCAGTGAGTTAGGTTGGGCACGTAGTCTTGAACTTGCTGGATTCTAACTTCCTGCACTGTAACTTCCCTTCACCTTCAGTTTCTTTGCTTGTCAAGTAAGAGCTCTATTTGCAATCCTCAAAAGAGAAAACTCCAAAAGCATCTGGCATTACTGTGTGGAGGAAATAGCAGCAGCACCACATGCATGTGTGGTGCACAGCTGATACTAAGATTATAGACCTGAATCTTTGCATAAAAATGGTTTTTTTTCCTTGAACTTTTGACATTTTTTGCACTTTTAGGGTTCTTTTTTATGTCTTAGCTTAAGTGCCTAGTTATGTGATCCAAAGTCATGGAGTCAGAACAGCCTCACAGGTTACCAGCTGCTTAGCAGGTGGCAGTAAGTGATAAATGTTCTTAACCTGCTCCAATTGCAGAGGAATGTGTGTAACCATAAAGAGATAATTTGGGTAAAATGGCTAGTGGCTATCGGATACCATGGGTCGCATAGCTGCTGTAATTCGATTGTTTTGGATCATGTGACAATAATTCATTATTCATATACAATTCATATTCATATACAATTAATTCATCTTCACACTTTATTAGTATTTAAAGTCTGCAGTATTCTTGTATAACTAGTTCAATTTCTAGAAGAGAAGACATAATAATTTACCTGTGTGCTTTTCTTTTTCTTTTGCTTGAGATTTTAAATCATAAACAAATAATTGCTTTGTGGACCAAACAACAATGGAAGAGAAGCAGTAGAATTCAACGGTGAAGGAGCTGCTATCTTTTCTCTTGGAGGTTTTCCATCAGTACTGAAGTCATCCATGAAGAGGTGCTTTGAAGACTAGCTGAGCTGTTTCCAGTGCCTATTTTCCTTTTCTCAGAAGGGACAGCCTCCTTTTTTAGTGTTACTGCATGAAGATAAATAGGCCGAATCATGAACAAAATGTTTTTTCTATTGTTTTGTATCCAGTTTTAACAAGCAGCGCTCTACTAACATAAAATGTAAGAGCTAGGGCCCTTTTTATAACTGGTATTTAGAGATTAACAAAGTCTTGTCCATTTGCATGAATGTGGGTAAATTAAGAACTCATCAGCTTTCTATGCAATTTTGGATCAGTACCTTTTTACAGGCAGAAGAAAGACGGATCATCCTTCAGCACTTCCAGATGGATTGAAGTTTGCATTTGCTAGTCTCCATTCTCCAGCAGGAACTCAATGCTCCAGACAGATATTCTCCAAGATAGCCATCTCCTGGAGTTGGCAGAAGACGGGCAAACTGATCATCTTCTGATGGTGGTTGACTTTGTGATAAAGCTACAATTCAGTTTGTTGTTGCATTGGAACAACACTGCTGCTGTTAGCAGTGGTTTGGGTTTTTTCCTTGAACTTTTGACATTTTTTGCACTTTTAGGGTTCTTTTTTATGTCTTAGCTCCTGCTTCCCATTATTCTAAGAGAATGTCAATGTACCCATTTCTAAAGAATAATAGTATGTTTTTAGGTTGCTTGTGACTGGAAAGAAAACTTGAAAACTGAGGTCACATACACTGAAGCTCAAAAAGTATCAAAGGGGAAAGAATACCATGTATTAATGTTTTCAAAACATCAAGCTATGGAGTGTGTTTCATGATTTCTGCATGCTGGTTGTTAATGAAAGTTAAAAGCCATTTCAGCTGATTTTGAACTTGGTATGTGTAAAGAATCATGAAGGTTTGACAAGGATAACCAGAGATCATAAGCTCCCCTTTCACCTTCCCTCTTGTTTCGACTTATGCCCATTATCTCTTGTTCTCCCACCAGGCACTACTATGAAGAACATGTCTCCATCTTCTTGATGATCAGCTTGTCTGTACAGGAAGGCTGCTGTTAGTTACCCTCCTAAATCCTGCTCCAGGCTTCCAATCCTGCCTTCAGCTTCTCCTCACAATACAAGTGCTCTGACCATCTTGGTAGCCTTCTACTGAACTTGCTCCAATTTTATTGATGTCTGCCTTCTTGAAGGGGTCCAAAACTGGATGCAGTATTCTGAATGCAGTCTAACTCATGCTGAGTAGTGGGGGGATAATCACTAGCCTCAGTCTGCTGGCTAAGCTCCTACTAATTCAGCCTGGGATGCTGTTGGCTGCCTCTGGTGCCATGGGACACTGCTAGCTCATGTTCGGCTTGCTGTTTACCAAGATCCCCCTGTTTCTTTTCAGCAGAACTGCTCCCTGCCAGCTAGACCCTAGCTTGTATCATTGCAAGTGGTTCCTCCTTTCCAGAGATTTACATTTGTCCTTTTTTAATTTTAACCTGTCTAGGTCTCTCTGACAGCCTAGCCCTTTAGTATGGTCAACCAAGGGATCAGGCCTAGCCAACTTGGGTTCATGAAAGGCAGGTCCTGCTTGACTGACCTGATCTCCTTCTATGACCTGGTGACCTGCCTAGTGGATGAGGGAAAGGCTGTGGATGTCATCTACCTGGACTTCAGTAAAGCCTTTGATACCATCTCCCACAGCATTCTCCTAGGGAACGTGGCGGCTCTAGGCAGGTGTACTCTTCACTGGGTAAAAAACTGGCTGGATGTACGAGCCCAGAAAGTTGTGGTGAATGGAGTTAAATTCAGTTGGCGACTGGCCACAAGTTTTGTTCCCCAGGGCTCAGTTTTGGGGCCAGTCTTGTGTAGTATCTTTATCAATGATCTGGATGAGGGGATTGAGTGTGCCCTCAGTAATTTGCAGATGACACCAAATTGGGCAGGAGTGTTGATCTGCTCGAGGGTAGGAAGGCTCTACAGAGGGATCTAGACAGGCTGGATTCATGAGCAAAGGCCAATTGTATGAAGTTTAACAAGGCCAACAACTGGTTCCAACAACCCCATGCAATGCTACAGGCTTGGGGGTGAGTGGCTGGAAAGCTGCCTCGCTGAAAAGGACCTGGGGGTGTTGGTTGACAGCTGAACATGAGCCAGCAGTGTGCTAAGGCGGCCAACAGCATCCTGGCTTGTATTAGGAATAGTGTGGCCAGTAGGAGCAGGGAAGTGATTGTGCCCCTGTACTCGGCGCTCGTGAGGCTGCACCTGGAATACTGTGTCCAGTTTTGGGCCCCTCACTACAAGAAGGACATTGAAGTGCTGGAGTGTGTCCAGAGAAGGGCAGCAAAGCTGGTGAAGGGTCTGGAGCACAAATCTTATGAGGAGCAGCTGAGGGAACTGGGATTGTTTAGCCTGGAGAAGAGGAGGCTGAGGGGAGACATTATCACTCTCTACAACTACCTGAAAGGAAGTTGTAATGAGATGGGTGTTGGTCTCTTCTCCCAGGTAACTAGAGATAAGATGAGAGGAAATGGGCTCAACCTGCGCCAGGGGAGGTTTAGGTTGGATATTAGGAAAAATTTCTTTACTGGAAGAGTGGTCAAGCATTGGAACAGGCTGCCCAGAGAGGTGGTTGAGTCACCATCCCTGGAGGTGTTCAAAAAATGTGTAGACATGGCACTCTGGGACATGGTTTAGTAGGCATGGTGGTGTTGGGTTGATGGTTGAACTGATGATCTTAAAGGTCCTTTCCAAGCTTGATGATTCCTAGTTTTACTTTCATTAAAAAATAGTCCAGCCACTAAGCCAGGAAACATGTAATTAATTATTACTCTACCCTAAATTGTTTTAGTGGTGGACTTGCTAGTGTTGGGTTAATGGTTGGACTGGATGATCGTAAAGGTCTTTTCCAACCTAAATGATTCTATGATTCTCTGTTGACTGATTCTCCCCAATTGGTGTCATCTGCAAACTTGCTGAGGGTGCACTCAATCCCACTATCTCTGTCACTGATGAAGATACTAAATGGTATTGGTCCCAGTGCAGACACTTGAGTGACACCACTCATTACTGGTTTCTGCTTGGATATTGAGCCATTGACTGTAATTCTTTGGACATGACCATCCAGCCAATTCCTTATCTATCTAACAGTCAATCTAGTTCACTCATTCAAGCCATAATGTTCTAACCTGGATACAGAAATATTGTGGGACGTGGTGTCAAAGCCTTGCTAAAGACAAGGTATAAAAATACTACTTTCCCCTCATCCATAAATCTAGATTTCATCATTTTATTTCATCATTTTAGAAGGCAGTTGGGTTGGTTAGGCATGATTTACCCTTAGTTTATATGCAGACTGTTCCCAACCACATTCTCCTTCACGAGCCCAGAAATGTGCCCCAAGAGAACTAGCTCTATGATTCTCCCAGGGATGAAAGTGAGGCTGACCAGCCTGTAGATCCCCAGGTTCTTGGTGCTTTTTAAAAATGAGTGCACCTTTTTCTAGTTGTCAGGGACTTCCCCAATCTCCATGACCTTTTAATGGTGATAGCACTCACAGTGACATCAGCCAGCTCTTGTAGCACCCTTGAATACATCTGATCAAGTCCAATGGGCTGGTGTGGATCAAATTTTCTCAAGTAATCCCTGACTTGTGGTAATTTTTCTTGAGCCCTTTGACTAAGCATAGAGCCTGTGAGACCTTGTTAACGAAGACTGAGGCAAGGAGCATATCAAGTAACTAAGCCTTCTCTGTCTGATATCCTTAAATCACCCCCTGAATTCAGGAATGGGCCTGTATTTTCCTCCTTTATTCCTTTACAGTTAGTGTAGCAGCAGATGCAGTTCTTGCTGCCTTTGATGTCCTCCTCAGTTCTAAATACAACTGAGCCTTGGCGTTCCTGACAGCATCCTTACCTGCCCAGACAGTGGTCCTAAATTCCTCCATTGTGGCCTGTCCCTGCCTGCACATCTAGTATAAGCAGTTTTTGCACTGGAGCTATGTGAGAAGGTTCCCTGCTTAGCCAAGCTGATCTTTTGATTTGCCTGCCTGTTTTCCTGACTATGGGGATGGCCTGTGCTCATGCTTGGAGAAAGTCCTCCTTAAAGGCCTGATGGCTCTCTTGAGCTCCTTTGCTCTTCAGAACTGTCTCCCATGAGATCCTGCGTACCATCTTCCTGAAAAAGCGGAAATTTGCTCTCTGAAAGCGTGGGGCCTGTACTCTGATGCTTACCTGCCTCACTCCTCTCAGGATCTGGAGCTGTTTCTTGGTCACTACAGCCAAGGCAGCCATTCGTGACCACATCCCCACCCAGTCCTTCTCTGTTAGTGAGCAGCAGATACAGCTGCACATCAGCCCTTGCTGGTGCATCCAGTAGCCTGCGTGAAGAAGGTGTCCCTGATGCTGCCCTGAAGTCCTCCTGACTGCTTGAATTGCTGTGTTGCCTTTCCAGTAGATGTCAGAAGTTCCCCTGTATGTGCCAGAGTCTGCGAGTCAGAGACTTCCTCGAGCTGTTCAGAGAAGCCTTTACCTCCTTCCTTGCCCTGCTCTGGTGGCCATGCTCCAACCATGTCATCATCTGTGCTGGCCTTTGCTGGGATCCTGACCTACAAGCTCCCAGCCTGTAACCTGTATCACACCTCCATACATTGAAGCCACTCTTTCACAGAGAGGGCAGCCTCTCTTCTCTCCTTCCTCCATGACTTTCCTGTAGAGCTTCTATGAATCCACTGCAGTCCTCCAGTCATGCAAGCTGGCTCACCGTATCTTGGTTATTCCAACAGTGTTGTAGTTCTGTGAACTCATGGAGAACTATAATTCTTCCTGCTTGCTTTCCATGCTGCGTGTATCTGTATGCATTTGTGCATGTACCTTCATGCCTCCTACTGCCAATTTTTTTTTTTTTTTTTTTTTTGCTTCTGAGGTCTGTTTTGTTCCTGTCACCCTGTACCCTTTATCTGGACCCCTGTCCACTATTGCTTAGCTGTGAGTTGTGATCTCCCTTCCTACTATAGAGCTTTCCTTATGAGATTGGCCAGTCTGTTGACAAAGTTTTTACATTAGACAGGTCTGTAGGACATTTAAGCTACGCTTGTATGCTTTTTCTGGTAACTAGCGGTTACTAACAGTATGAGAAGGATCACAGGTAACTTATGCACATGTCCTGTCCTGTTGTAGGAAGTACAGACCCTACAGAAAACTTGAGATCTTTCCTTATGCTACACATACTGTTTAGATGTTTACTTCCACTCACGCAATTTCTTCTGCTCTGCAGCTGCACTGCAGGAATGTTCAACAGGACCTTTTGTTAGAGCTAGACCATCTTACCTGTACTGCTGCCTGTAAATACTTGTGCATAATTTATTAAAAAAAGCTTCTTAAAATGTAAAAAACGTTGCCATATCTTTTTGTAATATATACCTACACTTTTTATTTAACCTTAAAAGTCAGTAATTGATCCCCAAAATAATCTTTAACCTAGTGATTTATTTATATATATATGTCACAGCTCCTGAACCAAGCGTCTTTCTCCATTGCACCTTCAACAGGTTTATCAGGATGATGCTGTCTACTTAGTAACTTTTTAACATGTTTCCACACAGAAATGTCCTTTGTCATGTGTATTGTGGTAAGGGTAAACCTGTAGCTTGTTTTCCTGCTTGGACAAAGGCTTGCTTTCTGTTATTGATATGAGAAATAATGGTTCAAAAAATGATTGTTTGGAGGAGTTGGCTGAAATTGCTACCAGAAACTATACCAGTTCATCTAATACACTGCATTCATCCTGTGCAATTTAATACTAAACAGCATGCAAAAGTCTCACATAGGGTGTGGTTTTGAAAATCCCTTGAGGCCTGATATCGACTGTTTCCAACGCAAAAAGCAATAGCCTTCAAAAATAGTAAGCAGTTGTGGTTAACCACAGTTGCTAGAAGACTTCAGCATAATTAATGGAATTTTGGAGCTTTATCAGAAGTAGAAAACTCCACTTACATGACAGGCTGACATAAGACCAAGAACTACAGGCTTTCACCCACTCTGCACAGTGTCTGCTGTGCATGAGAAACTGCTACCCACTAGTAGAGGTATAGACTTTGCAGTTTTCCAAGCAAGAGTGAAGCTCAGGGCTTTTTTTATTGGTGGTGGTGTTTCTTTGGTTTTTATGATGGGTAGATTTTTTTTCCTATGGAAAAAAAAAACCCAAAACATCTGGGATGTGAAGCCAGACATTTGGGAGAATAAATTAACCTGACTTCCTGTTGGTTTTGGTGACAGCATTTGCAGTGCCATTCCCCATGTCCCCTTCTCCAAATGTCTCCTGTGCAAAAACTAAAGAAGAATAAATTTTTTTTCTGTGAAAAAATTGTGTCCAATCTTATCTTGCAGTGAATACAAAACTAGGCAATTTTCAATAGCAAAGAGCAGAAGCTCACTCGAGATGCAAACAGTTACTTCTGGCTTGTGTGACTTGAGCCCAGGAAATGCTGACTATATTGCAGGAAGCAAGCCTGCCCTCTGGCGCCGCAGAGTCCCAGCTCATGCTGATGTTGAGACCTGATTGTTGCTAATAACAGAAACTCGCAGTGAGCTTAGAAGCTGCTGCTAAGTACACAAGACACATCCTAATTGATTCCTTGGTCCTGACTCCTTTTTCTTTATACTAGCTTTAACCTATGGAAGCAGTGCCTGAAGGAGATGTTGCTCCTCATTTATCCCAGAATAAACGAGATCAGAGCTCGAGTGCTGGTGTAGTGATTTTATGGATTTTGGGCATCAAACCGAAAGCACAGTTGTCAAGGCAGCTTTGTGTTGTGCTTACAAGCACAGGCTAGCTTTCGGTTGTTTGCAGACACCCTGTCCTGGATCTAGCTGTGCTGGTTGAAAAGTTGCACCATCCTCACTTTATCATTGGCTGTGCGACTGTTGGAACACTGTCTGATAGATTACAGTGTGAAAGCAGTCATGTGAGTTGAAAGAGCCTTCATCAGTGCCCAAGAGCCAACTTCATGGGGAGTTGCACAAGCAGAGTTGTGAGGACTGGCTTCCAGGAGCGGGATTGCAGCAAAAGCTAGGGACAGCAGGAACACCAAGAGACGGCACAGTTGTCTTTTGAGCAGACTTGTATCTATGCCTGAAATCCAGGGGTAGATAACACCTGGCAGACTGCAAGGAGGTGTTGCACACCCTGTGTGGCACGCTGCTGCTGGAGCACAGTGCTCTTCAAGCAGTAGCAGGTTAATTTACTAACACCCAAAGCAGCAAAGGGGAGGTGAGCTTGTGTGCTCCCACTGTCTCTGGGTGCAGTTTGAACTGTGGCGTAGGTACAAGGACATGAAATGTTTTTATGGACCCTAAGGAGCATGTGAACAAAATTCTGAGGAGCTTTGCCTTAGGGTTGACCTCAAAGGGACTTTCCTCCATAAAAGGTGATGAGTACAGTTGACCGTGGGGCACAAGGTGGGCTGCTGTAGCTTAACTAGTGCAGTCATGGGAGAAATCAGTGTATCCTATGCCCAGGGACATATCTAAGTTTCTACTTTGTCAAGTTTTATATGACCCAAATATAAAAATTGGGTATAATGCAGCTTCTGCTTCATCCCTGTTGGGTATCTGAGGACAGGCCTGTGAGTCCCAAAACTTGTCAACTTTTTCTAGCAGTTAGAGAGACAAACTGTGTTTCTCTACTTAGAAAAATTAATTCCTAGCCTTAAAAATCTCAACTTTCTTTCCCATTTAGACTGTATTTTCCTCTTTTATCATATCCTGTTGTGCTTGTTCACCATTCCTCTTCACTGGGGGATTCAGTGCTCTTCGAGTATGCATTTTTGATCCTTATTGGGTTCTTGGGGGAGAGGAGGGAAAAGAGAGTGGAGAGTTGGACCAGGAAGATGGAACAGAGGGGAACTGAGCAATGAATGGTAGGTGGAGGTAAGTGGAAATAAGGTCCAGAAATTCTGCATACAGTACTGCAAAACAGAGTGGTTTTTTAGGGCTCCAAGGGTAAATTCATCCAGAATCATCTCTTGAAATGCTTGTCCTATGCTGCAACAGGCTGTGTCTTGCAATGCTGGCAACAGAGGAGCCATGCCTTTCCATTGATATCAGCATTTCCCTGCTAGTTCTGGGTGAGAATTACATATTCAGAGGTTTCACTTCCAGTTGCAAGTTCTCAGTTTTAAGTGCACCTAAGCTAACCTAAATAACTAATTTAACTAGACTAATCAAGGAAAGTCCTTGGTGGTGATAGTGTCTGTCACTCAAGCCAGAGCACTGAACCAGGGAGACAACATTTGAAAAAGAGGTGAGAAGCTTTCAGTGCCGGAGTGGCAGCCTGTAGCTCTGTGTGTCCTATTGCTGTTGCTCTGCCCTTGCCCCAGGGCAGGACCTGGCAGATTTTCCCAGGTTCCCTCTGCTGTGTGGAGAGGGAGGGTTTCTAGGGAAGGCCAATGATCTGAGGGGAGAGAAAAGGGCTCCTGAAGATGAATCAGCTATGGATTAGCTGTTTTGCATTAAGAGCTGCAGCAGACAGGTTGCTGCCCACTTACTCAGACAAAGGACATTTCGTGACTGTGGGTGTGGCTTACTCTGTGGGGTGGTTTGTTGCAGATATTTTCAAGGGCCAATAATTTTTTTGTCTAGAGGAGTTAGAAATTGGCAAAGACATGCGATGGTTTTTATTATCTTTAGAACATCAGAAAGAGGGGCCTGAACCCTTGGGGGAAATTATCTCAGCAGCAGCAGCATGATTTAGGATAATGTAAGGCCAGCAGACAGGATGGGCCGAAGTTTGGATTTGAGAAGAAAACTGTAAGAAACTGGTTGTGGGACTTTGAGGTTGAAGGCCTTTATGGCTGAGGGCCAGCCCATGGGGGTGGGGGACTTGTTCCTTATAAAAAGATGTGACCCAGAGGTGCTGTGACTCACATTTCCCATTACACGTAGACTGATGGTGTCCTGTGCTTGTGTGCTGGGCTCTTCTACTTCCCATCTCCACCGCTTTTCTTTTCCCCTCAACAGTAGGAGGAGAAAAATTTTGCCAGGGCAGTAGAATTTTACCACTGAAGAGTGGAGTGGATTCCATGCAGAGTTTTATTGCTCTGTGTCCTTGCACAGCTGCTAAATTCAGTGGAGACTGCTGCGTCTAGGGAAAATGGACCCCAAACAGTCCACAGCCCCACACAAGCACTTATCTACTAGCAAATACAGTAGGAACTTAAACCCCTTCTACTCTAAAAGCTCCAGCGCACTAAGAGGCTAATAATTTACCTCTTTGCTGTACTTCCCTCCCCTGTATGAGCAGTGCACAATAGTGGAAGATTAGAAGAGTGGAGTGGATTCCATGCAGAGTTTTATTGCTCTGTGTCCTTGCACAGCTGCTAAATTACATCTGCTCTGAAGCGTGCCAGCGTCCTGAGAAAAGTTTTGCTGGCTTCCAGTGGGTGTGGACCTGGTTGGTTCCTGCGGCCAATCTAGCAGCGAAAAGTCATGGGAAATAATACCCAATTTGGGACCGCCGTTATATGATACCCAGATATGTCAGTGCATGGAATGCAGCCAGACTGTTTACTGTTCTTTGACTCCATCATGGCTCTGAATCATGAGTTTTGCTCAACAGCACCAGTTAAATATGAAAGTCCTCTGGTTCAACTCTGCAGTATGTCAACCAGAACTCATTTAATATGCTTTTTCTAATTACTATGGTATCACAGTGGTAACAAGTATATGGTGAATAGAAATACTGTAATTATAAGTAATATGCTCCATATTGCTTATTATTTATTATCTGGTTGTTTTTCAATTCTCTATTTCTGCAGCCAAATAAATTATGACTGGACTTCATTGCAGTGGCAAAATCAAACACTGAAAGATTAGCGAATGCTGAATTCAAGATTTTCTGCACAATCTTCCTTTATTCCCTGTACTTAATGCACTCTGAAAATAGTCTGATATTTTCAGCAGATTCCTGTGGCTGGTAGTGAATATATCCTGCTTCAACGTTTCATTTGATTTTTTGCATTAACTTTGTGTAGCTCCCTGGCTTTCTCTTTTAGGCATAATCCAAGATACATAGAGTAATTCACTTTCTTTCAGGTGTTTCTGAGTTATAATGTTCACACCATAGCATCTGACCATTTTACAAACAAATTTTCTACCCTCTAAGACAGATGGTGGTACAGTCCCCTTTTTACAGATGGGCAAATGGACACACAGTGAAATTATGACCAAGCCTGTCAGATGTGTGCACTGATTAGGGAGCACACATGACCAAGTCTTGGCTTTCCTGCATGCTTGCATAGTCTTGGCGCCTTCATCTGGTTAAGGTAGAGCTCCATTCACCTTCAGTTGCAGCTACAAGCTACTAGCAAGATCTTTTGTTGCACACATGCGGAAACAGGGAGTGCACAAACAGGTTTAGCATGGCAATCCATGTATGAATTCTGCTTGGGTGAAACTCCGTTTATTTAGGCAGCAGAGAAGATGAGGTTCCCTGTGCTTTTGTCCTCCCCTGCTAGAAAGAGAACAGTGCATTCAGAATAGTTGTTTATAAATGAGTTGTACAAGCTGGTGCTTTGACTTGTTAAGTAAAGACCAATGATGTCTGGAAATCTTGTGCTTTGTGTGTGTGCAAATGCTTATGTTCTGTGTACATGCATGAATGTGTGTGCATCTGTGTATTGTGCACTGCTCATACAGGGGAGGGAAGTACAGCAAAGAGGTAAATTATTAGCCTCTCAGTGCTCTGGAGCTTTTAGAGTAGAAGGGGTTAAGTTCCTACTGTATTTGCTAGTAGATAAGTGCTTGTGTGGGGCTGTGGACTGTTTGGGGTCCATTTTCCCTAGATGCAGCAGTCTCCACTGAATTATGCTGGAGCAGATGTGGGGAGAGGGGTGCTTTCTTCTGCT
Source organism: Pelecanus crispus (assembly GCF_030463565.1). NCBI lineage: Eukaryota > Metazoa > Chordata > Aves > Pelecaniformes > Pelecanidae > Pelecanus > Pelecanus crispus. The sequence goes on from NC_134643.1 coordinate 94,773,562, forward strand.
GAAGCAGGAGAATGGTTATAATCTGCGCAGCTGCTGGCCTAACACAGACATTTGGCTGGTGTCTACCTTAAATATGTATTCAGCTGAATGTTTTGGTTTATGTAGAGCATGGGGGAGTTCAAACAGCAGTACAGATAACATCCAGTTCTTCAGAAAGGAATTTAACGGCCTACGTTGTTTTTGTCTGCCTGCCCACCTCCCACCTACATCTGCCCTGGTTATGCTGAGGATGTAAAATATCAGTCTGACAGTTCAAGTGTGGCAAAATAGCATATAAATGTGAATAGTGGGAAAGTCTCTAGCTGAGGCTGCCTGACATGGCACCACCTGCCATCAGCGAGAAAACATGGGTCTGTGACTGTCCAAGAGAGAATTTGCTGTATAGTTTCAGCCCCTGGAAGATCCATGAAGATGGATGCATCCCTTTGCCATTACCAGTCTTACCCATTTTAAACTCCTGCCTTAGGAGCAGGGGGGGTGGGGGTGTGTGTGTGTATGTATAGGGGTGTGTTGTTACCTAGAAGAGCTGTAGGCTCAGGTGGACGTAATCCCAATCTTCTGATAGAACTGTATTTTCTTTCATACTGTAAATTCAGGAAGTACATGATGCACTACCTATTTTCTTTTGTTCATATCTAAATTGTCTCCAGATCCTTGGGCTGAGGACAAAGTCCAGTATAGTACGTTGTTATACATCTGTGGAGGTGGAGTAAGAGTGCTACATTATATCTCTGAAGATTATTTCTTTGGGATTTCACCTTTTTTGTATTCATCATTTTGTGAGCATCCAAGACCCTGCCTCTGTGATGAGAGCTGTTTCACCGATAGCATCATTTCTCTCTCTCAGCACATCCGAAGGACAGTAAACCAGTGCCATTTTGGCACCCATTCCACCCAGTTTGCATAACAGTGGCATTATTGGCATTTTGAGCATGTTTCTGTATGTAAAAGGTGTGTAAAACGTCAGATCTTTCAAAAGCTCTCAGTGATTTGAGGTGCCTTATGTTCTTAGCATCCAACATTAGACAGGTTAAAGAGCTTGCTGGATGACACTGTCCAGAATCTCAACTTTCACAGGGAGTTGCATTATCAAAACTGCATCAGTTATACCCTCAGTCCCTCAGGGGTCCATACTGGGACGAGTGCTGTTTAACATTTTTGTCAATGACATAAACAGTGGGATCGAGTGCACCCTCAGCAAGTTTGCAGACGACACCAAGCTGAGTGGTGCGGTTGACACGCCAGAGGACAAGATGTCATCCAAAGGGACCTGGACAAGCTGGAGAGGTGGGCCTGTGTGAACCTCATGAGGTTCAACAAGGCCAAATGCAAGGTCCTGCACCTGGGACGGGGCAACCCCTGATATCAATACAGGCTGGGGGATGAAGAGATTGAGAGCAGCCCTGCGGAGAAGGACTTGGGGGTACTGGTGGATGAGAAGCTGGACATGAGCCAACAATGTGCGCTTGCAGCCCAGAAAGCCAACTGAATCCTGGGCTGCATCAAAAGAAGCGTGGCCAGCAGGTCGAGGGAGGTGATTCTGCCCCTCTGCTCTGCTCTGGTGAGACCTCACCTGGAGCACTGCATCCAGCTCTGGGGCCCCCAGCACAAGGAGGACATGGACCTGTTGGAGTGGGTCCAGAGGAGGGCCACAAAAATGATCCGAGGGCTGGAGCACCTCTCCTACGAGGACAGGCTGAGAGAGTTGGGGTTGTTCAGCCTGGAGAAGAGAAGGCCGCGGGGAGACCTTATTGCGGCCTTTCAGTACCTGAAGGGGGCCTATAGGAAGGATGGGGGCAATCTTTTTAGCAAGGCCTGTTGTGACAGCACAAGGAGTAATGGATTTAAACTAAAGAAGAATAGATTTAGACTGGCTATAAGGAAGAGATTTTTTACAGTGAGGGTGGTGAAGCACTGGAACAGGTTGCCCAGAGAGGTAATGGAGGCCCCATCCCTGGCAACATTCAAGGTCAGGTTGGATGGTGCTCTGAGCAACCTGATCTGGTTAAAGCTGTCCCTGCTCACTGCAGGGGGGTTGGGCCAGATGACCTCTAAAGGTCCCTTCCAACCCAAAGCATTCTGTGATTCTGTGATTCTATACCAAAGTAATAAAGTCATCTATTATCTTGGGATTGGCTTAAAAATCATAAAACCTTAAAGAGTAAAGAAAGACGAGAAATGGCATGGGACTGGAGGTCCGACAGAAGTAAATACCCGACTGATTCACAAAACTGGGACATCTTGTTTGCAGCAGGTGGGAACTTGGATGCCAGCTCTGGCAGAAACACGGGGGAGGATGGACACGCAGGCTCTTCCCTAGAAATGTTTTTCTGAACTTGACTGCAAGTTCATCCTCTGTGGAAGCATTTCCAAGTGCTTCTGATACGACCGGCCAGCAGGCACCGCTCTAGCATCAGCAATTGCTTGCCTGCTGTGGCATCTGTTTGGGAAGCACTCCTGGCAGTCCCTTCCTTTTACATTCCCCTTTTACAGGGGAATGGTGTGGCTATAGCTCAAGGCACCAGTTTGGCCTGAAAAGCTCTGGCATGGCCCGAGGGGGCTGTGAGCTGGGCAGTGAGTGTATTTACCTGCTTCCTGACACAGGGAAGGGGTTTCCACAAGATTTGTGTTTGGTTACTGCAGGCAGTTCTTGGACTTCTCCTGGGTTTCAGTACACCTAGATGTAGCAATAAAGTGTTACTGGCAGGTAGTTGGTCAGGAGGGAGGTAATTTTAACAGATTATTATTTAATGCTCTGTGTTTGGAGGTTTCTGGAGGAGCTACCTAAGCAGATTTTCAAAGAACTGGGAAAACAGATTTCCTGAGAGGCTTTTGCTTACTGAATTGGATTTTAGCCCTCAGAGTGCCCAGTGACTTGCAACCAGGTACCCTTGTGCAAACAGGGTTTGTGTACCCCTCAGCCACATCCAGACACATTCTAGTGCGCTTCTTTCAATACAGCTTCAACACCCCAACACCCCCTCCCTCTGGTCATACAGGTTTCGATCGCAGACTATTAAAGCAGTGCTAAGCCTGCATATTGCAGACTAGCTGTAATTAAATCTCCCAGCCGCAGAAGTAGTTTAAACAGGTACAGCTGGAACTGACTGAAATTTTTCTTTACTGCCTTCTGGGCTTAGACTGGAGCAGGGGTCCTGCTGCCTGCCTGGAACACGTAGGGGAGGGAGCCGCAGGAAGAGGGCAGAGAAAGACTGTAAAAGGGACAGCTTTGTCAGCTAGAAACAGATTGAGTGACCTTTCTGCTCTCTGGGCTGAAGTGGGACAATTTTCTTTGTGTGCTGACATTTGTTTCAGCCCTGTCCTTCTGCTGCTTTCTTCACCTCCGCTTCACTTTGTAATTGCCTTTTGCATTGTTGGTTTACCCCACCCATCCCCATGCTCCTTCCCTTCAGCACCTCCTCTCCAGGGATTCCTCTGCAGGAACCTGGCCAACACAGGAGGCATAAAAAGGACAGCCATTGCTCTGCTTTTGTTGCCCAGTCCTTCCCGTTCCTGTAGGTTGGGCCCATCTTATTTGAGATCTCATGCCACTTATGGCTTCTGTTTGAGAAGAAGAAAAAGATATGAGGATCCTTTTCTTTTTTCCTTTTCTTCTTCCCATGCAGATCTCCTGGGGTACTCAGAGTTTGACCTCTGGGTTCTCACACCCGGGCTGGGGCTGCGGGAGAGTCAACTCTTAAACAGCACGTCATTTCTTACTGATATTTGGTGTGTCATTGTGTTACTGTGTTTATGCAGTTGTTGCCTGCAAACAGCACTTTGTGAATTTGACTCCATTTCCCCTCCCCTCTCCTCTCCTCTGCCCCATTCTTGCTCTCTTGTCTTTCATTTGTTCCAGGTCTTGTCATGATCTAGGCTAGACAGACTGGAGGCTTTTAGGCTCCCAAAGACCTGCATTTGTAATGTAAGAAAACAAGTGGAAAAACACTTAATCTTTTTCCCTTGGACTGAAATCTTACAGGCTCCTTAATCTAATACAAAGGCACATAAAGGGCATAAGCGGCATTTCTTTTCCTTTGATGGTCATCTTTAAGGGGTGGAGGGTGGAGGAAAGGCAATCCAGTTGATACAACAAAAACCAAGAGGTAGGGTTCCTGATTTCTGTTCTCAGAAATCTTCTGCCACTTGTTGGCTGTCTCACTCGGAGCTTGTCACTTAAATTTTGTGTCAAAGTTTACCTAACTGTTAAAGAATAGCTGTTGCTACATTTTCTCAGGCTCCTGCCTGCAGGGGGTGATTATGGAAAAGGTAGCATTTCCCTTAACTGCTGAGCTGCAGTCAATTTAATTTGCAATTTGTTACGAAATGGTAGGTATTGTTTTACCTTCCTTCATCCCCAGGCTGGGGGAATGGCACAGTGAGTTCCAGAGATAAATGGCAAGCCAAATAATTACAGGCCTGGCTCCTAAGGGTGGCTTGAGGATTAATGGCTTTTTGTACAGCACTTGGAGATCCTTAGCTGAAATGTGCTTTTAACTCCGGGGCACTGTGGACTGGAGGTGATGGGTACTGCTGGGCTCTGGCAGAGGTCAGCACTGGGGGGATATCAGATCTTTTGAAGCAGAGATGCAGCTCCAGGGATGTGGCTGGCCAGACACAAGGGGAGGTTTGTGTTAGACCTGGGAAATGCTCCTATGTTAGGATGGGAAGGTGGGAGGGAGAGCCTGTCCCTTCAGGCTCGTTGCTTTTAAACAGATGTGGCTGCATGGAAGAGAGACCTCAGGAATAATACATCCACTGAATGCTTCTCTAGCCATCTTTCTATCAATCAGCAGGGTCCCAGCTGGTAAGAAGTCAGTGCTCAGCTGCCATGCATATAAGAAGAAAACAGCTTGAATTGCCTTCTGATGCCAGCCAGAGCATCCTTGGTCTTTTACCCTCGGGAACCCATGGGTGACCTCCATGGGTTGCATTAAGCCAGAGCGCTGCATTTCAAGCATTTTGGAGCTAATATGCTGCAAGTGACCACAACTCGTCTAGGCTAGGACATTCACTGTCATTATCACAAGTGAGGAAACTTTTCTGTCAGGTGCCTGCATAGTGTCGGAGTCCCAGCCTGGCTTTTACAGCCCTTAGAAGGAAGTGCTGAGTGCATTGCTTTCTAATCTTGCCGGGGAGGTTTTCAGAGGGGAGGCTGTGCTCTGGGAAGCAGTGTAAGATATGGATGGATCCAGCCAGCTTGCACTTGTTTAAGTCCACAAGCTGCCGCCAAGGGCCAGGCACTCGGGGAAAGTTCTCCCTGTCCCATGGGAGGAGCATGTGTGTTTGGAAAGATCCTTGAGTGCAGCAGCTGTGGGTGGTGCAGGAGGGGAGAATTTCTCCCTGGGTCTCAGGAGTCCCTCGGGGTGGTGCAGGGAGCAGTCCAGTGCTCTCAGCATTGTCCTAAGCAGCAGCTGGTGGTGCTCTGTGACAAGGCTCTCCTGGCACTGAGGTACAGGGACTCTCAGGGGACCGATGAGTATGTCAGCAACTGCAGTGATCGTGGGGACATGGGCCAGGTCAGGTTATGGCTGGGGAGTCTGCACTGTATAGATGCAGCAAGTCCATCCCAAATACTTTGCTACTCATCCCATACTGTGGGGGAAGGGAGGACAGCTTATCTCTTTCCCTCTGCAGCACAAGGCTTCAGGAGAACATCCAGCAATCTCTGAGCTACATCCTCCTTTCTTTGTTGTCTTCCTGTAAGAGGCATATTTTAACCTTCTGTCCATTCAGTGCTCAGCCCACCACACAGCAGCAGCATGTCTATGGCCCATCATCTGGTAGGACTGTGCTTGTGCTGAATGTCCCCTCCTTAGTATCTTCAACCCCTCTTTTGGGTTTGGAGATTCCATTGATCTATACCCTAAGTTCCTATCTTGCTAAATAAGTACTCTCTGCAGTATGTCCAACATCTTCCTGCTAAAAAACCTTTTAAAATGACTGCTGGTAGTCAGGGACCTCCCCACTGTCAGTATTGTCCATCTAGTTGGGGTGAATTTGCTGGGGAACAGACCTGTCATCTGATCTTTGTCAACTCTTTTTTTTTTTCTCTTTGAAGCTTTGACTCCTGGTTACGGGTAATGCGGATAAAAGTGTCCATCCCCACCATGCCTGCCTCTGGCGAGCAGCTTGCTGAAGAGGAATGAAAGGGCCCTGGGAATGCTAGACATCATTTTATTATTATGACCTTTAAGGAGACAGTGGGAGGATGGAGAAGGAACACAAGGAAGATGCTAAGACAAGACCATGCAGACAGCGCTTAAGAGGGGAGAGCAAACCCAAAGGGAGTTGAAGAGACAAACAGATGGGAGTGGAGGAAGAGGGATGGAACAGGAGACTGAGCAAGACTGGCAAGGAACGGCAGAGCCACCTTCTTCCAGTTTATCCAGGGAGCGGCAGAAGCAGACCTGGGGCTCTCTGTCCACGAAAGAACAGCCTTCTGTGTACCATTCCCCCATTTTCCTGAAATCTCTGCTTTTACTCCTCCAGGCAACCATTAATCTAATATTAAGCCCCTTAACCTCTCTAATTGTTCTCTTTCAGTGTCAGCTGGTTTCCTATTAACCTTTCAATCTCTCAGTAATGCAGTTACTTCTGACTCAAGCCAGCCCCAGCTCTAAAGCTTTACCTCCGGCAGTGAATTTTCCAAGCTTTCACTTTTTTTTCTCTTTCTTTTCTGTAATGATTATTACTGCTGTTAAGGAGCCAGTTTGAACCAGCCTCTAAGTGCACAGGGCTGAACCAGTTGGAGTCTATAAATAGCCCTTCACTAACCTTGCGCCTTATTTCATTAAGTTGATTGGCTTCCCTCTCTCCACTTCATTGCATCTCTGTCTCTCTCTACCCTCTCCATTATTGATGCTGGTTCTTTTGTTGCTATCTGAGACACCTGCTTGTTGATAGCAGGGTTGATCAGTCCTAGGTTTTTCTCTCCCAAACAAAATAGTGTTGTTGCTGGGGAAGCATCTCTAGAGTTTCATAACAGAGGGAAAGCAGAGGGTGAGGCAGGCCTGAAACAGCAAGTCGGAAAATGTCTGCACCATGCAACAGGAAATTGCATAGCTGAGCACCAGTCACAGGGACCGAGTTTGCTGCTTATCTCCTGTGACACTCAATGTGATTATACTCGAGTGCAGTCTCCTGTGCAAATCCCATTGTGCAATATCAAAGCCAAGACGTCTGCCTAAGGACAAATGGCGCTGCAGTTCAAATCAAGAGTGCTAGCCCAGAGCAGACATACAGATCCCAGAGTGCAATGTGAACTGTCTGCTGCATCTAGGACAGGTCCTCTGGCAGCTTCGACATCATTAATCAATATACTGCTGCTGCTTGACCCTGTAACCTGGCAGAGCATAGTTTGCTTCACTGGCCATTGTCAAGTCGCAGCACAACAGTGTCTTCATGCTGTGCCTCCTCTAACTCACCTGCTTCTTCTAGTGCTGATGCAGTTCCTGAGCTCTGCTCAATCCTGGTACCTCTCCTCAGGGCCTGCAAACTGCTCCTTTTTTTGTAAAATGCCATGAATTTTTGCAGTGAAGACCGAGTTGGAGTGGTTGCATGAGGCGAAATCTCTGGAGTCAGTGTAAATCACAGCTCAACATTACAAGGCTGGGTCTGAGTTGTACTTGCAAACTGCTTGTGTGCAGTGATGCAGCATGGCAAAACATATGCCAGTACTTTACAAGTAAGGGTGTTATTGCAGTACTGTAACAGGTTTTGTTTGATGGACCCAGCAACAGCAATGGCTTCTACAGGTGGGGAAGCACCATCTCATCACAGAAAAGCCGAGATCAGGGATGCAGTCATGCCTCTCTTTTGCTGTGTGCCGAGGAGCAAGTTCTTTCCCCATGGAGCCTCATTTTTCCCCGAAGAAAGAAGAGGGACATTCAGAGGAAGCTTTTCCAGTTTGTGCTTAGGCTGACGTTTACAGCCTTTTGCTTCAGCTCGGAAGAAGGATTTGCGTGTCTAAAAGCTCCTCTGTTTTTTCTAGCTGTATCATTTGTCTAACACCAGCTGTTACCTTTCCCTGAGAGTCCTGCCTCAAAGTCAACAGCGACTTACCAAAATAATAGGAGCTATTCTCTTCCTCTCTCTGTGCAGCTCTGTGTGTCCCTACTTGCCCACTTACTGCTATTCCTTGTTGTTGGAGGGCAGATTCTGGCAGCAACGAGCCTTTGTCTTATTTTCTGGCAAACAACCTCAGTCTGCAATAGGACAGGAAAGACAAACAGCGAAGAAATGAGAACTGGTAAAATTGTGGTTAAAGGACAAGGTTAACTTCTGGTGTCTTCTTTTTTAACCACTGTGGGGGTTTTTAACCACTGGCAGGGGGAAAGCCCTGCATGTGTGGAAAGCCTCTCCCTCCCAGGGCAGCTGGCAGCTGGCACTCACACCTGTTTAATAATACAGGTTCTCCTCCTTGCCTTCATGTTTATCCTTTTAAATCCTCAGGCCTTGCCTTCGCTTCCATGACTTCCAGGAGCCCAGGACCCACCAGGACAAAGGAGGCCCCCCTTGGGTGCTGCAGTGGGTCCCCAAGGTGGTCACTGGGGCAGTGCCTCCTTCCCGTCTGCCCCTCAGCCCTCCCAGCTGCCATTTTGGCTGCCATTAATTATGGAGGGAACTCAGGAAACTTCACATCATGGCTCTGGGGGCCTCATGGCGAGTGGGTTTGGTGGCTGAGCCAGGCCCTGGCCGTGCTTACGAAGGGCTGGGTTCAAGCCGGGTATGTTGCCCCTCATTTGTGGGAGAAAGGGGAACCCAGAGGCCTCTCTGGTCCCTGCTGAGCCGTGGGGCAGCAGAGGATGATCGGGTGCTGCTTCCCCCTCCTGGGCCTGCCAGCGGGTGCCATCTCAGGGCAGGCACCATCTTGTGGTGCTCCCCTTGGTCCTGAGATGGTGCCTCAGTGGGGTCTCCGGGGCCCGGCAGGGAAGGGGGGTCTCCACGAGCTTTGTGGTCTGCCCGTGAAGAAGGGCAGCCATCTTGCAGACCCCACCAGTGGGGAAGACCCTGTGGGGACCACTGCTGTGGCTGTGGATGGGGCAAAGCCCCTGAGGCCAGTCAGCACCGCCTAACAGCAGAGCAAAGGGTGCAGCCTGGCCCCAGAGGAGGACGTGGGGGCTGAGGCGAGTTGGGTACTGCTCCGAGAGCAGGGTTTAGCTCCTGAAGCACCTATGCTGGAGGTAGGAGAAGAAGAAAACTCCCCCAGGTCCTGTCCCCAAGGCCTGACAGGACGGCATCATGTAACTGCAGAGTGACACGGACTACCTTGAAGTCTCCCTGTCTTGCCTGCTGAAAACGCTGCCCTGCAGTGAAGGTGATCCAGAGTCCTGGGTCAGTGGTGCAGAACATGTGTTCAGAGGGGAAGCCGATGAGAGATGCAAAAAGCAAAGCTACCCCTGCTTTTTTGATTTGCATTATCACAGGCAAATGGTATCAGACCCTCCCTTAGCTACATCCCAGATGTCCATTTTCCCTGGCTTCTCTGGTCCCCTTCTCTCCCCATCTACTCTCCTTCCCTGGGAAGCTTCCTAAATATTTACCTCAATGATCAATCATATGACCCCACTGTGGCAATGTGATACAGCTTTAGCTGTGCTAATCAGTTTAGCTTGGGCCCCTGACCCCTGTCATCTTATTTTAGGAAAAAACCTTATACAGTGCCTGGAGAGGGCTGTTCAGTCCAAGGGATTTAAATACAAAGTGAAAAATAGCAACACAGACTTTTGCTTTTTTTATTTTGTAGCCAGAACTCAGTTTACCATTACAGCTTCTGATTTGTCATTCCTCTAGGAGGAGCTGAGCTTTGAATAATACACAAAGGTTTCAATTGCATGGTAAAATATTTGACTCTTTTGACTGTTAACAAAAAAATGCCCCAAACACTAAATGTTGAATGCTTTGGCTGAAGCACTTAAGAGATGATTAGTGATCCAAATGGTCTTGGACACTGAATCACTTCCCTCCTGTCTCCTCCCAGCTTTAAATGATGTCCTTTCAAGTAAAATGGGCTCTAGAGAAAAGAATAGTGTTTAGTGCAGGGGATTGGAAACATTTACCTTGAACCTCAGGGGGTTTTCTGGGGGAGACACCAGAGGAGAGATGGGCCTGCAGATAAACATATTCTTGGAGTGTTTTTTCTCTCCACAGAGAGACATCTCTACTCTGAAGCACCAGCACAAGTCCGACATGAATGAGCAGCCAAGAGCAACGAAGTCCCCAGCTCATCAGCCGGTCAGCTAGTGATGCGGGTGGGAGAAAGTATGCTGATAACTGAGTCTCTTTCCAAGGCTCCAGGAGCATAGTGTGAGCCCTACAGACATTATAAGAAAATATGAGCTACATCGTGTCTGGAGGAGCTTGTTTTATTATAAGGATGAGTGCTAACAACCTTTTCTCCACCACATGAGCTCTGAAGGGAACAGACTGGCTTTGTGAGGGAGAGACAGATGAGGGCAAATTAACTATACTGGGGTGAAAGAATAACTGGAAGTATGTTATTGTGTAAGAGGAGGGTGTTACTGTGTAGGAGGAGGGTCTGGCAGAAACTGAGCATCTTCCAACGCCCGAGAACTACTACCGATGACAACTTCTGTCATCAGCCCTGCAGGTGAACATCCAGTGTGCTGCCAGGCCAGGAAACATCTCCAGACCTGCCTGAGGGCTTTCCTAGCCCAGCCCAGCTGCTGCAGCAGCCTCTGCTCCCAAGCTTCTGAAGCACTATCTGGATGCCACAGGAGGATCTTCAAAATCCCTTTTTGCCACACCTCCAGCCGTTCCCCTTCTCTGTGAAGCATGTCCTTGAGTGAGTTAATCATCCTGCTTTCTCAGCAGGTGAAAAGATCCTCCTTTTTAGCATCCCAGGGGAGACATGGCAACTGCCCAGGCATAGTAGAAGACTTTGAACATCCTCAAGGTTTTGAACTTGTCCTCTTGACACGATGACTTGAATATAGTCTGGAACTGATTAACTGGGCTGCTTCGATCTCTGGGAGAGAATGTTCTTTCTGCAGGGGAATGTTCTTCCTGCAGTTAAATATTTACTCATCATTGCACATGGACCATGCATTACAGAGGCTAGGGCTGCATTTGCATTTTCTCCCCATGAATTGAAAGAGAAAGGAGCATCCTCCAGTATTTCAGTGCTGCCACTTCCATCCTTCATGGTAGTCCAGGCATGCCCAGTTCAGCCTAGCTGTCGTGTTAGCTTCAGCAGCATTTGTAAACCCTATGGCCATGAGATTTGTAGCTCATGCCATGGGGAGCCCACATTGCACACCCAACAAATACCTCGGTTCCAAAGTACATCCTCAGAGAACAGCATGAATCGCGTTTCTGAAAATCACGTGTCTCTAGCACTTACAAACACCTTTGCGTGACATTACTTTGGGAGAAGTAGAGCTCCTCTCTTCCTCAGCCTTCCACCAGCAGAAGGACTTTTATGGTAAAAGTAATTTCTATCTTAGGCAGCACCACAGTGAAGTGGTTAAAATGCAAAAATCTGAAGCATCGGTATGGGCTTTTAGAAACACTGGGATATCCCCATCTTCTCTCCAGCTCGTACCTGCTGTAAATGCTGGTGTGTGTGCCTTTGACATGCTGATATAGCCAACAGGTACCTATCGCCCCACTCTGCTGCTGCCCAGCATCAGACTGGGAGTTGGGGATTTACACTGCATTCAGAGGAAGAAGAACAGACCGGGCTCCCGTGGCTGCTCTGGGGCACTGTCTCCTTCCCTGCAAGCAGAGAAAAAGCTGGAGAGCGCATGGAGGAAGTAACTGAGCTTACAGAGCACACGCGACACCCCTGTCCGTGGGGACTGTCCTCCTGGCTGCTCTGTCCTGACTGTGGCAGGGCAGAGCGAGCTGCTTGCCAGACCCAGGACCTGGTCTGGCCCTCAGGACACCAGCAGCTACTGGGTCTGTGGTGGGGACAGAAGAGAGGCCGGGAGGTGTTTTGGCTCCACACAGGGCTGAGCAAACACAGCATCTTTTGCCTGGGAGTGGGTGCAGTTGTTGGCCACTGCAGTGATGTCCCTGCCACTCCTCCTGGCAGAGAGAGCCTTCTGTTTCCTCTGGCTCAGGCAATGGCTCTTTCTTTTTTTCATCTCCCAGCACCCGGCTGTTAGGTTACCATTTCAGGCACCAATGACAGCAACCAAAAAAATAATACCTCTGTACTCAGTTAATCCATAGGAAAATCCCACATTGGCACACAAAAGGTGGAGATGGTGCTCACGCATTTTCCCCCAAGGGCCTTGGGCAATGGAAATTTTCTCAAGCTCCATTCATTAACGAAATAGACGAGCAGTTATGCAAGGTCACGTGAGGGAAGTGGTTGGGCTTTGGTCAATGAAAGAGTTAGTCACACATCATCGAGCTTGATGGGACTGGGAGGAAATGTGGAGCCACCCTTTGTTTGTTCAAGGACTGAAGAGGGAGAATTTTAGCCATAAATCCTCATTACCCCCTGAGCTTGGGTACCACCTTTACAGACTAGGCATTGCAGAAGGCATGTGGTGGTGCTAAGCAAAAACGGGGGGTTGAGATCTGTTGAGAGACCACCCCTTCCCCTTTCCAGATCACTCCCCCCTCCTCTGAAGGACTTAAACAACCACCTGATGATTTTGGGGTGCTGTTGTGTGTCCTCCCAGCCAGTCTGCTCTGGAAACACTCAGGGGGTAACTAAAAGAACATAGTACAATTCAGCAGTCACAGGACAGATAAAATCTGCATTAGGGCTCTCAGAAACCACTAAGACATTACTAGGATATTTGCTTGAGGGAGGATTTTCAAGGATCTCTTCTGAAACTTGCCCATTCCCAAAGTTTGTTCCTAGTTTGGAACTGTTGTCTCTCCAACTTTGAATCAAAGATGACACCCATTGTATAGAATTTCCCTTGGACTGACTGCAGGAAGCAGAGAAGATAGGGCACTGATTTGGATCCACACTTCAGTACCTGGTTGGATGTGGTCTGAAGTAATATTCTGCCACTTCTCACTGGCTCATGTCCTCTCTTCTGGGAACCCAGCCAGGAGTCCTCTAGTCCCCTGATTTTGGGTTACCTTGGCCCTTTGCTCTTCTTAGCTTCTGCTTTGGGGCTTGCAGATCTGGCTTTTAGACAATGACGTCTTGCAGAAGACAATCAAACCATCTTTGTTTTCTCTCGTTTGCTCTAATCCCTGGATGCTGAATAACCAGCTTCGATCTGCTTGTGTGCTTTCACCTTGCAGCCAATCCCTTGAAGGTCATTTCAGACCATTGGGCTAGCAGGCCAGCAAAGCTTGGCTGGCAGCCTCCACAGGACGTGGAGCAGCAGTCACCTGGCACGAGCTATCAGCAGGACTCTGATGAACACAGAGGGCGTGGGAGGCCTGGAAAGGGAACTCGTGTGGGGCAGGTAGGGAGGACATGGGTGTCAGGGTGTATCTAAAGCATTGTTTGATGCCTGAAGACTGGGAATAAGTGGGAACTGTGTAAATCGAAGTCCCTTCCACATTCACTGGTCTGCCCTGAGTGCTGAGGTTGTGAAACCCTGGAAACCTGCTGTGAGGAGGTACTTATCCTGACCCTGACAGTGCTGCTCAGGGCATCCTAACCCATCCGGGAGGGGCTGCATTGCAGGGCATAGATTCAGCCTGCAGTAAAAGCCCAGCTGTCTCCCCGAGCCGATGGTTTCCAGGAGGAGCCACATTCCTAACCATGATGATCTGAAAGGACCGCATATGGGATATGCCTTAAAATAGACGGAGAGATAGGAACAGAGTTCACGTTGCAGGCAGCGTAGACTTGCTGGCATCTCAGGCGTTTGTTCACAAAGGCAAGTGCTGCTAAAACTACAGCTGCTTCAGCCTTGGCTGCAAGTGTCACCGGTAGACCTAGGGTCATCTTCACTGAAGCAAAGGGTTCTGGTTGAGTTTTTTTTTCCCAGCCAAACTGAGTTCTGTTTTATTGTTTTCTGCTTCTCTAAAAGCCAAGCTGAGTGGGAAATAGATTCTCTCTCTCCCAAAGGTTTGAGGTATTGAGCAAAAATATGTATCTTGAATTGGGAGAAAAAGTTAAAATTTCTAACTTTTCAAAGAATTTCTATTTTTCTAGGGAAAAAAATCTCTTTTTGAAATATTTTATTTCAGAAACCTTAAAATGTTTTCTTCTGGTTTTTAACAGCTAAGTGTTTTAAATCTGTGGAGAATTTTTTTTTTCCCTTTAAAATGTTATGACACTTAGAAATGGGATGCCCTCAGCAATATTTCAAGCTGAGAAGTTCTTTGAAAGCAGCTCTTCCCCAAAAATGGTTTGGTTGTAAGGAACCAGCATTAAAATTTGAGAAAAGTTTGGCGAAAGGTTGCCAGCAGATTCTCCTGAAACATGTGTCTTTGAGCTGTAAAGCTGCTCCTGGAGGTTTGGAAACCAAGCAGTGATGGGTTGCAAGACAGAGCTGCTTGATGGCAGCTGGAGAACTCAATGAGGTGAATTTCTCTTGGTTTCCTTTCTTATTCTTGCTACATAGCTTGGCTTTGCTCTTTGAAATAGTTGTTATACACCCCCCATCAAAATAATACACCACAGAGTTCAAAGAGCTGTCGGGACAGCGCACTGCAGGTAGCCTCCTGCCAAGCACTGGCAAGTCAGGGCACAACATCACCAAGCAGAAGAAGGAGAAATCAGTTTTTCCTTCCTGCCCACCTTGTGCTTAGCTCTCCAGCCGGCACAGCCTGACTGCCTTGCAGCGTCTGCTGGAACGTGTGGCACCAGGCGACTGCGTGAGTTAATTATTAAACAAAATGGAGTCATTATTCCCTGTGCCACCACTGTTCCTCACATAAATCTGCTGCACGGTAGAAAAACGATCTTGTGCAATGAGAACAAAGAAACCTTTTCAGGATGAGCAGACTTTCCTCTACTGGAGAGCTGCTCCCACTTCACCTCCCTGGAGCTAGAAGAGTGATGCACTTGGTCTCCATAAAGGTGGGGTTTGGGAAAGACAGATGAAAGTGATACAGAGACTCATGCCACTGATTTCCATTAATAATCTCCCCAGCTGTTAGTGTGGGTCCAGAGCCATTTCCTTATCAGAAAATACATTTCTACTCACAACATTTCAGAGTCCGGAAGGAAATATTTTAAAGTTACCTTTGGCATTTCAAGGCTAGCACAATTTCCACTGAGCTTCCCTGGACCTCTAGATAAAATATTAATTCCTGGATGAAGTGCAGAGGCCCCAGCTGACTGTCAAGCAGCAGTACAAATGAGGAGACAGACTCTGGGACAGAGATGGTGAGATAGCATCCAGTACTTTAAAATCCATGTGACTAGTTTCACCTGACAGACACACAGAAAAAACCAAAGGTTTACAGGCGAGCTTCACAGATGCCAGCCATGCAGGAAAGGGGTTCCCTTTGCTGAAATAGCTGGTCACCTTAGCTCTGGGAGGGGATAGCAAAAAGCCAGTCTGCTTTGGCTGCTGTGAAGCCTCTCTGAAGCTCCTTCTTTCACACAGAGCAGGAAGGTTCTTCTCTGCAGCTGCTAAACCTGGCAGGGGTGGGAGGTCCGGGAAGGGCATGTGCTGGGGCAGGAAGGGTGCATGGGCTGAGCCCCCTGCAGAGCTCCAGCATGCCCCCAGGCTGCAGGAGAGCCCTGGCTGAGGGGTAAGCAGCTGAAATGCTGGCAGTGGGGTGGGTCAGGTCAAGGGACTCAGGCATTGCTTAATGTTTGGCTCACGTCCATAATGTGGTGTTCAGGTGCCTAAAGTACTGTGCAGAAACAGATACCCGAGCCTCTGCCTTTCACCACCTGGCAGAGCAGCCCCATGGAGGCAGAGCGCTGCAGGGTGGCTGGCAGGAAACAGATGGGCAACATTGCCTGTTTCCCCAGGGATTTACTTCCTGAGGATCTGTGCTCCAAGCACTTTGGCAGGCAGCCTCTGTACATGACACAGGCGTTACATGCTCTCCCTGTCTTTGCTGGCCGGTGCCAAGCTGAGCTGGTCCTTTGCTGCTCTTCTTGAAGGGGGCAGATGTCTTTTGGAAGGAATTCTCACCTTTTGCCACATGCTGTAATAGCAGGGAAACAGGAGCACAGAGGTCCTGTGGCCTGGGCAAAGCCAAAAAGCAAGGTGACTGGCAAGGTTGGCCATGGGAGCCAGGACTCTTGGCTCCAGGGAACCAGCCTCTGGCTTATATTGCTTCCCTGAATGTTGTTTAAAGGGACAACACTGAGCACACGTTTGCTCCTGCTGGGCTCAGTCAGGTGTGTTTGTGGTGGCTCTTGCTTTACTTCAAGAGCTTACCTTGGCTCTTTCCCTATTGCTTCACTGGCACCCTGTGAAAGGACTGCAGCAACCCTGGTCGACCCCTGGATGCAGGAGTGCCCGGAGTAGACTGAGTAGTCAAGAAATGTGCACGCTCCAGGGCTGGCTAGAGGCTGGCTAGCTATGCTTGCGGGCCTGCTAATGCCCAGCCGTGGCTACATGTGGGGCACGCGGTGAGGTCCTGTCCCACTCCTTGCATGTATCACACACCTCTGCAGCGCTGTGCTGTGGCCACCTTCCTCACCTGTGACCCCACAGGCTGCCCAGCCTGCACTGTAGCCTCTTGGCTGTGATGTTGGGCATCATCCCCTGTGTGGTGCTGGGTATTGCTGCATGCCCAGTGGAGCCCTTGTGATGAGGCACCTGCTTCACTGATGGCTCACGCCACCAAAGCCACCTGGCCGTACACCGCCTCTGCTTCAGGGACGCAGATGCTGTGTGAGAAGTCTGTAGTAACCTGCAAAGAAGGTTCAGCAGGCTGCTGAAGGAAAGGAAAGCTGGTGAGAAAAGGGGTCGACGCCAGGCACTCTGGGGCTGTGTTGTCCATTTTATCACTGACTCTCCTTCGCTCTGCTCCCCCATACCCTTCTCCAGACAGCATCACGGGGAGATGGTATGAAGGGGCCCATATCTGCAAAGACTGGGGAAAACCTGGGGGTGAATAAAAGGCACGGCTGAAAGGCTGACCTGCTTCAGGGTCACTGTGCTGTTTTGTTCCTCACTGAAGCAAGCAAGGGCACATCTCCACAGGGAGGGGGGACAAAGCCCATCTGCTTGCCTGTGCTCTGAGTTGGCTGGATGCAAAATAGCTCCAATTCAGGGGAGATGCAGGTGCATGAGACCCGTGGCTGAGTAGTTGTACTCTGCCTCTCGGTGTCTGTTAGTCCACATGCTTTCCACTTCCCTATGTTTACAGCTGGCATGAGCCATAAAGGAGCTTTCCTCTCTTTTTCCTCTCTCTCTCCGAGCAGCTCAGGGGCTGCATGTGACCAACTGGCTCTGAACAGGAGCTAACTGCAAGGTGTGTTAAATGAACGTTGGTCCTCTATTTCCAAAATTGGCTGACCCAGAAAGCTGCAAATACACATGGCAAAGTCCCCTCTGATGACTTCCGCACTGGGGTTTCTTGAGAGTTCAGCTGCCTGAGGATACAGGGGCAAGCTGGTCGCTCTCAGGGCATTCTGGACTGGTTCACAGTGACCCCCTGAGCTGTGCCTCTCCCCTCTCCTCCTGCCTCCCTGTCTGTCTCAGCCTAACCCTTGCAGAGGAACAGGCACCCCTCTGTAACCGGACAGCCTGTCTTACCTGCCTAGGACCAGGACCTTGCAACTCAGTGCTTTGTGGACTCTCAGCATCTCCACTACTTCATGGCTAATAGGCATGCAAGCAGTTTCCCTGGACAGCTCTGCATAAAATATTCAGCATCCCAGAAGGAACAGGGTGTATCCAGTATGTGTCATATCACTTAGGCTCAGCTTAGCCGTAAGTCACTGTTTACTTAGATGGATTTTGTTTACTTAGAAATGCGCATGAATCTGGTTCATGGATGGAGTCAAGTTAGAAAAAAAATACACAGATGTCATGCAG
The DNA here is from genome assembly GCF_030463565.1 of Pelecanus crispus. Lineage (NCBI taxonomy): Eukaryota > Metazoa > Chordata > Aves > Pelecaniformes > Pelecanidae > Pelecanus > Pelecanus crispus. The sequence continues at coordinate 94,791,462 of NC_134643.1, forward strand.
AATTATGATTACTCTCAGCAGAAAGAAGTCCCTTCAGGTGCTCAGGATCTTGGCTAACTCATGAGCCTGACTGGTCTGTGCCATAAACCAGGACTAAAATTCTGAGGAGGGTCCTAGAGCTTCATCTTTCCTGCCTCTGGTCTTAAAGGGGACTGAGGAGATACCAGGGCTCTGGATACTGTCTCTGGGCAGCCAGCACCTTCTTTCTCCTAAAGGGGAATGGACAAGCCTTCTTCACTTGTCCCTTGCAAAGCTTAAGCTTCCTTAGCTGTTGTGATGGGAAAACACACGGAATTAAGTTATTTTGTCTTCCCTCGTTCCCAAAGAGCCTTTATTGTTTCTATTTGTTGTGGTTTAGCCCCAGTTAGCAACTAAGCACCACGCAGCCGCTCGCTCACTCCCCCTATCCCGGTGGGATCGGGGAGAGAATCGGAGGAGTAAGAGCAAGAAACACTCCTGGGTTAAGAACAGTTTAATAATTGAAATAAAGTAAAATAGTAATAGGAATAATAACAATATAATAATGATAATGATAATAATAATAGACAAAGCAAGCAATGCACAATGCAATTGTTCATCACCCGCCGACCAATACCCAGACAGTTCCTGAGCAGCGATCGCTGCTCCCTGGCCAACCCCCCCCAGTTTCTATACTGAGCATGATGTCACATGGTATGGAACAGCCCTGTGGTCAGTTTGGATCAACTCTTCTGGCTGTGCCCCCTCCCAGTTTCTTGTGCACCTGGCAGAGCATGGGAAGCTGAAAAGTCCTTGACTAGCATAAGCAGCACTTAGCAACAACTAAAACATCAGTGTGTTATCAACATTCTTCTCCTACTAAATCCAAAACACAGCACTGTGCCTGCTACTAGGAAGAAAATTAACTCTATCCCAGCCGAAACCAGGACACTTTACAGCTTGACAGGATGCTATTCCTGAATTCAGATGTTAAAGTGTTTTCCTGTGCCCGCAATCTCCCTGTAACTGTACAAGCTACAGATTAGGAGATACATATCACAGCAGGGGATCTGGCACAGTGTGCATCTTTCTTCCTCTGCTTGGAAAGAGCAGGGACAAATATTAGTTTGAGATGAAAGGGAATGTCTTCACTTTGTTAGGAACAGGGCACTGATAATGACTCTGCCTCACATGCTTGGCTAGCCTTGTGCCATGCCCTGGGAGGCTGCCAAACTTGCGTTCAGCTGATCCCTTGCTATCTGCGAGGGAAGGCAGAGCCAGTGCCCACTCAACGGGACTTTGTACTGATGGCAGGCAGCTTATGAAACGTCAGCCTTTGCGTGTGCTGGCATGGCAGAAAGGCTCTGGCCCTCACAATAGCAGCGTTCTCTGTGGACTCAGCTGGGAAAGGCTAGCACGAAGTTAAACCTGAGCGCAGGCAGGCTTAGAGCACTCCTCAGCAGGAGCTCCTCAGTTATTGGCAGTACCCGAGGCAGCAACTTTCCACAGCATATGAACAACGGTGTGTGCGTGCACATATATGTGTCTACACTTGCATGCATTTTCTGTACATGTAGACTAAAAGCCACAGACTTTAAAAGCTGTTAATAATCATCCACCACGTTTCATATATTCTGTGTATGGGGGACAGCCAGTTCCATCTTGTGGAGGATCATACCACCCAGACACCGTGCCTTGGGCTGCTGCTACCACAGTGCTCTGTGTGTTGCTGCTGCAGACCCTTGTTGACATGGACACATCTTTGCCAATGCAATTAAGTCCCTTCTGTCCAGAGATGCTTTCAAACTGTGAGAAAATCCTGTTCTGGCTTCTGTAGTCCTTTTAAAGGGCGGTTTAGCTGTTGCATTGATGCCTTTGTGTTTGGATCTGCTGCCAGCAGGATCAGGTGCATCTTCTGAGCACACGTTGGCCCCATGGCTGCCTGTAAGTAAGGGTTAATGAGGAGGTGGGGCTCTAAAGAGTGTGGTTTTGTTCCTGCCAAGGTCTGAGCTGGGAGACTTACCTCGGAGCTTACTTTGTGCTAGCTGCTTGCAGAGGGAGCTCTGCCTTTGACCTGACTGAGAGAGCAGGGCAGGGTGCTTGAGGGAACTCTCTCTGGCTAGTAGAAAGGTAATTCAGTGGCGTGGCTGCCGTTTCCAAAGCAATCTGCCCTTTTATTGGAAGTCAAACTAGCTGACACAGGCAAGGGGAAATGTTTGTTCAGTTTGAGATCAGAGGCTCTTGTTTTGAAAGCTCAGTTTTATCCTCAGTCCTAACTTCTCTCCATACAGCATTAATCACTGGTCTGGGAACAGAGGATTTGAACTGTCTCCAGAGCTATACAAGCAGATTTGGTGGTTCTCGGTAGTACTCTGTAAAAGTCCCAGCAGGCAACTGTGTAAGTAAACAGCTTCTTTGCGAGCACCAGTGCCTTTCTCCACAAGTTACGTTGTCCTGGCGGAGGGTGCAATGGAAGGGCTCTACTAGCTTTTGCAGGGACAGCCTAAGCACCACACACAACAGGCAGGGACAACCTGCAACTACCAATTGACGGTTTTACCACCCGCTTTGCTGCAGCTCAGCAAGAGCAGGATTTGTATCAGAGAGCCAGGAAATCATCTGTGTTGCAGAAACAGCTGTGCCATGATACCATCTTTGTCCCTTGGTGCATACCTGTTTCAGCATAGGCTTTAATTACACAGGTGTGAACTCACCTTACCTAGAGGGCCAGGTTTCTTACAAAGCAGTTTGTACCTGCTGGAGGAAAGGTGTGGTTTTAGGATGAATGAGTGAGGGACAAATTCTCTTTTAATGCCTCACGGTAGACTTCTAGAGCAGGACATTCTGGTGCAACTGACAGTAATATATGCCAATATTTGTTTGAGTATTCCTCTTAGAAAACGACATCCTTTTGGCCATTTGCATAGAATATTTCAGAAATTCTTTGTGCGCACACGTATGTGGTTGAAAATTTAGAGGAAAGGAATGCATTTGCATTTAAAAGTGTTAATTTCCATTGAAAGGCTATTTTTCTCTTAAGTAATACCTGTTGTGTTTTTTTTTTTAGCTGGACAATATTGCCTAGCCCTTGGGGGCCTGATGCTATCAGGCAAGACTCAAATTATTGAACCACCAAGGATATAAATAAATGCCGCTAAATGGCTTAGCTCAATGGCCTTTGCCCTTCCTGGGGAATAGAGCTCATCTTCCATCAATATGATTAGCAGAGGAGATTGTGTATTGATTAATAGTCCAGACTCATTTCTCATTAGCTGGCAGCAGCCTGTGATACATGACCTTTTCCACCAAAGTCAGAGAAGCACATTTTACTCCCTAGTGGTTGGGTGCCCAAATCCCTCCAGCTCTTGAAGGCCCACGCTAACAGATTTGATAGCTGTCTCAGTGAGGGTAAACAACCCCACAGTCTCCTTCAGGATGCCTCTGGGGCAGAGCTGAAGCTGCCTGACAGGTGGGGGGAAAATGCCCTGCCACTCACCTGTCTCCCTGGGGGAAAGCATCCCTAACATGCAGACCTATGCAAAAAAAAAAGCACAAAATACAGCCCGGAGTGCAGGTGTGCACCGTGGCACACATGCAGCTCACGTGTTGGCCAGTGCATTGCTGAACGGGCTGCTTAATCACCCCGCCTGGGCATTGTCCAAAAATCAGTGTTTTCCTGCCGGGGCTGGAGCGCAGTCAGTTGGGCGTTGCTGCTTTCCCAGGGAGGAACTCGAAGTCCCACGGGTGAGGGACTGCTGGTGCAGCTGGATGGGGCCAAAGCGTTTCCAGCACAGTCTGTCCCCAGGCCTCCAGCTTCCAGAGCTGGCACCTCTCACTGCCTATTGTGTGCATGGTGGGGGTTTCAGCACAAGTGTTAACCTGTTCTTGAGCTTCACAACAACACCCGGGCATTGCTGCCGCATTTGGATGGATATTGCTTTTTCCCAGCAGGGCCTGGCCCTGGGACAAGCAGGATAAGGAGGTGGCATTCGTGAGCTCTATTCCTGTCACTGCCATGTGGTGTGACCTTGAGCAAGGCTGACGGAAGGTGAGGGGAGACGGTCCCGTGACTCTGCTGCTGTCCTTCGCTGTGCTGTGGCAGTTTGTGTCTCAGCCCAGCAAGTGGGAGCATCATGTCACTCGCCCCGGACAATACAGCCCTGTCTGGGATGGAAACTTAATGGAAGAAACACACGTGCTCCACCTGAGCAATGCTACCCAGCAGTACTGAGCTGAACAGTGCGGTACCCAGGTGAAAGAGACAGGGGAGCTGTGGCAAGGACTGTGGTTCAGGCGTTAGCAAAGGGGAGTGGGAGGTATGACACTTGGACTAGGGTGCTGAAGATGTGTCCATCATCTCTGCCTCCACCTGAGTTAATTGCCTAGGACCAGGGAGTGTAGGCAACATGGTCAGGTGGAGATACCTACAACAAAGACATATAATCCGAGTCCCCCACCCCACTGGCAGCACTTTCTGTCACCATGATGTATGATGCCTGTAGTAACAGCTGCCTATCTCCTAGGGAAGTGAGATTCCCAACTCAACCTTGTAACAGGAATTGTTGTCTTGAGGTAAAGGCAGTTGCATGGTCTGGCCTTGTACTGCTGCAGCCCACCCTTGCTGCTTTAAGACAGCATGCCACTTCAGAGCTGGGACCTGGGTCAGGCTAAATTAGGATTACAGCTTCTGTGCTGATGAAATCTCACAGCACTTTTTGGGAGTTCAGGTTTTCAGTATAGAGAGGGATGCACTCAGGTCATCCCTACTGTACCTTCTGAGAAAACATCAGAGCAGAGCTTATCAGGCATGTTAGCAAGTTCTTCCCTGGTACTGCATCATTTGAAGTTCAAGAAAAAGCTTGTGGACTGGGAATGGGGAGGAAAAGCGGCAAGGAGAAAGGAAAAACTAAACCCAGCAGAGAATGAAAAAAGGAGATGGGATGGCTCAAGGTTAGATGCCAGGGAACCATGAGTCCAGGAACCTGCAAAGGAGGAGAGACTTCAGGAGGTGCTGCAAAGGGCAAGGGGAAGGGATAAAATGAAGCTGAAGACCCTCAGGAGCACCGGGAAAGGCAGGTCTGTGTGAGTAGGGATGCTTTAAGACAAATCATCACCCTGTTACAAAGGGGATCTGGAACTGAAAAGGAGCCTGATGGGAAAAGAGAATAATCCAGTGATTGCCCTTCATGTTGAGACAAATGAGGGAGCCAGATTCCCACTGAAATGGAAGAAGAAAGACTGCAGATACTGCTCAAGGCACTTTACATACCTCAGTGAAACATGTCCTAAGAGAAGAAGGGCAAATCCATGGCCCAGACATTACAGATGCCTTGGGAACTGCTGCCAGCAATGTGTTGTCTCTTTGAAGGCATCCACAGAAAGAGAGCTCTCTTTGGCAGCTTGACTGTGCATGTGGAGGAGCACCGCCTGCTGGGAGCGAGACGGCCGAGACAGGGTTTAGACTAAGACATGGGGAGGAGGACTTGGGATTTTGTGTGGGTTTTGTAGTTGGGACTTGTGTGGTTTCTATGCCTGCTTTTGATGTGTAGTTGAAGGAAGAGCATAGATATTAAGCTACAGCGCTGGCTAAAGGAACATATGAGAGCAGGAGCGTAATACTAATTTGAGCAGGAAACTGATACTCCATCCAAGATTATATAGCCAGTACATATGGGAAACTGGGACAAACGATGGAAGCACCTGAATGCTAAGACAAGGAGTTCATGAGCAGTACATAGGTGAAGCCAGGACTAGGGTATGAAACTGTGTATGCCAGGGCTTTTGGAGGCAGGATGGGCAGCTGGCATGGCTGGACCACTGTGACTGAAGGATTTGTGCTGCTCAGAAGAGCAAAGAAAAGTGGGGGGTGTGGTAGTATTTTCTGTTTGTGGTATTGTTGAGTATGAAGAAACAAGAAGCAGCAGAGGTGATAAAGCAGAATCTGTTTGGGCTTAAATCACCTTGAGGAAAGACAACTGTAGTTCTGCTGCAGTTATCCAAGCTTGCATCAGGATATTGATGAAGGTCTCTAATGTTTTTAGAAAGAGATGCAGTACCAGGGATTGTCATCAGGTTTTAACTTCTTATGTGGGGAATAATTGCTACTAGCATAGGCTGGGCCCAGGTATTCCTTGATGCACTGGTTGACATATTTCTTCACTAAAGAGGCAGCAAACTAATCAGAGCTGCTGTTGTTTTTGACCTGGTCTTAGTAACCAGTGAGACATTACAGAACAATGCAGCAGAAGATAACTTTTAACCTTGACTGGGCACAGACTGATTCTGTTTAAATTAAATGGAAGAGTAAATATCATGGGGCCACAGCTAAGATTTTTCAGCCTCAAAACAGGAATGATCAGAGAAGCTATGGGACTGAGGCGATGAAGCAATTTCAGCTAAAAGTCACAAGTACTTGTGTGTGGAAGACATTCAGGCTCAGCACTGCAAAAGCTAACTTGCTTTCCTGAGCAAGAGAATGGAGGGAGAGCATAGAGAAAAGGTGTCTCTGGAGAAAAAATTTCCTTAGTGAAAGATGGGAGTGGTCAGCAAAGAAATCTACATTGCAGAGGTCACAAAGTTTAGGGCGAAAGACACGTCAGTCGGCAGAAATCAAGGTGAGATAGATATGGCATAGGAAGTCATGAGTTGCTGAAAGTTCTTTGTAAAGATAAAAAGAACAAGGCAAGGTATTAGACCTCAGCGCAGTGCGGCTGAGATCAAGGTATGCCTCAGAAACCAAAAGCTTTGCCTCACTTTGCAGGAAAGACGGTGTAGAAGGGGATTACAAGTTGATGGCTAAAAGTGTCTGGAAATAGAAACAATCCCATCAGAGGTCAAGGCAAAACTCACAAGGTTTATTCAGATCAGAAGGTTCCCAGAGACACATCAAGTAGTAAATCCAATAGCACTGATGTTCAGTCAACCTGTTCAGCTGAAGGTGGGATGGGGACCACTTGCAGAGTATCAACAATTTTATCTAAATCTAATTAAGTAACAAAAAAGGGCTGTGGTTACTTACAGACCCAAGGGCTTAGGACAACTTTTCTTTTTATCCTAGAACAAAGTAGGAATAATTAAGATATTGAAGTACATAGACAATGGGACAAAATTCAACATGGCTGTATGAAAGGTAGAGTATTTTCAATTATTTTTATGCTTGGGGGAGCAAGAATAGATAATTTTTTAAATATCTGTTATGTAGTATATGAAATGTATCGAGGTTTCACAGGTGGTTGGGAAGTTGTGAAAGCAGGGCAATACAGGGATTCACACTTGAACTGAAAAGTGGGTAATGAATTGCTTAATGAAGAGACCCTGAAACATAAAGTAGTAGGCAACTGCTAAGGAAATTCCTTAGGGACTGGTTTTGGCACCAGTTAATTTGATATCTTCACTGATGACCTTGGAGAAAAAAATCTAAATGTTTGCTGAAGAGACAGAACAAGGGGGCATTGCCAGTACTGCGGAGGAGAAAAGTACCTTCCAGAAGAGCTGGAAAAGGAGAAAGAAAATTGTAACAAGTGCAGTGAATGGCACTAGAGTGATCTGGGGAAAAAGAGAGCAAGATGATGGTAGGAGTCTTTGCTTTTTTTAGCCTATCAAAAAGAATGTTAAGAGGGCATATGAATGCTGCCTATTAATACATCAGATGGGTAAATCCCAGTGAAAGAGAACTGCTATTTCAGCTAAAAGACTGAAGAGTACTGGCACGAGAACATATATGCATCACCTACTTAAAATAGAGACTAGATACTAAAAGGTCATTTTAACCACAATAACATAGAGACTTCCTTCTAGCCACATGTAAACTGTTTTCAGATTTGTGCCATAAAAAACAGCTCTGAAGACAAACTCTCTCTCCCTTGACCAATCTCAAATAAGCTTAAGCCCTTCCTCCTGCTCTGTTGTGGGAACCATTAGCTAAGCCGTGCTGTAGGTAACTCGTAATTCCTGCTGCAGGAGGTCAGTCCCCCCACATGTCATAGATTCAAAGGCATGTGGTTTTGCCCAGCTTCACTTGAGCTATAAAGTACAGTCCCTGGTCTCATTGCTCCTGGGATCTGGATGCATGTGTGGCTGCTATTAGCATAAAGAAGAAACTTCTTCACTGACCTCCCCAAAATGCACATATTTGGCACAGCCTTTGCCATTGTGCACTCTCTGATACAAGTGGACATGTTACCACAGCTCCTCATGGGGGTCTGGACAGTAGCCCACGAGTTAAGGGAAATAAAGACATATGGGTTAAGCAAGACGACTTGCACCACAAATCATCTTTTATCTTCCCTTTTCATTTTTCTCCTGAACTTACCCTACATATATGTGAAGTCACCTGGTCCATCCCTACTCTAGAAAACCAATGATCCAGGACCCAAACCCCAGAGGAGAGTATGAGCTGTGTTCCTAGGCTGCCTGTGGAGGCCTCAGGACAGAAGCAGGTCTGTCCTCATATGTGTGCGCCAGTGCCTGCTAGGCTTCATGTGAGTCATGTTACCTGGCATCAGACATAGCCCTAGGGGAAAAATTAGCTCCCGAGGAAGCATGAGGAGAGAGGAGGAGAACATTAGTCATGAGCCCCTTGTTTTGACTGATGTGGTCAGCTCCACCTGTTTAACTTCCATTCAGAAATGGTCATCATTTTTCAAGGAATGCCACTCCTTGTAGTTGTGCTACCCTGTAAAAATGTGACCCAGAGACACAATTTCCAAAGATAGATTTGGGATTTCTTGACAGCAGGCAACTCCCAGTGGTATGACCTCTGTGCAGACATGGTGGCTAGCATGTGATGTGCCTGCTGAGGTCTTTTCACGCATCAAGACCATAGCGGAGGCTGTGGCACCTGTGTTGGCTCCTCCATATGCTGCTGTTTGCTGCTTTCAGAGGTTAAAATTTATTTCTCTGTTTTCTGAAAGGGAGACACTGAAACATCAACTTCAGATCTAATGTACTGTGCTGCTTTTGTCAGATTCCCTTGGGGGACAATGACACTTCGGATTTCTTGTAAAGCACTAGAAGATATCTGTCTGTCTGTCATTATCTCCATGTACTACTGTTCTGCTTGTCCATGCAAGATCCTTCTTTTACAAGTGGGTCTCTGTGTATATGCTTCCAAATGTGTCTTCTTGTATGTTAGGACCTGTGTGCATCAGGGCATGGGCCCTATTTTGTGTCTCTGTATGTCTCTGTGCAGATTCATCCTTCTATACCAAGAACATGTGAAATGTAATGAAGGTGAAATCCTTTTGCCACCAAGTTAAAGAGCACTAGAAATGTGGCTGGAATAATCCCACCAGACTGATAGCTCAGACCAGAGCTGTGCACAGTGTGCAGACTGGGAATACGGGGATCACATTAAATGGGCTCACAGGTGCACTCTCAGGTCTTCAGATACTGCCCTGCTGTGTGTAGTCTCCATGTACAACTCACAGACAGCAGAAGGCAAGACCTTCACTGCCAGTCAGAGGACAGCAGAACATGGGAAGCACACCTTCCAGCCAAGTCCCTTGTCTGGAAGAACTCTGCCACACACCACAATGTCCTGCAGACTCTTTCCCTCTGCCAGATGATGGGCACAGCCGCTTGCCAGAGATCACCGGCTGAGAGGCATCCTCTTCGTAGAAGAGCATGCACCACAGGCTGGGATTACACCAGCAGAGGTAACTTGCCCCTTCTTGGATGCTAGCAAAAGCTTCTGAAGTCTTTTTTTCCATGCGGGGTGTCGTGGTTTAGCCCCAGCCAGCAACTAAGCACCACGCAGCCACTCGCTCACTCCCCCTACCCCGATGGGATGGGGGTGAGAATTGGAGGAGTAAGAGCGAGAAACACTCCTGGGTTGAGATAAGAACAGTTTAATAATTGAAATAAAATAAAGTAAAATAATAATAATAACAATATAATAATAATAGTAATAATAATATACAAAGCAAGTGATGCACAATGCAATTGCTCACCACCCGCCGACCAATACCCAGACAGTTCCCGAGCAGCGATTGCTGCTCCCTGGCCAACCCCCCCCAGTTTATATACTGAGCATGACGTCATATGGTATGGAACAGCCCTTTGGTCAGTTTGGATCAACTCTTCTGGCTGTGCCCCCTCCCAGTTTCTTGTGCACCTGGCAGAGCATGGGAAGCTGAAAAGTCCTTGACTAGCATAAGCAGCACTTAGCAACAACTAAAACATCAGTGTGTTATCAACATTCTTCTCCTACTAAATCCAAAACACAGCACTATGCCTGCTACTAGGAAGAAAATTAACTCTATCCCAGCCGAAACCAGGACACGGGTGGAGAAAGAGGTCACCCTGATCAATGTCAGCTAAGACTCACCAACACCACCTCCCTTTCCCCTGTGCTCATCTGTGGGAGAGGCGAGAGAGCAGAGTGCCCAAGTGAACAAATTTAGGAGGTGCTGAGGGTAACCAGAGGGATGAACCAGAAAGTGATATGAGCACTGTGCACCTTCCTGGTCCTCTGTGATCTGCCTCTGGTCATGCTTAGCACCAGTGGGCTCCAGGGAGCACACAGCTCCATCAAGCGATAAGGAGACGAGCCTTTGCCTGTGGCCTCCACAGAGGGCACCCATGCACAAGAGGAGCACTTCCAAGAGGCAGGGGTGGCAGTGGTCCTGATGGGAGCTCAGGCATGCCACCCATAGCCAATATAGTCTTAAAACATGCACTGTTCCAACACGTCTATGAACAACTCAAGGGAGATAAAGGAAAGAAGGGAGCCCTTTGTCACCACACTGGGAACAAAGGCCAGTCTGTGAGACTGAGAGTAATACTGACCCAACCAGCATCAGCTGCCGTTGTTTCTTCCGTCACACTGACAATGCACAGTTGCAGGGTTTCTTTCCCCGCGGGGAGGATGGGATTTAGTGATACCATAAGTTAGTCAAACAGCAGCCAAGATATCAATTCAAGTCCTGTTCAATGGGTGCAGCTTTTGCTTTTTGTTGTTTTTCTCCCACTTCCTCTATTTTGCACCAAGACTCATTTCCTCTCTCTTTCTCTGTAGCACGAGCATCACAAACGCGCACACACTTTCACTCCTCTTGCTTCCATTTACCTCCTGTTTTGGAGGAAGCAGCTGTGTATTTATATTGCTAGGGAGATCAAATGTTTTTGCCAACACTGCCCTCAGAGAAGCAAACAATGTTAACGACTGAAATTAGCATCAGTGTGCACCAATGGTGTCACGTCCACCCAAAGGAGTGGGACAGTGTGTCGTGCTCCTTCAGGCTGCCTTTGCTGGGGGCTTGGGTAGACACTGGACCAGGGTCTTCCAGTAAGTTTCCTCTGGAGTTGGGAGACAGGCCACAGCTGGTCCCTTCTGGGGGCTGGTGTCTGGGCAGGGAACACTGTTGAGGAAGCAAGGCTGTGAGGTTGCATGCTGGACGTATGAACATTGAATGGGTCTCGAGCAACATAGCTTGGCTGTTGGCTGATGAACCTTGTGTTGTCATTAGATAACCCCTGGAACAAGAGCCAGCCAGGAGTTCTGCGTGCAGCAGCCAGCCCAGGTGAGCTGTCCCTGCTCTTGCCACCCATCCACCCTCGGCAAAAGGGTACCTTCCCCTGTCTGCTGAAAAAGGCAGTCCTGAACATGCGGCTCCTACCAGGCACTCACAGGGCCCCATGCACGGTGGGATGAGGGAGAGAGGGGACAGCTCGCAGGGTCATCTGACTGCCCATGTCCTTGCACCTTGTGGCACCTGTAGCAGTGCACACTTCGTGCCCAGAAGCAGCTGCTGAGCTACAGCTTCCCTTTTCTCTTGAGATGTGATCCAGGTGCAAAGAGCACTCTCTAAAGTTTCCTTCTCCATCACAGATGTGCTTACCGTCTGCACGGTTAGGAGGAAGGCATGCAGTCTGGCTAGATTTTGTCTCTGTCTGCAAGCAGCTTGCTTAACTGCTCTCCGTTGCTACATATTCCTGTAAAATCAGGACAGTTCTGGCTGACTGTCTGAAGTGCTAGAGATTGGTGACAGATAGAGACACCAGCTGGTATGCATTCAGGTTGAGCTGGGAAACCTCTCGAGGATCTCCCTGGTGCATCTCATTCATGCATTTAAGGGTAAACCAGTGTCCAGATCTAAGCCAGGAAAAAAATCTTTGTTCTGGTCAGGTAAGGAAGAATTGTGGGGATGTGATTTGGTCCCCCCAGGATTTCATCTGGCAGATCTAGCCCTGCAATTGCAAGGAGCTGGGAACTGGCAGTCCTGTGGCTGTCAGACTTCTGTATTGAAGGGTTTCCATTAGTTACAGGTGCTGGAAAGCATTTCTTGGGACAGAGAAGGGGCAGACTTTGCATGCAATAAACAGAAAGGCACCTCCTTATTGACCACAAGCAGGCCCCTGTCCTGCAAATTAATGCCTGAATTATTGAGTAATCTCTGATGATCACACAGTGCCAAACATACAGAGAAAACATCAGAGCAGAAGGATGGAGTGCTTAAAGCTCCACTGGAGCTCTGGGGCCGTGGGAAGCAGCAGAGGAAGGTCAAAGACTTTCACTCTGTGCCTGCACAAGGTGCGAGGAAATAAAAAGGCCTTGAGAAATAGTCCTAGTTCTTAAGCTGGCTGTCTCTGATGTGCTTGATAGGTTTGGTAGTTTTAGGGGAGGAGAAAGGAAAAGAGGAGCATAGCCAACTCCCTTAGAGGAGACCAGCCCGTGGCTGGAACCAAAAACAAGGACTGCTGGAGAGCCAGAACTAACCCCAGCTGTGCCAAGCAACACAGCGCATCCCCTCCAAAAGCATGGCTATGGCTGGGCAAATAGAGTCCTGAAACTGTGTGTAGAGCTGGGACTCTACAGCACTGCAAGAGAGGGAGTTAGGACCTACAGAGCAAGGTGTATGGGTCAAGGATGACTGCACACAGACCTGCAGGCCCTAGGCAAGCCACAGAAATACGAACACAGCTGGATATAGCTGATATCTGATGCTGTAATATGATAATGCGTGAGACTGGCTACAGTTCAGTGGGTCTCTGGTAGAGCAGTCTGCCCAGAAGAGATTCAGACTGGTGGCTGCTGGTGCCTACCATTGTCAATAAAATGGAGGAATGGACAAAATGGAAAATAATCCTGCTTATTTTGAAAAAGACCCAAAGGAGGGCCTCAACTGGCTCAGAAACTTGCCACGGAGCTCATCTCCCGGATACCCTGCTATCACAGTTTCAAGAACGCTTCCATTACAAAGCGCTGCAGAGCAACTGATAATGTGCGAGTATTGTGTCACATGTGTAAATATAGACACAGATTACAGAGATACAGGTATGTCTGTATATACACATATATGTATATGTATGGATATATACACACACAGGCAATGTACATACAGTATACATATTATATATGTTATATATGTTACAATAGAGCACTTAATGAAGAGTATGTTTCTGCCAACTGATGTCACCTTCAGCAGAAACCTGAAGAGAAAGACCCTGCTGCCCGAGACATGGGGGATTTGAAGCAGCACAAAGAGACAAGGAAGATGAAACAACAAACACCCCCCAGGATCTGAAGTTAGGGAGCAGGAAAGTGCTACAGCAGAATGAGATCCCTGAGCCCCGCAGGGGCTGTGAAGCACCCAGCCAAGGAAAACGTCTGCTCCTGGTGGCAGTTGCCAATGTCCTGGAGGAACCCTGCAAGTTGGAACAACGGCAGTGGGTGCTGCAGCAGCCGTCAGGCATTGCTCGCCAGGTGGGTTGTTCTGGCTGTTTATAGTGATGCCCGACACTAATGAACTCTGCTGTTGTTCTCCCAATTTGATCAGAAAAGGAAGATGTGGAACTGGACACGGTACATGCCAGATGTAGCCCTGGTAGTTCAGGCAAGCTGCAGACTGAACTGTGCCACACAGAAAAAGGCAGATCTCTTGCAAAGAGCCTGAGGCCCCGAGCAGCCCCAGGGCTACCAACATCCCCAGAGGGACACACTCAGTACCCTGGGGTGAGTGTGCTGCAAAAGGGGAGCCCCTGGGGTGCGTAGCCAAGGGCAGAGCAGCCCAGGGTAGGTTGAATCCAGCACTGCCTGGCCAAAATGAACATGCTCCTTGTTGCCTAATCTGTGAGGACCCATCCCAGGGAGTCCTGAAAAAAACCTCAAGCTGTTGTACACACGGGTGGAGGGCAGAGCAGCACCTTGCTTATGTTAACAGTACCAGCACGTGTTACCCTAGGCAACTGTGTGCTTTTGTCATCATTATCACCGGGGTGTGATCACTTACGAAAGCTTTCTTATCCTGGAGCACAGAATCTAAAGGGAAGCAGTTGGATTGCATCCCCAGCTCCCCTGGCTTCAGCACACATAACTGAGTTCCCCAAATATTGCTTTAGCAGAGAGTTGGACACAGAGCAGAACAAGGAGGGTGTCTCTCTCTCACCCAGCACAGTGACACCAAGCCCAGTTTCATGTAGTTCAGCGTAAAGGAAGAACAGCAGCAAAAGCATCCTTGAGATTTGGCCAAAATCTGCTCAGGAGGGAGCTTCAGGTGCCACTTCTGCTGGGAGGTCAGGCCGGCGTACGCAAGGTCAGATTCCTGTGAGAGGCGGCTCCGTTGGCTGCAAGGCGATCCCGACGTTAAGCCTGAAATGGTGGTGGGCAGCTGGCGCGCCTTCACCTCAGCCGGCACCACCAAGACTGCGGACACAGCATCCTCATGGAAACTGTAAAGCTGGGAGCATCCTTGAGCATGGGGATGCTTTCCTCAGTGGGGAGGGCAGACAGGGGCATTCTCCTGCTGTTGAGAGTCTGGGGGGTCTGGATCAAGACTCAGCCTCTGCCCGCTGCCATGCCAGTCCCTAGTGGCAGCCCTGCTCTGGCTGTGCCCTCCTGCCAGCTCTGAGCCTGTGCGCTGGCAGTGCTGGCCCTGCAATTTAAGGTTGGCTTGACCAGCAGGGAAAGATCAAAGAGTGTGTTCGATCTTAAAGAAAAGGGGGAGTGAGTCTGGGTTGCCTGTGGAAGAGGAGGTCAGACTAGACCAGGAGAGTGGAGGAAGGATCTGGTCTGAGGTTCGTCACCTTCATGCAACTCAGGGTGGGTCAGAGCCATAAATGTGCAGGGCAGGAAAGAGGTTAAGTGAAGAAGAGTGGAAAAGGTAAAGCCACAAATACCCCGACATGAAGGCCCGGATGGGGACATTCTGCTTAGCTGCCTAGGACAGAGATGTATGATTTTTTTTTCCCTATGCAGTTCAGCAGTGTTATCCACTGTGAAAAATCACTGGCCGTGGAAATATCTGATAAGAACTGAGCTGGCATCAGTTGGGAGAACAAAATGTCAAGAATGCATTAGGCTGCACCCCCACTTTTACCAGCAGGCAGGACATTGGGCCGGGAACAGCATGTTGCTCGCCCTTATTTCTAATTGTCCTGCCTGCCTAGCTTCTTTACTGCCTCCTAATGAGTGCCAATACAATGTTTTGAGATTTGATCTTCTCCTAAGAACCCTTCTCCTCCTACATCTCATCCCCCGTCCTGTGTTCCCTAATGCATAGCTTTGGCTTGTGATGGGAAGTTTAGGGAGCTGGGAATGATGTGAGTACAGAGGATTACCTCTAATTTGGCTAGCTCTGCACTCCTAGGCCAAGGGTGACATAGTTTTCCCCATAGAGCAGGAAAAAGTTGCCATTTATAGCAAGATCTGTCTGCTCCCAAGTGCTTTACAATGAAGGAAAGCAAAAACCCCCTTTTCTTCTCCTGCCTGTGTCACATCCCCTTCCATCAAACCTACCCCTCTGACTGTGCCCTCCTGGGATTGTGTGGCTCCCTCCTCACCTCTGCGGGGCTGGAGGGTTGTGTCCCCACTGTATTCAGTGAGCGCAGAAACTCATCCCACGGACGTGTGAAGAGCTGTTTGTCTAACAGTAACACAACACGTGGCATCTGAGGACGCTTTTGTCCCTCAGCAAGGTGGGACAGGCCTTGTTAGGGTTGGATCACAGATGTTAGCCCGAAATTCAGAGAGGGACTGACCTCCCTTTTCCTGCTCAAGGCTTGGCATGAGTGAGGCTGTGAAAGAAAAGGCTTTTCTGTACTCCTTCCTTCCTCAAGCTTGACTCTAACAGCGTGCCTTTCTCAAACCTGGCTTGGGAGGCTTTGCTTCCCCTGATCCCTTGTGAGCCATCACATACTTCTGGCCCCACACGGCACATCCTAAGCTGCTCCCCAGGGCAGCTGGCAATTCAGTTAATTTCCGTGATGCCTTGGGCAAAATACCTGCTTCTCCCTGTGTTTTTGAGCAGAGGGTGCAAGCCCTGTCCCTGGGGGCTGCTGCACTCTTCCCAGGCTGCTGCTGGAGGATATCCAGAGCCAGCTCTCTGCTCTCCTTTAGGGCAGGGCTGGGATGCTGAGCTGCTGGAGGTCAAACCCCACTGATACCCTGGGAGCAATAGCATTGCTGTGCTCTCCCTAGATAGTGGGACAAGCCTATTCAAGCTTTAAAGGTGGTCAGGCAAAAGAGTATTTATGTAGCTGTAGTTATACAGCTGCAGCTGTAAGACACCTGTGGTCATGTATTTAAACAACTAGCTCTTGCCTGAGTGTTCAGGTGTTAATATTCCACCGATGTGAGTGAAGACAGGGCAATCCTTAAGGATAATATGAACCTGAAGTCCTCTTACAGCATGGCTGTTACATACCACAGGTGTGTGTTTTGGGGAGGTGTGTTCATGTGTGTTGGCTGAGGATCCGGCAACCACGTGCATGCGGCAGTGTGAGTGGAGAGCTTCACACAAGGCACTAACTGGAGGATGAGGCACAGAGAGGGGGAAGAGATGCTTAGCGCTTCTTCCAAATTTGGTAGTAATCTGGGGATTTCACACAACCTCATTGATAAAATGAAACCAGCTACGTCATGAGGGCGTGAAAAAGAGACCCTGCTGGCACCAATGCAAGTTTCTTGATGCCAGTAATGACACATGGCGGTTTAAAGAAGTTGATGAGTTCAGGCAGCTGATTACAAAAACACACTGAAATCCAGAACAAAAAAGAGGAAGGCTCAGACAAACTGTAGCTATCTGACTGCTTTCAGAGGAGGTAGTGAGGATCCTGCCTTGACTACTCTGTCTGTGACCAAAATAGATCTTACCCAGCAGATCCTGAGGGTGCTCATCCCAGTATTAAGTTTTCTTTTCTATCATACCTTCATATTTCCCAGTGATCACACTGTTTCCACCAGCTTGCGCTGGATGCCAGCAATGCAGCTGAGCCATTCCTGACCCTTGGTCTGCAGTAATGAGAAGACTTTGCTCAAAGCCTGCAAGTGCTATCTGTTGCTTTGGGAGTAATTCATCCAAGATGGTCCCGAGGAGGAGAAAGAAGGTCACTTGGAAATATTTTTCTCTCCAAGGAAAAACTCTCTTCATTTCTATTTTAATCTCTGGGGATGAATTGCCTCCTAAAAAACCTGGGAGAGCACAGAAGTAAGAGCGTGTGAGTGAGCATGTGTGAGCAAGAGGAGGCTGGGGACAACCAGGTTTCAGACTGGCTGTCACATTGATCCTTTTTAGAAAGTATTTTTTTAAAGGGGGAAAAAAAAAAAAGGAACAGGAAGAAATGTGCCTGGATGATTAGCTGTAGTTACAACTGAAAACAACAAGGGAAAATAGCCTAACTGGGGAAAAGAAAATCCAACTGCCTGCTAAGCCTCTTCCCCCTCCCCTCTGCCTGTGGGCCCAGCTTTGGGCACTGGGGCAGCACCAAGCTGCAGAGACTCTTCCCAGCTGTTTCAGGTTGTAGCTTGACGATGTGGTAAACCTGACTGTAGGGCTCCTGACATCAGATCAAACACACCCCAGCCATGCCATACACAGGGCAGATGAGTATAAACTTGTTGGTTCAAAATCTTTTGTGAATTTTTTGAGACAATAATTCTTGCACAGCCAGGCTTCATGACTGTGCTGCTCTGGTCTTTTTCTGGATCGGATGCTGCCTGTCCTCCCACACATGGGACAAAGCCATCACAAGTGCCATGCGATGCTCTGGCTCATTCGACAGAAATGCAGCCCTGTTACCATGCCTGAGCCAGGCCAGATTTTATATAGGGATGGGTAATGCAGGAGGGCATTGGTTGGATGTAAATGATCAGATCCTCACCACCTAATACATATCACCAAATACAGACAAAGTAGGTGGTGTACGAAGGAAGGGTTTCAGGGTGTTATTTGAAAGCCAGGTTCACCAAGTGGCATCACAACTTAGCTGCATCAGTTTGTCTGGACAAGGGTCCACAACCAGAAGCTCCTTTGGCTGGTGCTGTTGCTGAGACCTTGTGTGGAGCTGCATCCTCCATCATGGTGCTTCTGTCAACTTCTTGGCTGTCTCCCCATCAGGCCCCGATCTGTTTAGTTGTGAAACCTGAGAGTAGTATCTTATGTCCAGCAGGTATGAAGACCAAGGTAAATAACCCTCAATAGAAACCACACTTGTTAGGGAGAGAATGCATATTAGATTTCATAATTCACCTTGGGACTCATTCACCAAAGGCTGCTCTAAGCCCGTTAGTGCCGATGTCTATTTTTAACCCTGATTCCAGTCAGCTGTGGGTCCCAGTCCATGCACGTGACATGCTGTAAAGAATCGTTTTTTTCTTTGCCCTTTAACATTTAAAAAACTACTGTGTTTTTTTTTCTGCTGGCTCTTCACCCTCCTCTCTGCAGCAGTACGGGGAAGAGCTGAGCTGCTCTGCCTGTGGAGAGGTTTCCCATTCCTCACAGCTGATGGTTTTCAAACCATCTCTCACTTTCTGGCTTGTTTCTATGCGTCGGGGATCCAGTTTGGCAAGCACACTGGACCATGGGGGTGCTGGCTGGGCAGCCCTCTAGGGGGTGACACCAGCTTTCCTAGGCATGGGGACCAGAGTCCCGTGCTCTTTAGGAAGCACAGCTTTTTTCCAGCTATAGTAGGAAAGTTCCAGTGGCATTTCACTGGAGAGATTTTTTTTTCGGTATCTCCCTCCTGATCAGATCTCCCCTTTGGGCTGTTTGAACTGGCTGTTTGCCTGACAGCAGCACAAGCCTCCTGGAGGCAGAAGGAATTTTTTGTGTATGGTGCAGGAAATTTGGGGCCTTTAAAAATGAAAGGAAGCATAACAATCCCATTGCTGCTGTTATGAGAGCCAGGCAAACTGGCCATATTTGCTTTCCAGCCTCCTGAAGTCAGAGGGCTCAAAGGTTCACACAAGTGAAGATGTTACTGTGTTTGGGAAGCCAGATGAAAGAAGCAGGGAGACAGGTGATCTCATGGAAGGAAAGATGAGTGTGATGAGAGGGATTTCTATCCCTCCCTATGGGAAGTAAAACTTTCCATAGATACAGACCCTCTGCCATAATCAGCAAAGCCCAGGGGTCCGGAGTCTCTTGGGGTGGCACGTGGAGTAAGGGGGAGAGAGAAGGAGGAGGGCTGCAGAGGCTGGAGGTGATGGAGAGGAGAGGAGAGGAGTGGAGAGGAGAGGAGAAGAGAGGAGAGGAGAGGAGAGGAGAGGAGAGGAGAGGAGAGGAGAGGAGAGGAGAGGAGAGGAGAGGAGAGGAGAACAACACAGCAACATCTGAAGTGAGTGTAGGCAGGGGCTGAGCAAGCCTGCAGCAGGGAGCTATGGGAGGGACCCCAAGCATCGGTACTGTCTGGGAGCTGATGGAGTATGAAGCTGTGAGTGGGAGCGATGGGAGGTCTCTGGGAGGTGCGTTCAAAGTCAGGCTCCTGGGGAGCCTAGCCAAAAGGCTTTAATGAATAAGTTTGTTTATACATTTCCACCTAATTGGGGTTAATCTACTTTGTGTTTTGGCTAATCGGCTGGTTCAGAGGCCTAATAGGTTGGAGGGGGGTATTTTGCCCTCCTCATGTTTTCAGGCCGTGGAGTCAGGGCAGACTGACCGCTGTGGAGGGGCTCAGAGCTGCCTGGTGTCAGGTCTGGCGGAAAAGTGCTTTATCCCTTGAGGAATGGCACTGGGGAGCAGGTCTGTGGGAGAAACTAGTGCCTTTCTTCTCACTAATTGGTGGGTCTCATGAAAACAAAGGATTACTGGGGAAAAAAAACCCACCTCAGTGAGAGCCTGGCACTAAGCGAGGTAACTGCTCTGTAGGGGACTGCTGAGGCTCCCAAATCCTGGTGGGCACCATCCCCAGCTGGCCCCATGCCCTGCCCTCACCCTTCTGCCTCGGAGCCCCACCTTGAGCAAAGGAGATGCTGGGTCAGGCACATGCGTCTGCTGTCCCTCTGTCCCCTGTGAACTTTGCCAGAAGGGAGCCCTTCTGTGCCCGTGTGCCCAGGGACTGTTGCTATTTCAGGTCCCTTTGCTGGCCGGGAGGGGGTGAGTCATGGACATCTCACACAAAGGCTTCCTTGTTGCTTTAGGTTAAAGGAGACGCTGTTGCCACCAGAAGCACATCCCACCCTCTGAGGGTGGAAAAGGAGTCAGGAGGATGAGCTCAGCCATGTGGCAAGAGCCCATTGCGCTAAGGGGAAGCTGCTGTAAATGCTGCCCCTCATGCCAGACCCGTGTGTAAAGTGCTTTTCATGGTGGCTGTGGCCTAGCCATGGGACATGCCAGCGGTGGCGGTTCCAGCGCTTTGGACCTCCCAAGCTCAAGGCTTGTCAAGCAGAAGTTTGCTCTAATGCCTTTGTGCTTGCAAGGTCAAGGATGGGTCTGACCCCTTCAGCATGCCACATGAGGTGGTTTCCAAACCAGTCCCTAAAAAAGCCTTAGTTCCTCTAGAAAATCGCTGCAATGCTCATCCCGCAAGTCTCTCAGAGGAGACAACATATAGAGGGTCTCAGAAAGCTCTCAGGTCCTGGGTGGGAAACAAAAGGGAGCCCAGAGCCTTATTCAGAGCCCGTAAGTTGCACGAAAAGGAGCACAAGAAAACCTGGGCTGCCTTCAGGGCTGCTTGCACACGCTCTCCCCGGCGAGGCAACAAAACCACAGGCAAAACAACGCTGGCGCTGTGATGACGCCCAGCCGACTGGTGACAGACACTCAAGGTCCAGTGTTGTTTAATCACGGCAGATGTAACCTTCCTGTTATTCAAAACCATCCTTGTGCCAGCTCACCCCCGCAGCTGCCCCGGCCATCCCGCAGCCCATGACTCAGCCCTGCCTCCCCTCCCTGCTGGGGGCTGCCAGGGGACCCAGCAGGGACCCTCCATGGGTTTGCCCACCTGCCCATGCATCGGAGGGGGCGCCTGCGTGCACACAACCTCTTGCAAAAAGGTTTGGTCCTCAAAGCCAAACTCATCCAGGCTGGGGAAGGAGCCTCTTGCCGAAGCCAAGGTCAGGGGAGCGAAGCAGCTCCGGATTTTCCCCTGTACTGTTTGTGCAAGGCGCCTGCTGCTCATGCTTGGCCCAGCTGCCAAGCCTGTGGGGCAGTGATTAAATCTCCACGTCTGGCACTGGCGCAGCAAATTCAGGTGGTTGGTTTCCAGTTTGGCTTTTTCATCTCCCTTCTGCCGGCGAAGGTGGAGTGTGCTGCTGCCACAGATGTGGCTGGCCCCATGCCTCCGTGTGCCGTGGGGCAGCCCAGCTGGCTTCTCAAATAAAACACGAGGGCTGCGAGGCTTGAGCCAGGCTTTGCAGGTGATGCCTCAGCCTGCAAGCATGAGGGGCATGCAGCAGTTTTGTCAGGGGCACACGGGTGGGTGATGGTGACTGGGTGCCACCATCAACCCTGAAGACACCCGGAGGTGGGTGCTGAGCCCCTCCATCATGGCTGCTGAGTCAAAGCCCTGTCTCACCACCCGCCCACCTCTGCGTGGGGTGACTGAGCAAAGTGGAAATGCACTCTGGCTGGGAGGCCGTGCTGTGCCGTGCTCTGGCAGAGGCCAGCTGACATTGTGTCCTCTGGTGCTCCAAGTCCAGCAGCAGCGATGGAGGTGGAGAGTGCCTTGGTTCAGCCATGACCATGGGCCAAGTGGTGGGGATGGTGCAGCCACAGCACCATGCTCCCGACCCTGCAGGCCTGAAGGGCCAAAGGGCCTTGGGCACCTTTGCTGACTTGCTGCTCTTGCTCTCTGCATCTGGATTGCAAGCCAACAGCAAGCACAATGCCTAGGTGCTCTCCAAGCTGTGCCCAGTCCCCTGTGGTACCGCCTGGGCTCGTCACCTTCATGACCATAATTCTAGTTGATGATCCGTGCCTGCCGCTCTGGCTGGCACTGGACTCTAGCCAGACCTGTCCCATCCACAGTAGCTTCAACATCAGGAACCAAAGGCCCCCACAAAGGTGGGTCTGAGCCTCGGTCCCTCAGTGGCCAGGCTGAAGGGAACCAGCGTGGACTTGGCACATCAGCAAAGTTAGCACACTCTTCTTCAGGAGCAACACCATTTAGGCATCAGATGGCCAAAAGCCTGGAGATCCACCATCCATGACATGAAACCACTTCATTCATTCATTGTCTAAACTGATGCTGGTCAGGAAGCCTTTCTAAAGGCTTTGAGAACCTGGCACTGGGAGCTTGAACATCCCAGTGGCATGAAGCCCTTGGAGCAGGGGGACAGGCAAGTGCAAGTCTCGCAGCCCTGATGCTCCTCGGCTCAGCACAGAGCAGTGCCATATTTCTGCTTGTAGCTTGGCAGCAGCTACGCAGTCCCATGTAATTGATGGTGGCTCTATAAATGCAAGCAGAACAGAGCAAATACTGTTACCATGGTGGTCTCAGCACTGGGAAAACTCTGCCGAAGTGACCTTGCATTCAAATAGTCATTCTACTTCTGCACCATGATGGGAAGGAAGAGGGAAGGAAGTTTTGCCTGGCCTTGTTCACAATTTTATGACCTCCCAGGACCAGCTTTCCAAAGTGGTATGAGGAGCATGTGTACGGGTCACTTACTACAAAAACCTATGCCTTATTAAAGCCCAAACCTCATACTCTACTTTGGTGCCATTTAATAGTTTCAGTCTCTAATTACTAGGTATTGCTTAGCTTGTAAATATTAACCAACATCTAGGGCCAACATCTATAAAACATCTTGTGTTGCCTTCACCACCACCCCGGCCCTGGTTACCTGCTCTCTTCCCCAAGCGTCAGAGCCCAGTTTGCCCCAGTCACAGCTCCCTCAGTCCCTTATCCAGGCAATGATGTTAAAGCAGTCACTGTGAGGTGAAGCTTTCCTTTACAAGCTAATGCTTGCTCCAGGCTTGGCTTCAGAGTAGTTTTCTTTCAGGAGATCGCAACTAGACTGGCAAGTAACAGCACAAAATGCAAGAGATGCTCCTGGACTGGTGTGAGGCACCCAGGTGAGGACATCCTGAGGCGTTCCTGAGCAGCAAGCATAGCTGTCCTGGTTTCAGCTGGGATAGAGTTAATTTTCTTCCTAGTAGCAGGCACAGTGCTGTGGTTTGGATTTAGTAGAATGTTGATAACACACTGATGTTTTTAGTTGTTGCTAAGTACTGCTTATGCTAGTCAAGGACTTTTCAGCTTCCCATGCTCTGCCAGGTGCACAAGAAACTGGGAGGGGGCACAGCCAGAAGAGTTGATCCAAACTGACCAAAGGGCTATTCCATACCATATGACGTCATGCTCAGTACATAAACTGGGGGGGGGGGGTTGGCCGGGGAGCAGCGATCGCTGCTCTGGAACTGTCTGGGTATCGGTTGGCAGGTGGTGAGCAATTGCATTGTGCATCACTTGCTTTGTATATTATTATTACTATTATTATTATAGTTATTATTACCATATTGTTATTATTATCATTACTGTTTTACTTTATTTCAATTATTAAACTGTTCTTATCTCAACCCAGGAGTGTTTTTCACTCTTACTCCTCCAATTCTCTCCCCCATCCCATCAGGGCAGGGGGAGCGAGCGGCTGCGTGGTGCTTAGTTGCTGGCTGGGGCTAAACCATGACAATAGCCAAGAAGCATTCCCACAGGACATGGCTTGGAACAGTCTGCAAAGGAGCCGCAGCTACGTTACAGCACAAGGACAGCCTAGCGAGGAACCCTGTGGGCTTGCAGGGTACAGGTTCAGCTCTGGTGCAGGTGCTCAGAGGTGTGGAACCCCCGTCCTCCCCACAAATATTCACCTCTAAGCTCAACAAGGCCATCAGCAACCTGACCACACTTTGAAAATGGCTGTGCTTTGAGCAGGCCATTGGACCTTCAGTGTCCCTTCCCACCTACATCTTTTATCCTAGTGAGAGGCCCACTACTATGGCTGTTTAAAGCTGAAATGGCAAGGGGAAGAACAGGTTCCTTTTTTTTTGCCAACATTGGACAAAGCAAGGCTGATTTTGCAACTTCATGGCAGTAGGACTCTGAGGAAGTCTCAAGCACTAGTCAGAAAGTTCAAGCAAGTGTCACAGCTGGGTGGAACAAGTATCATTTCTGCATCACTCTTCCATCATCAGATCTAGCAAAATTTATCCCCCCTTCTTCCTTCCTCCTTTAGTGCAACTCCTCATCTCCGCTTCCCAGCTAGGATCATCTCAAGCCCAGTTGCATCAATCCAGCTTGTTAGCATGGGCAGACTCCAACAATTGGAAGACTTGATTTTATTTTTTTAATGATCTCCAACTGGGGGTTCCACATTGGAGTGTCCAAGACAAGTTAAAACAGTTGCCACCCTCAGCCTCTTTGCTATTTGAGTTTATATTGTTCAATACATGAGAGAAGTGACCTGGCTTTAAAATAACACCTTTAAAAAAAAAAAAGTAATGAGGAAAGAGGGATGACAACATGGAGTTTTAACTGCAGATCCTTTCAAGTGCTGTGGTGGAGTGATCCTTTGCAGAGGGGCACAGACCAGCAGTTAAGGAATAGGACCAAGGGTCTGAAGCATCTCCAGGCAGCTTTAGCTGCTCCTAGCACTAGGAGCATGAAGTTAGGATTTCATGGTGACTGTCCACATGCAAAAGGCCAGCTTTCCCACTGAGTTCCCAGAAGTGAGCCATACAAGCATTAAACAGTAAATCAAAACATACAGAAAACAGCTAGATATTCAGAGGGAAGCAGCATGACCCACTTCAGCCCACAGAGCCAACTTGGAGCCCAGACAACAGCAATGCCTTCCTCAAAAGTGGAAGATGCAGCATCCTGTACCCATGACCAGTCTCTGCCCTCGCTCTACTGTGGGCACGAGCCAGTATCAGGATGGGGCAAGCGCCACACTGGACCAAGTGTGTGCATGCACAGAGGGCACTAGGAAACACCATCCCTCGCTTGGCAAAACAAGCGAGAAAACCAGCGTCAGAATTTTGAGAACAAGGCTGCTTAGATCCAAGCACCTTTCAGTGGAAGCCTTTTCTCATTCCGAACCCAGCAAGCAAGTCAGCCTCTTAAAAGCAGGCCAGAGCAGATATCCAGCCACCAGCTCTTCTCTCCACTCAATGCTACATTTGCAGAAAGTAGCCAAAGATGCATAGAGGCCAGCATGCTTCCTGAGCTTTAGGCTTTGAAATGCAAGTGCTTGCAAGCAGTTTGTCACATTAGGTACTGAGCTACAGAGTAGGATGCACCAGGGCTTTTAAAAACTGCATATGCTGTTGCCTCCAGGTCAAGCAGCTCTGCTTCCCTGCTTCAAAAATGGGAAGCCAGGGGCTAACCCGTGCTGTCACCACCCCACCCTAAGCAGGGAGGGGAGGCTGCCCTGAACCAGTTTTTGCCTTGAGAAAAACATCCACCTAAGACCATGTGGGGGCATCCTCTTATAATCCATCTTTATTTGTAAAAATGCACATAGAAAATCTTCACTTTCCTTTTACAAAAAGGCACATGAAACTGCTAAAACTCTCATCCCCATGGACTGATGGTCGGGACGCTCCCCCTACCCCAGCCTCCCCCTCGCTTTCTCCCCCAGTCCATGTTTCTTCATGTTTCCTTTAGCTTCAGCTCACTCCTGCCCAGGCAGTTCTGCCCTTGCAAAGATGAAGTACACACACAGGGGAGATGGTGGAGAGGTGGCATGGGCTGTGCGTGGAATGTTTTACAGGCACTTTTTAGTAGTAGGTCTCTTTTTCCACCCAACCTAAAGGAAAAGGAGGGAGAAAGCAGTTAGTCTTAAGGCAGACCAAGTATGAGGTTCGTAAGAGCTCCATTTAGGCTCTGAAAACTTGCACTGTAGCACCTGAGCTAATGACACATCACAATGGAAAAATCTTGCCAAATTGTTGTTGTGCTGCAGTTTTCAGGCCCTGTTCCAGCTTTTTAGAACTACCCAAGCATTAATCAGGCTTTTCCATCTACTTCAGTGCATTGGTACTTTCACATACTGCAGGAGAATGCAGGGAGAGGGACAGAGAAAGTCCTTAATTTGAACTAACTGCACTATTAATGTTGAGGAAGGGGAAACTCGGCAAAATACACCCCTGAGTAGTGCTTGGCACTGGGGGTCCCTGAGCACCGTCAGAGCTTCTACAGAGCTCAGTAGCATGAAGGGGTGAGGAAGGGAAAACACAGATTAGCAGAATATTCTTACCACCGGGGTTGCGTCTGATAATGAGCTTTCTGACTTCATCATACAGGAATATGAGGAGGGAGTATGGGAAAGCACAGAACCACCAGGTCGGCCTGTTTGGGAGAGGAGGCAGTGAGAACACAGGCAGCAGAGATGCTCTTTGCCTAGCAGAGTTCTGACTTGATGGCACAGAAGAGTGCAGGAAGGCTGGCATGTCCCAGCTTGCCAGTGCACCAGCTCCCACAAGGCTGTGGTTCAGCTGAGAATCCTCCAAGCCAAGAATTACCACCAAGTTTTCTGCTGCAATAGGTTAATCCACTTTCGGATATTAATTCCAACACAAGGTGCGTCATAGCACCTTTGTTCATCTCTGTACCAGCACCTCTCCACCTATTAATCCAGCACTATTTCCTCTATGTACACATAACCTTTGTGCCCACAGCCTTGCTCACTTGAACTGCACTGGTTTCCCTTATGATTTACACGTGCTAACATCTAGCTGCTGCAGGCACTGGGCAGATGCCAGCTTTCTTGCTAGGAAATGCTCACCCTTCAGCATCAGACTCCAGACAACACTTCTGAATGGAATGCAAGATGTACTGGGATTTTTTTTTTTTTTTTTTTTGCCATGAAAATGTCATAGCACTTAAGCTAGAGGACTGTTCCAAGTTTTGAGACTAAACCCTGCCATGAAGTGTTGCAATACTGTTGGGCAATGCTTCAGATGTTGGCACCCTCCCAACTATTAGGAAAGTTACTATGCACCAACTGATCATCTGCAGCTATATAGCATCTTTCAAAAGACTTTACTACTTGTGCTATTTCTTTGGAAGGTAGAAAAAGGCACAAGATGTCATCACCAGTTCTGTAGTAAAGAAGAATCAGCTGGCCTACGTTTTAGAGCAATTCAACCAGCTTTCTTTGGAGGTGCACTCCCGTATCCATAAAAAATACGCCATGCAAGTAAGTACAAGAGCAGCTGCGCTACAGCACACTAGTACCAGTGAAGTTATGTTGCTAATTTTTAGTGGGGCACTGAACTGCAGGCTCCCCATAAGCATGCCCACAAGCAGTACAGCAAGGCAAACCCCCAGTGTGGCACGCTACAGCAAAGGATCACTTGCTCCTTCTAGCCTGAGCTCTTCTTGGTTAAGACTAGGTTTCGTTCTCCACAAGCTCACAACTACTTTTATCCACCCCCCCGCCCAGGCACTATTGTCCCATGGTACAGCCTGCTGCACAAAAACCATGATACAACTTACTTGAGAGGGTACATCCTTAGAGCAACATCCATCCCAGGACAGTAGGAGAGGAAGGCAGCCAGAGCAGTCTCCTCAAAGAGACCAAATATTAAGATCTTGTTCCTAGCAGAAACAGGAAAGCAGTCAGGGACAAAGTACTTTCACAGATGGCATCCTAAAAAACACCTAGTTGCCACATGGTAGTGAATGGAAACAGACATTCTGGTCTAGCCCAGAAGTCCATCAGGTGGGGACTATGAAGCAATCCAAGCTGATGGCACAATTGTCATGAGTCTTTTATGTCTCCAGACAGAAATATTCCAGTTCACAACTAATAAGTCAACAAGCAATTGCTTTCACCACAAATTCAGAAGGAAGCTGGGGTTCATGCCACCAGATCTCTCGAGACATCAGCTGCTCTGCTGCTGCACAAGGCTGTGCACTGGAGTATGACGCTGTCCTTTGAGGTGGGCTAGCTCCCACAGACAACGCCAGCGGAAGTCAGCATTGCACATTGTCTCAGCCTGATGACCACAGCAGGTACTACAAGACAGAGAGCACCCAGTCCCTCTTTTATACACTACCAAGGCAGTAGACTGTTCAAGACTTATGCCAAGATGCCCAGACACTGCTGGGACGAAGAACTAGAATGCCATGTGCTGGAGAATACATGGAATCCAATTCCATATCCTCCATGGACAGACCGACTTACTTCATCCCCTGCTGGAAGACGGAGTTTCTTCGGGTCTTACAAATGATCAAGTCTGCCCACTGCACAACCACAATGCTGACAAAGAAGGCTGTATGGCAAGTGAACTCCACTATTTTCCTCTGTTCGTAGGTCTAGGAAGCAGACAAAGCAGAGAGCATTTGTTCAGACATGCTGCCTTGCTCTCCGGTGCTCACACCAAGTTCAGCAGGCATTACTGTTCTGGCTGGCAGCCTCTAAGCTGTGCCTCAAGACTTACCCATTGCTGCCCATAGCTGTCTTCCACATCATTAACCCATCGGTCATCCCACTGAACTCTGATCCCTAGCAAGCCAGAAGGCCAGAACCCATTCTCTGCCATGATGACAAAATAGGTGAAGAAACCTCCAAGGGCCTGGATCATACCTAAACAGGTAAGAAAGGATGATGAAGCTACTGTGCAGTGTAATTATAACAGAAAGCAGTTTGCAGGGGACCCCAACCACCTAAAAACTTACTCCTTGTGGGGCCCGGTCTCCCAAGCAGCAGCTATAGAAATAGTTCACACTAACATCAAACTTGGCTGCAACCCTTTTGCTGAGCAGCTTCTGCTCCCAACTTTGTACAGAGTTACTTCTGTTCTGCGATGGCATGGTACTCAAGGACACAAGATAAAACTCCCTTTGTATTCTCATTAAGCCTTGCCCACCCCCAACCGTCGCAAAATACAGTCAAGAAGGTTCCCAAGGTCTGCTGCAATTAAGCATGAGCTCCCATCCTGTGAACTCAGCACATCTCTGCAGCTGCCTTTAATCAAGGCTCCTAATACTGTGTTTAGGGATATGCTGGAGAGAATCCTTTACTTCTAATTAAACTAACAATGGGATCTATGTTCTTGCTGAACAAGTTTGAACCAGAGTAGAGCTGGTTGTCAGCCAGTTCCTTTACAGCACTATGCAATTAAACAAAATTACTGTGAAAGCGATTCAATGGATCAAGCTGCACAAGCCACCACTATGTTCCATGGGGGCAGAATCATGGCAAGTTCTTAACAGCCTGAGGTTCTGGTTTATACATCCCAAACCTCAACCCTATCAAAATAAGCAGAACAGTGACTGACTCAGGATGGTGTATAACCCCTACTACCACCAAGTTCAAATCAGTGCCAGAGAAAACAGACCAGCTTACCAATCTGCCCATAGGCCATGCTGATCAGCCGTTCATTCACCAGCTTGTCTGTTTTTGGATTTCTGGGCTGCCTCTTCATGATGTCACTCTCTGCTTGCTCATATGCCAGGGAGATAGCAGGGACCTTTGGAGGTGGTAGGACCGCTGTTAGAACCGTTTCAATCTTCCACTGTATATAGCCTTCCCTGCCCCATATTTTCAGCCTGAGAAACAGCACTGCCCAAAAGCCCTAGCTGTAGCATTCAGGAAGGACCTTACCCCCTCCCCATCACCAGTTTGTCCTTATGTGAGCCCTGAAGGATCCTCAGACTCAGAGAGCCACAAGACAAGGGAGTGTGGATTAACGGAGTATCAAACGATCACTTATTTTACATCGGAACACTAAAGAAAACTGTATTTAAGCATTCTCCTTCCACCTGTCCTTTCTTTAGGGTACCTAAAAACACCCACATTTCTTCCTCAGACAGAAAAAAAAAAAAAAAAAAGACATTCACCATGTCAGTGCCCAAGTCAATGCAGAGGATGGTGACTGTTCCCAGTGGAAGGGGTATGTTCGCAATAATGAAGATCAGGAACGGTGTGATTTCAGGAATGTTACTGGTCAAGGTGTAAGCAATAGACTTCTTCAGGTTATCAAAAATCAGACGCCCTAGGGCAAGGAAGAGACAACAACATAACTCTCGCTTATCAGCAGAAGGCAGCCAAGTAGCTCATAGGCAGCTTCAGTGGTAACACTGAAAGGCAAAATGCTAGCGCAGCAAATTGAAGAGTTCTCTTGCATGTAAGGGTGAGACTGCGTGCTCCATGCCTGGCATCACCTATACAGAGTAATATTTTTGGTCACAGCAATTAGGGTTCAGTGCATACAGCAGTATGATACTAAGGCCTGGTTTCTGAATATCACCAAGAGTCCCTGGAGATACCCTCTGTTCTGCTCCTGTTTGAGAGCTATTGCTTCATCAGGGAGGAAAATGTGTCAGACTCAGCTGGCAAAGATGACTGTAGGGTCAGTGTTAGGCAAAAGGACAAAGTAGCTTTTGTTACTCAGCTGCTTCCTACTGCTACCCATCCCAAAGGGTCATGCTGGTCCCATGGAAAGGGAGAAGACTTTGAAGGGAGAAGAAAGTGCCTCCCTCCTTGAAAACACTTGTCACAGAGACAAGCTCAAATAAAACAGAGCCCTCCAGATGCCTCTATTTTAGAGGGAACCAGTAAGTAACACTGCTGAAGCATGCCACTTTGCCACCACTGCGCCCAAGTTATAAACTCACCTTCTTCAACCCCAGTGACAATGGAGGCAAAGTTATCATCCAGCAGAATCATGTCAGCTGCCTGTTTGGAGACGTCTGAGCCAGCAATACCCATAGCAACACCAATATCAGCCTTCTTCAGGGCTGGGGAATCATTCACACCATCACCTGTGACTGCTACAATGGCACCCTAGTCAAAGGGAAGAATAGAAAGACTGAAATCATCCTGTAAGATGTTTTGTGCAGAAAAGTTTTCTCCTATCTTTCAGGAGATGAAGAATAAAAAAAAAATTTCACTTTGCTGTAAAGAGACTTCAGTTTCTCCTTGTCCTCCCCTCGCCCCTTTCCCCACTCTCATCAGGCTTATCAGAGAACCATGCTGCTCTCTCCAAAGGAGATGTTGGACAACATAAAACAGCTTGAATCCTCCTCTCCCAAGCACCTCCAGAGCATTTAGGAATTAAGTGTGTTAAGAAACATCACAGGATCAGAAGAAAGCCTCAGTACAAACTGAAGAAGTTTTCCTGCAAGACACTTATATTTATGTATTGTAGAGCAGCCTGACATCAGCAGCTGAAGGCTGCTGACAGACAGAGATCTAGTCTGGCCCTTTACCTGAGGGCACTGAGAATACTAAGCCCTGCCACTTCAGAAGGAAGCACTGGTTGGTAGTTTACATGTATGTCTGGGGATTTCTCCGATATTAAATCCTTGGACTCCCTCTCTTTACCTGTCGCTGACAGCCTTCCACAATTATAAGCTTCTGCTGAGGAGATGTCCTGGCAAAGACAATTTCTGTATGATGAATCAGGATGTCATCCAGTTGCTCACTAGTCATGTCCTTCAAATCTGAGCCATGAACAACACAAGCTTTGGCATCCCTGCAATCAAGAGACAGTATAATGTTTTACTTCACAAGTTAAACTGAGTTTCTCATTAGCTGTATCCGCCCCATAAAACTATGGCTCTTCAGTGCTCTAGGGAAAGACCAACTCCTGCTGCAACTAAATACTAATCCAGGCAGCCTCTGCACAGAAGTTCAATGCTCCAGGTTTAAAGGTAGATGGGGAACACAAAGAAAAAGACAAGACAGTGCCAAGCAACAGACAAAGAGCCCCATGAGCAGACTAATTCTTTCTATGGCTTTTTAAAATGCATCAAGGCAAAGACTAGTCGTTTCCACAGCTCTTGGCCTCTCTGCAAGAAAGGAACTTCTGGCTCAGGCAGTTAGCTTCCAACATCACAAGAGATGCTGTGGTCTTCTGCAGGCAATCCTTTTTGCAACAGACTGATGATCTACACATGGCTCTTCCCAGAGAGCGCTCACGCTATGCCAGTTCAGACTATTTTACACTCTTCAGCAACAAAAGCATGCAATGTTATATTTAGGCTGGTTTGGTACCCTGCATGCTACAACAAAATACCACCTCTCTAACCCAGCATACCATCCCTTATAGGTCTAGGACACTATCCACACACAGCTCATGACATCACCTAGTTTAGACAGGGAAATTCCTTCCCCACCCTTACAGCCAGCTGCTGACCTGCTCAGTCACACAGCCCAGTGATCCCCAGCCTGCATTAGTAAGTTGTAAAGTTACCCTCAAAAAAAAAAAAATTAATCCACAATACTTGTCTTCCCCAAGCAATTCATTCCACAGGGTGTCTCTATTCACAGTTCATAAGCTACATGGCTACCCTCCAGCCCAAACACAGGCTGGGTCAAGCTAAGCAATGCAGACAGCCCAGCCATTCTGCAAAAAGCCTGCTTATTGCCAAAGCACATTTTCTGAGGATGCCTCAGTTCTGCACCAGGCTATGAAGGCAAACATTAACCCTGAAGAGGAAGGAATTCCATTTTCACATTTATTCTGCTTGTAGCCACTGACGAGTGTCAATTCCTCTACCCAACCCAAGTCCTGCTCCCTTTGCCCACCTGCAATCAGACCCAGAAGAGAGTTTGAGAGCAAGAGGGACAGAACTGGGCTTTGAGTGATCCAAGTTTATAGGTGGCACTTCAGCTCTTTTCTCTAAACAGTATAAAACAGTTAAACAGAGCTTACTTTCAGGAGCCCATTCAGTCTGGATTGTGACTAGCAAACTTGGTGTTTTCTTTTTACCAGTTTTCCCATGAACCTGTAAGTTATCTTACTAAATAAGCTTAACTAAGTATATGTTTGGGGGCAAAACTAGACCTAGCCTCTATTTAAAGATCTGGAATCACAGGAGTACATGGTTTCAGGCTCTGCAGCAGGATTGCTCAGAACAGTCCCCAAACAGCCACCTCCCTCCCTCATGCCACTTTAGATACTTTTTCATGCCTGCTACATTGGGCCAGTACACAGTGCTTGTGCAGTGACATGAACCAGGCAAGGCAAATGCTCAGTTCAGGGGGAAAAGTTAGCCCCCAAAAGACTCAACCCAGCCAGCTGTTTCTTTCCCCCAGTGTGGGGGCCAACCATCAGGACAGGACAGGCTATGGGACAGAGAAAGGACAGAAGAAACTGCCCGAGTTTTCTATGTAGGGCTTACTCCTAACTACTTCCCATGCACAAGACAACATGCACATTCAAGACAGCCTTGCGCGTTCCTCACATAACTCATGATACACATTGAAGAGCCACAACATGCTGAGCTAAGCAGGTGCCAAGCTTTTTATGTCTAGGGAGAGATGCTGAGAGATTATCCAAGGCAAGGAGAGAGGCAAATGCTTAATTCTTTGAACAGTTCTGGCCTTCTCCACCAGTCAGTACCTAGGGTTGACCTGGCTGACAGGAATGTTGAGTCGAGCAGCAATATCTTCTACTGTTTCATTGCCCTCAGAGATGATGCCAACACCCTTGGCAATAGCTTTAGCTGTGATCGGATGGTCTCCAGTAACCATGATAACCTGAAATGCAAACAGACTTCCATGAAAGCCGTGCCTGTACTACAAAGCAACACTGCCCAAAGAATTAGGGTCCCTTGAGACTGAAAAGGCCACGTGGCTTTTGTTCTATTAGCAAGCCCTGGCACAGAGCAAGCCTGAGGTACAGGCAGTAACCTGCTACCAGTATGCAAGGGACTGAGGTGGATAGAAGACAAAGAAAATTGTTAATCCTGAGTCAGATCCAGTTCTGTTTCCAGCTTGCGCTTCACTCTCTTACTTCAGTACTGTGGGACATGCAGAACACACCTGAGCCAAATCACATACTCTGGGACACGATGCCATCAGCACCTGCCAGTGCCCTAGCAGTTTGGAGTGTAACTCATTTTTCAGTCCATTAACATACAATCATTTGTATTTAACTCAGAAGTGAAGCCTGAGGGAGTACTAGTTAAATCCTGATTAATACTTCTCTTCACTTGCTCTCATTACAGCAAACACACAGACTAAGGGAAGCCCTTTATATCCACAGGTACAGAGCAAGGCCATTTTCAACTCAGGAATAAGTACCTTGATCCCAGCGCTTCTGCATTTGCCAACAGCATCTGGCACAGCAGCACGAGGAGGGTCAATCATAGACATCAGTCCTACAAAGCAGAGTGTTTCTACAGGAAAGTTCACGTCGTCTGTATCAAACTGGAAGCCTTCAGGGAACTGATCATCAGGCAGAGCCAAGTGACAGAATCCTGTAACACATCAAACATGTTTACCATGTTCCTACGTATCAGGAGGCAGAGAGAGAGAACACTTACTGCTTCTGCAAACAACTGCACAAGAATAACAGGGCAGTGTCAGAGGTTTAGCCAGGGCTATTGAGGCAGGAGTCACGCTCATATTCTGATAACTAATAGCTGTTGCTAGGTGCCCAGACACAGCTTGGTTCACATGCAGTGGAACAAATCTAATACCATGTGGCCCCATGGAGACTGAAGGTCCCAAATGCTTTGCTTCATTTTGATCTAAGTGACCCAGCTGCTGGGTAAGACAAGACCCTGCAGGCTGCCTTTTAGATTAAAGGCTAAAGGCAGGACAGTTCCTATATGAATTGCTGAAGTCACCTTGACTCAACACTACGGTTACGCTGTAGGAATAGAGTACAATCCTCCACTTAATCTGTGGGGACTCCGCACAGTAACATGAGGGGCAAGTCTTTTCCAATTTATTAAGGCTGCTTTTCCTTACCTAATACTCTCTCCCCGAGGCCTCCCAATTCAAGGTAGGCATTCTGAAAAGCATCTTTCATTTCCTCATCCAGTGGTTGCTCTTTGCCATTAATAAGAATGGTGCTGCAGCGATCCAAGATCCTCTCTGGAGCTCCCTTCATCACCAGCAAGTAACGGGATTCTGATGGATTTGCATTTTTGTGGATAGACAGCTACGGTGGAAGAAATGAAACTGTTTTCTAGACATATACTGTAAAGGTCACGAGTAAGTCACCATCACTCAGTGTTTTGTGACTACAGTAGCTCAGGACAGCTTGTGTCTTCTGCTCTAGTTTTCATTTACCTGCACATTAAAGAGGTTCACAAACTAAGGAATTACTATATATTCTTTAAGATATAACCATGGATGTTGCAATGGCCTTTTTTGTATCCAAGCTCCATCTGTTAAGGTCATTTCCCAGCAGTTCATTCCTATTCCCAGATCTGAGTTCTTCCATTCTCCATGCGCTACTGCTGCACAGGCAGGAAGCATGTCTGGTCTTTTCTGAGCAGCTGACACTAGTGTCAAGGCAGCTCCAGAAGCTCTTACACAGTGTAACTAAGTATGGTCCGTTAACTTAAATTTATAGTCTTAAGCAGTCTACAAGCAAGTAACAACTAGACTAGATTTTGGTGCCAAAACAAGTTGAGGCACATTGCATGCAAATTTACATAAGCACTTCACACTGTGGCTCTCCCTCAAGAGGACACACGCTTACCTGGTACTTGTTGGTAGAGTTAAATGGTATTTCCACCACTTTGGGATACCTTTCTCTCATCTCCTTGACAGAACCACAGCACAATTCAATGCATTTCAGAAGTGCAGACTCAGAGGCGTCTCCCGCCACTGCTCTCTGAGGAAAGAGACAACTATCAAAGCATATGTCCCAGTGGACTCACCACAGATGATCAGATATTTAAAAAAAGGTGTATTCAACTCAGCCCAGTCCCAGCTTCTACATACCATGATATGAGAGCAAAGAATAAATAATTCTATTATCTAGGACTGACAAATACTGCATTTCAGAATGCCAGGCCTCCCAGCCTGAGAGACCAGCAGTCTTCTGGTGCCAAAGTCAATAAGCCCTTTTAAAGGGCAGAGAAAAGTCAGGTAACCAGGTGCAGCCAGAGAAAGAGGCTGGCGGGTAAACTTTGAGAAGAACTACTGGAAGTTGCTTGCCATAATGCACAGCAAATGCGAGATGAAGACTGATGACATGCACACAGAAGCACTTGCATGTGCTCTCCCACCCCAATATAAGATCAGCTTATCAAGCCTCTGGCAGAGAAGATTTAATCTGTCCATGCCTCCTCCCCTGTAAGGTTAGCACTGGCAGACACTGTAGAGGGGGTTCTCAGCCCTAGAGATTTGTGTGTGCTCAATGTCCTGCTTGCGTTTCCTTTGCTGCAGTTTAAGCCAAATATTTCTTGCCCTTCTGTTCTCTTCATCCATGAATTTTTTTTCCACTTTTATACTGCTTTTTGGTATCTAAAGACTTTTCAAAACTCCCCCTTCCCAAGTCTTCCTTAAATGGGAAGAACTCGAGCTCTTTATAATGGGTCTAAAAAACATGACCTGAAGCTATAGTCAGAGGATTACTAGGGAAAAATAGTTCGTTCCATCTTTTGTATTACCACAGCATCAGAACACCCTTGGGAAGAAGTTTACTAAGCAACATGACTAATATTTTACAGATTATAAGCACTGTACAGTTAATTTCAGCCTTGGCTGGGTCACAGTTCAGAAGCAGGAATCTGAATTGATGTTAGGCTGGCATCTGCACCAGTGCTGAAGCACCAAAAGTTTAAAAAGCTAAGACTTGCCAGCAAGAACAGACTAGCTACAGACAGTCTCCCTGCTGCTCCCCCAGCTCTGGTGTCTACTTCTCCCAGCTCCCAGAACAGGGTGTTTGTAGCTTTTAAGTGTACAAATGCCAGAGAGAGTGATTTTTGGAACAGCCAGACATTAGGAAATGCCTAGGAAAGCTTTCTGGTCTTTCCTAGCCCTGTCTGAAGCATCTGACCCCCCCAAACAGATTGTAGATGCTAGTGGATGGCAGGGAGTCTGCTGTGGGAAATGTGTCTTCCCAGTCCTATCTCCTCTGCCCGTAGCCCATTTCCTGTAAGAGTGGTAGACTGCAGAAAAGATTGAGAGGCAGATACCTCTACTTTGCAGGTTCCTGTGACCCACAAGACATAATTTCACTACTGTTATGGGAGGGTGGTGATGGGGAACAAGACAAACATTTCTTTTAGGAACTCACCTTAAGAATTGGTACATTTTCCTGGTTGGCCTGAAACACAGCACGGTTACAGAGACCTGCAACTCTAGACAAAGCACTCCAAGTAGCTGAGCTCTTGTCAAAAGAAGCACCTGAAAGCAAAGGAACAATGTCAAAAAGCATACTCCCCCCCAAAAAAATTCACATAAGCCAAAAATCCCACAGGCTTAAGAGCAAGAAGCCTTTACCTCAGAGACAGGAAACACTTAAAGCCTGTTAGCACCCTACATCTCTTTCAATCCTCCTTCCTTCCCAGGTACTTGATGAGCAGCAATTATTTTAAGACCCAAGCCTAAGGGTGAAATAGCAGCAGTGCTGGACAACACCTCTGCTTTCAAGATTCCAGTAACAGCTGCATTCAGCAGCAGCAGAGGCCATGCTGACAAAGCCAAGGAATTCTGGACAGATAACATTCTTTCAGAGGGGCTTGAGTAAGCAATGCTGGATTCTACCTCCAGGTTGTCTCATTTTATCCATCACCCAGGAACTAGATGAAATAGCTCCCAAAGGAACAATGCTTAAAGATACCCATTCTCCCATGCTGGCTCTCAAGTTGGCTTCAAGGGAGATGAATTGAACAGACAGCTAACTGATAAGCTAATGTACTTTTTCCATGAACTGAAGTCTTCTAGGTTTATTTCTACTGCAGCCAAGCCAACCATTGCTATGCCAAAACAGAATGCTTCCAAATAACACTTTATAACTTGTTACTTTGCACTAGTGTTAAAGACCAAGAACAGTAAAGCAGCTTTTTCAAGCGGTTCAGACAAGCACAACGTTTTGGGTTGGGGTTGGGGGCAGGGTACAGGAGCACCACTGGAAAAAAGTTTGTGCTAATAACGTGTTGCAAGCACAGCATTTCACAAGGTAGATGACAGCTAGGAAACTCCTGAATTTGGTTGTACTAAACAGTTCTGGAGAGATAAGTACCTCTCTCAATTGCACAGCACACTGAGATGTCCAATTCTTATCAGTATCTAGAAGTAACTTCCTGCTGAATTCTGATGGTCACTTCACTCATTGCTACTCTGCAAACACAATCGGGATGTTCGGGGAAAACCCCTGTTCAAGGGCAGCCATCTAGTTCAACAGGGGAAATTTCCATCTACAACCAGTCTCAAGTAATTTGTTATCAGGGTCAACACCTCTGCTGTCCACACTTTCAGCAGACTTAATATGGGGCAATTTCATCAGATACATTTTGGCAAAAATAACCAGGTACTCTGAAGTACAGAACAACAAATATTTCTACATACAGGGCAAACATAACGGGCTGAACATTCAAGAGGCTCAAATTCCAATAGAGTAACTCTGAGCAAAAGCAGCCTATATGGAGTTTAAGGATTAAACAGAACTGTGGTACAGCACAAAGCTTTCTGTGTGTCACCTCAAGTCTTTTAATGCTCACTGTAGATCATCTTACAAGTCCTTGCACTGTGAACCTCACTTGGACTGGAGAGCTAGAAACATGGGTTCTTACAAGTACAGGTGTACAGGAAGCCCCAGAAAAAAAAGCCATTTTTTAATGAGATGCCTCAAGTACAAAGTACAAAAAAACCCCAACTTACCACTCTGGTTCTCTGTAGTATCAGCCTCATGAATTTGATTGTCAAACCACATGTGTGCAACCGTCATGCGATTCTGTGTCAGAGTGCCTGTTTTGTCAGAACAGATAGTGGATGTGGAGCCCAGGGTTTCCACAGCTTCCAGGTTCTTCACCAAGCAGTTCTTACGAGCCATACGCTTGGCTGTTAGTGTCAGACATACCTGGAGAAAAGGAAGAAGATGACAGGTTAGATGCGCTTGTGCAGTAATACACTGCTACCCAACTCACCGTGGGCATGGAATGACAACCAGCTCACATGCCCTGCAGTGATTACCTAATTCCATGCTCACCCCACCAGTGCAAAATAAACAGCAACATTTAGGCCCCGCTGCTAGGTTTAAACAACACATTTTCCTCATCACAAAACCTCCAGAAAAGGACTCGAAAGGCTTCAGACTCCTGCTTCTCAGTGTGTTAGGAAGGGAATAACATGCCCAGACTAACATTTTAGTTAAAGTTGCAGTTCCCTAACCACAGGAACTCTCAAAATAGGTGGAGGCAGGACACATATGAGAAGGCCCAAAATAGCTCTGGTGATAGGGCTACAACTTAATGGTGCAGGAATTGAGCAGCCCCAGCTACACCTTCTCACCAGAGGCTCTTACCTGTTCCAGCTCCCACCTGTTTATTCCCTGACTCAGTTGCTGCTCTGCTTCCTAAGGCTGTATGGATACCTCTAGCCCCGTCACGACTACCTACACAGCTGAGCACACCTAGATACTCCCGCCATCTCTTTGGGAAACTAAACTTACAAGAATCTCTGCCAGGTCCCAGATCAAAAGCTGCGAGTAGAGTGAAGCTTGCTGGATGCTCTGCCAGCCCTTCAGGGTTTGAAGGGCTGGTGTGCACATGGGTATAGAAACCCTGAACAGTTGTAACAGGAAGGCCCCTTCTTGCCACAGAAAAAGGCAAGACAAGTCCAGAACTCCTAGTCTGCTCACTTCAATTCTACCATGCCAAGCCTCTGTGGGGGTCTAGCTTAGGGACCCATCTCCATTAGAAAAATGGCTGCAGAACTTGACATTGATTTGGGCAACTAGTCCGACTACAATGAATTTGTAAAACCTAGCCCTACACACTCACCACAGAGAGTACCTTCCATTGCTTTAATGTTTACCTCTGTGAATGCACACTGAGCATGAAGCACTCCACTTCCTTAAGAACCACGTATGTAACTCATTCAATCTTTTTTTCCAACTTCACTCACCGTGACTGTTGCAAGCAGCCCCTCAGGGACATTGGCAACAATGATCCCGATGAGGAAGATTACAGCCTCCAGCCACGTGTACTCAAGGATGAGTGAAAGGATGAAGAAGGTGACACCCAGGAACACAGCCACTCCAGTGATGAGGTGGATAAAGTGCTCGATCTCCACGGCAATTGGAGTTTTCCCCCCTTCCAGTCCAGAAGCCAGACTGGCAATACGGCCCATCACAGTGCGATCCCCAGTGCTAATGACAATGCCACGGGCAGTACCTAGAAGGGAGACAGGTTTTAGAAAACAAAACCACTTCCCAAAACACACTAAACGGAGTTTGTTCAGCCTGTCCTAGAGTTTAGCAAGCTTTGACCAAGATAATGCAGGTAGGTATTCCAATGGCCAAAGTCTCCCACTGCAACTTTTTTACTCTCCAGCAGCGTGAGAAATAAATGGAGTTACGTACCGCACAGGATTCCCGTGTGACTGGCCAAGCTGTGTGCCCTCTCCCTTCTACCCCAGGGAATCAAGTGCCAATTGTACAGGGAATTAGAGGAAGCCACCTTCAATGAATAGACAGTGTCCTCTTCCCTCCTTTAATGGGAAGCCCATTTTCTCTCCCCAATGCTCTTGGGAAAGATCAAGAATTTCCCTCAGTACTGCAGGGTTGGGCTTTTTGGAGGGGAGGAAAGAGCAGGGGGCAGTTTGCTGCTCACAATCTGTCAGCAGAGGACACAATAGGAGTCAGGGAGAATTCTCCACCATCACTGAACAGTTACAAACCCCATGGGTATGGAAAAGATGCTCTGGGCTTCAGCACAAAGAGTACTTACAACCAACAGGAAGTTCTACCAGAGATGTTTGAAATTCCTGCTTTCTGCAGCAGCAATTCTTACAGCTCTGCCTAACCATCTTGGTTCACATTATGTTATCTGCACTTTAACACTGCTGTAATAAGGCAGTCATGCTCAAAGACACACCACATAGCCACTCCTCTAGGAGCAGCAAGAAAGAAAAGAAACAGCCCTGTGGTGTCTTCTTTGCCCATTGTACAGTACTGCAGTTGGAACAGGCAAAGCCTTTGCTGTGAACTTCCAGCCTGTTCTTGTAACTAATACACTAAATTCACACAGCATTTGCATTGCTTACCTATGCAGTTCAATCCCTAGTATTGTTAAAACTTCAGGGAAGTAGGAGAATCACATACCTTCTACACAGTTGGTGGAAAAGAAGGCAATGTTCCTGGTCTCCAGCGGGTTCTCATTGGAGAAGTCTGGAGACCTGGTCTGAGGCTCTGATTCACCAGTAAGTGAGGAGTTATCCACCTGCGTGGAAGAGAGTACTTTGTCATACACAAGCAGGCAGATGCTTTCAGCAATGAAAGCACATAAAACACTAGGCACTCCCCCCACCCTTCTCTTCCTCTCCACCACCCATTCACAGCATAGAAGACATTCTTTGAAACCAGACTAATTCATCATCCTTCACAATGAAGTTTTCAGACAGCCTGTCACTGCTGTACCTTGCAACCATGTGCAGATATGATCCGAAGGTCAGCTGGAATTCTGTCTCCTCCTTTCACCTCCACTAGATCTCCAACTACAACACCTTCAGCATTTATGCTGATCTTCTCACCATTTCTGACTACAAGAGCTTGCTGAAAAACAGTAAAGAAACAACCTGTGTCAAAAGCAACTCTTAAGAAGGGGTTTAAGATATCCGAGTATCTTGAAATAGCTGTGCTATGGTTCTACAAGGTTTCTACTTGTACCAAGATGTTTATCTCCAATACATCTTATTTAAGAAATATATTCTTAATACATTCTTATTTAAGAAAAACAGCTATTTTTGTTTTCTTGATATTTACTGTCACCTTGGCAACAAGGAACTTTAGATGGCTAGGTTGATACAGACCCTGTCTGTGAAGGAATCTGAGTTTTAGTGCTTATCACACCAGTTACTGAGCTCCCTAGACTATCAAGAAAGCATCCCATGAATGTTAATAAGCTGGTGGAACTCACAAGGTGCCAGGAACTGCCCTGGACTATTAGCACAGTTATGTGGAGCATAAAGAGGAAGGACTCTCAGACCCCTCAACATTAAGACCTAGTAACACACACTAACAGCTTGGCACAAGAGACATCTTGTCTGCTAAAGGCCAACACATACCATTCACAGCCAGGCCTTTTGCAATTGAAGCCCATGTTTAAAATAGTAATAACCTTGAGCTAGCTACAGCTTGGCAGATGTCAGGGAAATGAGGTATTCCATACCTGAGGCACCATGTTCTTGAAGGACTCCATGATCTTGGAACTTTTTGCTTCTTGGTAGTAAGAGAAACAGCCAGTAATAATAACCACAGCTGCCAACACAACACCCAGATACAGCTACAAGGAGCAGAGAAAGCAAGTCAGAGGACGATCTGCCTGAAAGGTTTCCAGTTCATCCAGATAAATTGCTTGGTATTTAAGTGCCCCATTACAAAGCATAGAGGTACTTGTAGCCTCTGTACATTTTGTACACAAAGGACATCCACAAGCTAGTGTTGTTAACACAACATGAAGGAAGTTGGCTGTTCATTTCATTACGTGGAAGCACTCCAAGATGTGTTAAGCTCACCCACTGAATTTCCCGTGCTTATGGGAAAAGCTTCTGGACTAAATGCTTAGAGGAAGTTAATCTGCTCTGAGCCAAACAGGCTGCTCAGCCTGCCTTTGAGGTAAAACAGACATTTTCACTTACATTATCATTGTTGGGCTCCTCCTCCATCACACTTTGTATGCCGTAAGCCAGAAAACACAGAATAGCACCAATCCACAACAGGAGCGAGAATCCTCCAAAGAGCTGCCGACAGAACTTGACCCATTCAGGAGTGGTGGGTGGGGGTGTGAGGGAATTGGGGCCATCACGAGCCAAAATCTCAGCTGCACGTGCAGAAGTCAAACCCTAGAAGAGAGGTTCCTTTTATAGGCATTGTGGCAAGACTGACTGGAGAAGGCAGCTCTGAATTTGTTCACGTTCTGCTCGGAAAGGCAGGCAGTCCTGCCACAGCAATAAGGAGATGCCAACAGGTAATGAGATCTCCACAGCTGCCAGAGCTCTGCCACACAAGTGTAGGATGTAAAAGCTGAATGCCATAAGAGGAGCTACAGGATGTTGGATACTGCTTGAACAGCCTGCAGGCCATGGGGCTACAAACACTGAAGAAGGGCATGACGGGAAGGCCACAGCAGCAGACTTTGAGCTCCAAGGAACAGCCCAGCACAATCCATCCTATCAAATTATGGAACAAGTGAAAGCTGGGGGCCATAAAGATGATGACACTTTGGATTGGCCTTCCAGGAAGTTCAGCTTTCAGAAGCCAAGGTCTTTGACAGAAATATGCAAATCTCTGTGTTGTTACAGAGTAAGAGCAGACTTGTTGCTATAT
Organism: Pelecanus crispus; assembly: GCF_030463565.1. Classification (NCBI taxonomy): domain Eukaryota; kingdom Metazoa; phylum Chordata; class Aves; order Pelecaniformes; family Pelecanidae; genus Pelecanus; species Pelecanus crispus. The sequence continues at coordinate 94,834,826 of NC_134643.1, forward strand.
GCAATCATGCAAAAAACACATTAAGGAGAGCAAACAAGAGCAAAGGTGCAAAACCACTGCAGTGCTTCTGCACTGGACTTTGAGGTTAGCTAGGAAATTTGCACACCTCTTACTATAAAAGGGTGAAATTTTAACTCCTAGTAGCCATCATTAAGTCCCTGGGCATGTGCTAGCTCACTAGACTACATCTGCAATATAACAAACATTTGTCTTTATTACAAGCTCAGAAAAAAAAATCCTCGGGATTTTCCTCGGGAAAAAAAATAAATCCAAGAATCAAGTTGACCTTGGAACAATTCAGAGGCAGATAACAGTGACTTTGTTAGAAACAAAGTCATTAAAGTATTGCAGCCAGGCTGTACAGTGGGAGGATGAAGAGAAGTATTTGTGAGCTCAACAATTCTCCCAAAGCCTGGGAAACTTAACTGGAGGAGGGGAGATTAAACAAAAAAGGAAAAAAAAGCCAGACCACCCAGATTTCCCTTTGTGAAGTGCTCCAAGCCGAGACTGTTCCTTTTCACATCATGGCAAGGAGGGAGGAAAAACAAAGTCTACCTACCCGACTCAAGTCTGTTCCATATTTACGATGAAGTTCATCAAGGCTCAGCTTGTGGTCATCCTGAAAGACAAGAAATGGTTGGGGGGTGGGGGGAAAGAGATCACAGTCCCTGCAGGCTGATCAGCAAGAGCTCAGCAATTCCACCCCTCACCCCAGGTTTCCTATCTGTAACAATTCAGTGAGATAGCAATGCTCTAGCTCATCTTCTCTGTGAAGAGAATCTCATCTCATTCCACAACTCAAAGCAATCTTTAGCATTCTTGTGACTACTTGGGTACGACACGACAGCTTTTTAAACAAACCGTGACTAGTGCAGTCTTTACGCTTGCAGCAGATTCTGTGAAGCCTCAGTGGGGTTTGTTTGGTTTGGGTTTTTTTTTTTGTGGGGGGGGGGGGGGGGGGGGGGGGGAACACGACACGACACAGGAGGGGGGTGAAGAAGGAGGGGAAAGGAAAGGAGTTGGGAAGGAAGGTAGGAATCTACAGAAGATTAGCCCTGTAATTTCATACATTTTAAAGTAATGCTGCCAGCTTAAGCAGTGTTTCTTCCCCCAAAGAGGGGAGGGAACAGATGCTTTAAGTTAGCATTACTACTGAACACAAGATCTTGGAGCAAGCTTTAGGATCCCCTCTCCCTAACAGAGGGGGCAAAAAACATGAGAGCCCAGAGTAAAATCCATATCACAGAAACAAAACCTGTATCAACATCAAGGAGAGCAGATCTAAGCTGGATGATGTGCACAGACAGATGCATAGCATCATCTAACTTTCACAGATGGGGATGGGAGACACTCCCCACAGCCTCACACATAATTAGAAAGAATAACAACACCGAGGTCAGTCTGAGCAGAGGCCAGCAGTAAATGGAGCTGTACAGACTCAACTCCTCAGCTGGAATAAAAACAGCAGTCTCGCTCACATGATGGCACAATAAAGCCTGCAATGTTGCTGTCCAGACAGTGCTTGCCTGGGTGAGGAAATGCAGCTACGCTCTGCTACAGGTAACACAGGCAAGCAGAAGACTTGGGTTCTCTGTCAAGTGCCTTTTGAGAAGTGATGTTTTCAGGGCTACTGTGTGATCATCTTGATGCTGAAACACTTGCAGCATGTCTGGCTTGGAGACAGAGGGGACCAGAAAGGAGATCAGCGCTTTCAGTCATACCATGCTGTCAGCACACCAGTGCTTTTCTCTTTTAGTCATGTGAAACATAGGGCTTTGGGAACTGAATATTCTTAAAGCTGCTCTTTCCATGCCCTACACTCTTACCATGGAGACCTCCTTTTTAAGTTCATCCATGTCCCTCTCCTTCTTCCCCTTTTTCTTCTTTGTGCAATGCTCTGATGTAGCAGTAGGCTCATACTTGTCTCTCCCAACCTGCAAGAGAAGACACAGTACTGTAACAAACACCTTACAGTCAACTTCTACAGCAGTAGACATGAACTATGCACACGAGACTGCCAGGAAGACAAAACGATTAGTTTAATAAAGTTATACCACTTCAATAAATAAAAAAAGAGCTAGTGAGCTGACAAGTCTGCTCAACAGCATCCCCAATACGCAGATTACAGCCAGACATTGTGCAAGTCAAGTTCAGAGGAAAGCAAGCTACATGCTATTCAGTCAGCCTTGATGTATGAGCCCCAGCTCAAGCTGAAAAGTGATGAAGAGCAGAAGAAACCAATTCCTGAGTGTGTACGTATGCTCCCTTCAAGACATTAACTCCTCCGCCCCCCCTCAGTCTTCCACATCCTCTGGCAAGGAGCAGCCTATCAACTGAAGATAAATAAGAGGTGGTATCTCTGACTGGTTGAATCTGGGGGATAAGCTCCAACACTTTCATTCTCAGTTTGGCACTCTAGCTGGCTGGTTACGCAACAGAAATCTGCTTTCAATTTATGGCAGTTTGACCAGCGAGAATGGTATACAAAGCAGTAGTCACTTTTGCAGATTCAATCTATGCTCAGTCCTGCTTACACTTCATAGAGCAGATGATTTGCTTAAAGCCTCTTTATTCAGATGGATTTTCATTCACTTTCATTATGGTTAATTCTACATGAAATCATGCAGAGATTTAGATCTTGTCATGATGGGGTAGACAAGCATCTAAGGACAAAGAAATCACAGTGTAGCACATATAAACATCACTTGAAAGACAAAAAAAGTACAGAAGAGTTACAGGCAGAAATAATCCCAAGCTGCAAGAAGTTTGGTCACCCTGTAAGATACCAAAACCAGGCACCAGTACAGCCTCGCAGTGCAGTTCCTGCATTCAGTACTCCATACATTTCCAGACTCTCACAAGCCTCCAATAGCAGCTTTTCCCTCCCTCCTCTTCTGCGTGGGACCTACTACATCCCTGTCAAGTTTTATGTGATGACACTTTCACCCAATAAGATCCCCAAGAAGTATTTTGAGATGAAACAGCAGTTAGTAGCACCAGAGTCAAACCGTTAACAAGATTAAGAAAAGGTTTCAAAGGCATCGCCTTGCTTGATCTTTGCATGAGCACCTCAAATCACTAACTGGATTCCTGAGAGTGATCTGGACACGGAAACTACTGTTAGGATCCAAAACCTGTCCTGTTGAGCAGCAAGCACAGGAAATTTTTATTACTTGATTGTGATTACTTTGATTACAAATGATTACTTCTCTTGTGAGAAGTAGAAACCAAACCCAAAAGTGAAACTACATGAAAAAAGGAGGGGGGGGGGAAATCACAACTTTTCTAAAAGAACCTGTCAGTCACATCTAGACAAGTCTTTTTATTGTTCTGAGAAAGCTTCATGAACACCACTCTGCAGCCATAGCCATACATTTCACATGCACAGAAGCCCTCCCTTGCCCTGTTCAGTAAAGGCAGGCTTTGCATCCCCCATATCTTCACACGCAGCTACAGAGCTGTGCAGTGGGAACAGTTTTTAATAAGTGGAACAGAGCCGAGCTGTTTGCCTCCTCTCTTCCAGGAAAAGGACACAGAACTACAGACTGTCAGCATTCCTGACATTCTCTTCCCTGCACCTAAACTCCCATTTCACTTTTTGAAAAAGCAAAAGCCACAGAACTTAAACCAGCATGGTCCTTGCATTCCAGCATCACAAGAATTTGCCATGGGGCAATTCACAGAGTCATCATGAAGCATCTCTCTCTCCTTCAGTCTTTGAAGGAAACAACTTTGACTTTTGCTAGAGTTCTAGCAGACAAGTCCAAATACAGTCCTGCACAAAACACATGCTTCTTGATTACTGCTTGAGATGAGAAATAATTTCTAATGAAGGCAAAGGAGCTGGTGCCTTGACTAGCAGTCCATCAGCTTCACCACCTTCAGCTTCACCCCTTCCCCCCCAAAAAAGCTCTTGCAGGTGATCTAAAAAGCTTCCTGGTTCTTTGAAACTTCTGTGAGAAGTACAGTTACTTAGCTTATCAGGGGCAGCAGTGAATAGCCCAAGAATATAAGGGTTTTCAGCTCTTTCAGCTGCAGAGACAACATACAAATGGGCAAACACAAAAAGGCTCGCTGCCCTTGTTCAAGCATGATTTGCTTAAAAAAACTGAACAAAAAACCCAGCCATCAGTTACACTCAGGACAAAAAGCAGCTAGTTACTCATTTCTTTAAGCACCCAAGTATTTGGGTCTTAATTGAGTCCATCTTACCAAGGAGCTCAGAGTTCCTCAGTTAAAAAAAAATTAAGCACAGTATCTTCCCCTCTGTTGCTTTACTACTGCATTCCCACCCCTACAGAAAAGCTAAGTCAGTAGCATCAGTTTCAGCTCTTGCTACAGGATCATTTCATGCAGAGTCTGAACTTCCGGCTCCATCATTCAAATCTGAACTTGACGCATAGGTCAAAGTCCTGCCCCAATTCTCTGCCTTCAGGGCCACTGCCTCTCTTCTGTTCAACAAAGGCTTGTGCTGGCTGTGCTGCAAGGGGACAAGGGGTTCATCCCACCCCTCAGCACTGTAGGATTTCCCTGCTCTCCCCTCCTTTTCCTGCTGTACAATGAGAAGGCAGCCTACGGTATTCCAGATCCACATCTTATCGAGAATTAATCACATGGCCTGAAGACAAAGGAAGGTCTGTCTCATCAGAAATGTCACCCCTGTTACTTGACTTAGCCTAGGAACTCTGACTCATCAAAACTGCCACACAAAGAACAACACAGCTTTTTTTTTTTCCCTCCATGCAAGATCCTCCCCCCCTCACACTGGCTTAAGCACAACATTTGTACACACCAGCGTAAGAAGTTTTATACAGCCCCCAGAAAATCCTATTGTCTTTCAGATACAGCTTATGCTCTTCCGCTCCGGACTAATTGAGCCATTCATTGCTGATGTTCTCAACACAAGCCATGATTGACCAGGAAACGGGAGGGGTGCAAATCAGCAGACAAGCTCAGAAGTACCCTATTCTAACATCACCTAATTCAAGAAGAAATATCAAGTAAGAGCCAAAATAAATTACACAGTCTCTGGAGGCCTGGTCTGTTCTAGTACTTATGTCATTATAATCAACTGTGCAGAGAAGACAGAAAAGTTACTGTCCTGCTGCCTCATGAGACAGTCTTCAGTAAATATATTAACCAGATGAGTCATGATACGGACTATGCCTATTGGACTGGACACACCACCCCATGACCCTACGTAATCTTAGCAGGGGATGCAAATGCCTTCTCTGGATCCTTCTTACTCCCTCCCAAGAGCTGTGTTCAACCTCCTATCTTTAATCAAAAGTCTAATCAACTGCATCAATTGAAAAGATTCTCAGCATCTAGGACAGTACAAAGCAGTTTTTACTCAACAGCTAGTAATCACTCATTGTGAGTAGACTGCTGCTTCCCAAAATACGGAAGGACAAGCTCTCCTCCCATGACAAGGGATCTAAACTTTGCAAGGGTTTTCATCATCAGGGTAAAAACAGGACCACCCACACACCTTAAATCTTCTCTTGATATTAGGACAAACATCTCTACTTTTTGTGGAGCTGCTTGAAGGTCGAAGTGCAGAGCTGGTTTTCCAAATGCCACCACTGCACAGCTGAGCAGCCCTTGCTGGTTTTTCGGTGCTATGCCAGCTACAGAGCGTCATCTCCCACACTTCTTTGCCTGGACTATTAGTGCATCTTTACCATCAATCCAGAAATCTCTAGTAGTTATCAAGCACATGAAGATAAGTGGACTGGACACAGTTCTCCCCTAGAGGAGCTGGTGACTTCAGCTACCCCTTGAAAAGGCCTGGGTGAAGCATGACCTTCTGCAGTCTTCAGCAAGGTCAGGATCCTACTGGGTTGTGGGATTGCAATCCACAGGTACAGCCCACTTGCCAGAGACGCTTCATCCTGTTACACCGCTTTTGCAAAAGCGTGCGTTAACTAGGCCCAGGGTTTTCTTTGGCAAAAGGAATCTCCTCTAGCCTTAGTAATAAAAGTCGGAATGAAAAAGATGGGGAAGGGGGGGACAGTAAGATATTAAGATTTCTTAATTGCACCAGAGGATTGCTTTGATTTGCATAATTTCCCCTCAGCTGGTCCATTATACAATAAGCCCTCCTAGTTTCTGACAGGAAAAAAAACCCTTAACTGGGGTGTTCAGGCATTAGCGCTGACCTCCAGAAGCAACTCAAAGCACACACTAATGACTGTGTGCTACATGTGTGCAACAAGGGAGATGGAGCAAAGCACGCTGCTGTGTGCAGCCAGCTTCCAGGCAGCTCAGAACAGAAATGAAATCCCATCTACTTTCCTCCACTACACACACACCCTTGGATAATCTGCTTTTTGGGCTGAACGTCATACCCGGGCAGCTCATGGCCCTCCCCTCGCCCCGTTACCATTTAAAGTAAAACAGATGCTCTGCTTCTCCTCACAGCCGCAAAGGCAAGGGATTTGTTCTCTCACTCTTACTTTCTTCCATCCCATGCTCCTGGGAAAGAGGTTTCCTTTTCGGACACCCTAACTCGGGGCAGGCACATGCTGTTCAGTGTTGCAACCACACACTGCCTTTTTCACAGCCTTGCCCTCTCACATCCCCATTTTTCAGGGGGTCCCCAATTACTGCATGTGTTCTCATCACTAAACAAACAAATCTTGTGACTTGCTACGAGAAAGCCTGAGGCAGCCGTACACTGTGGCATTATCCCTCACATCAGCACTTCAGTTTCAGGCCAACTGCTTTATTATCCATGCAACATATGAAATGTGAAATGGAAGCAAGACAGCCAACAGCCTTCTATACTAGCAAGTGTTTGCACCTCCCATTAGTCCAGCCAAGGCAGCCTAAGCCCCCAAAGCCTTCTGCACTGCAGTCATACATACACACACAACTCTAAGGCTTCTTTGATGATTTAAAGCATCCAGAAGACTGCAACACCACCAAACCTCATCTCAATGTTTTGTCTGTTAGATGACCTCGTACTGTGCAGGCTGCCTGTTGCCCACTGGACTGAAAAACATCACGCTGGACTGCCAAACATCAAAAGGGCTTCACCAAGGAAAAAACCCACAAAAAAATTTCCCAAGGCCCACCCCATGCACTTCTCAACTCCCTTTTCCGAGTAACTGTCCATTCAGCCATGTTTTTGCAGCTTCTACTATTCATACGGTTATGTCAACATTGCCAACGTTGTACCGCACTGATGAGGACAATGCAAAGTCAAGTCAATGTTTGAACAGCGCTTGGGAAGAACAGAACACCTGTAGGCAGGGACAACGCTACCACCTCTGCCTCTCAAGGCCCCACACCAACACGCTCTCCTCAAGAAGCGGAGAAATTTGGGAATTTTCCAGGAATGAGTCTAAAACAAAACTAAATAAAAGTCTACACACCCCCAACTATACAAGATACACAGGGAAGTATTTGAAGGGGAAAAAACCAAACACGCAAACAATAATAAAACCCAGACACCGGTCTACTTTTTCAACATAAAATAAAATCAGAGCACCCCAAGAGGTGCTTCTGCTCCACACAGGGGCATTTGATCACAACATCCAACTTCTTCACTCCTGTTTTCAAGAGCCTTCACATACACTTTTCTTTAGTTAAAAGATACGATCTGAATAAGGACATCTCCTGGTAGGCTGTAAGGTAGAAACAACGCTGGTACAGGGCAGAAAGAGCTGCGGGGCCTTCCCGAGATGCTTTTATCACCTCATTGAACAGGACAGACACCATAAAGCCAGGGGTGATCACCTCCCTCCTGCCACCGACTCCCATCACGCCCTCACTGCTACCAATAGGCAAATTAGCCCTAACAAACCCTAATAATCCCGACAACTCCTCTTCCCGCCGCCCCCCCCCCCCCCCCCCCCGGGGGCCCTCGTGTCTCGACAAGTCTAAAGTACTCTCAGGAGGCAGGGGAGCAGCCGCGCTCCGCAGCTCAGCTCCAAAAGGGCATCAGATAACACCCGCCCCGGGGGCTGCGGGCCCCACACGCCCGGGGGCCCCTTTTTTTTTGGGGGGGGGGGGAGACACGGACTCGGCGTCAAGGGGAAGGCGGCGGGGTTTGGGCCACCCCCAGCCGCCCGGGTTCACCGGCACAGGGCCCCCTGCGCGGCCATGTCTGCCGCCGGGCCCGCGGGGAGGGGCCGCCGGCCCCGCCCGCCCGCCCCCCCAGTCCGTTACTTCCTCCCCGGCGGCGCCCGCCCGCCCGGCCGCGCTGCTCGGGAGCGGGCGGTACCGGCGCCGCCCTCGCAACGGCCGCTACCGCCCGCCCCGGCCCCGCCGCCCGCACACACGACGTGGCCGCCCGCCCCGGCCCGGCGCAGACAAAGCGGAGCCCCGCCCGCCCCAGCCGGAGGGGAAGCGGGACCGGCCGCGGTCCCGCTCCTCGGGTGTCCCGCTGCCGGCCGCTCTCCCCGGCCATGCCATGCGCTCCGCCCCAGCCCGCCCGGCCCCCGCCGCTCACCCCCTTCCCCATGGTGCCGGGCGACTGCGTGCGGGTCAGGCGGCTGGGGGCGAGGAGCGGGGCTCAGCGGCGCCACGTGTCCCGGCCGGCGGCAGGTGCGGAACAATAGCAGCGCCCCGGCCGCCGCTCGCCTCCTCCTCCTTCTTCTTTCTTCTTCCTCCGCCTCCTGCTGCTCTTCTTCTTCTTCCTCCTCCTCCTCGTCGGCTCCTCGCCTTCGCCTCGCCCCCCTCTGCCCCGCCCGGGTCGCTCCTCTCTGCCGCCGCAGCCGCCTGCAGCTCAGAGAGCCACCGGCTTCCCGCCGCATAAAGAGCCCTCGCCACACCGCCCCGCCCCCTCCCCCGCCCCTCCCCTCCGAGGCGGGACGCAACTGGGCGGGAGCTGGGGCCGTGGGCCGGAGCGCTGCCCGCGGGCCCGGCCCCGGCTGCACCTTGGGGCTCACCTCGGCTGCCCCAGCCGCGCCTCGCCGCGGTGGGGGAGGCGGCTCGGGGCGCCGGGGCTCCCTCCGCCCCCCCGGGGGAGAGGCCGCGGCGGGGCGCCGGGCCGGGCCGAGCCCCAGCGCCGCCGCCATGGCGGGCGCCGCGCTTCCCCCGCCGTTGCCCCCCTGAGGGTTTGGCGGTTTCTCCCTCGTGACGGCCGCCCACGGTCACGGCGGGAGCCCGCCCCGCCGTCGCGGCCGCCCGAAGTCTCGGCGTGCCCCGTGGGTGCCCCGCCGGTCTTGGCGGCGCTGCCGCCCCTCACGGAGGGGCACAGGACCTCCGGGGCCCCCTTTCCACCCAAACCTGAGCCTGTGCCGCTGCGTGGAGGGGGGGGGGGGTGCGCTGGTGAGCTGTGGGGGGCGGGCATGGGTGGCACGGCGCCGCGATGCTTCAAACCTGGCGAGGGTGAAGCGCGCTCCCTGCGCTGGGAGATGCGCGTGTGCTTGCCAGAAACCGCTTCAAAGCGTGGCCGTGGCTACACGTGGCGGTCAAGGGCTCGGTGAAGAGTTACGAGGGCACCTTTCTGTGCCCTCCGCGGGGGACCGCCATCCTTCCCGCATGCTTCAAATTGTGGGAAAGACGGGCGCAGAAGTTGTGACTGTGTGTTTGATCGCTTTGCGTTTTACTTCTGTCTAGATCCTCTGGCAAAGAAAATCAGCTCCTGCTCTTTTTCGTTCTTGACGGCTTAGTAGAACCTCCAGGACCCTGCGTCAACTTGGAAATGAGAAAGTGTTTCAGTAGGCTCGTCCCCGCAGGAGGCTTCACCTGCCGAGGGCCCCAAAAATTAGCTGGGAACTTTCTTGCGGAGGAGGAACGTAGTTACGGCACTTCACTGCTAAGCAGGCCTTGAAACTCCCCTCTGCGGGAGAAGAAAACTGAGTTCAGGCCTTAAACGTCTTGGGCAAGAGCTTGCTCATTAAACCGTTTGCCCACAGGCCCAGGTATGTAAGGGGAAGGGTTGCCACTACGACCATCATCATCTTTTAAGAGGTGTTGGAGGCACCACACTGTTGGTGGAGCTTGGTCCTGTCACTGTGCCCTAGACCTGCTTTTAGAGCTTCCGATGGATCTGGCGCCTGTGGACATGCAGGACGCTCCATCTTCGGGATTCCAGCTGGGCTTACAAATGGCTTGACCTGCTGAGTGCTGAGCTGCTTACTGGGACTGAACGTAGTGAACTTTAAAAACCAGCACTGAGCTCAGATGCAATTTTAGATGTCAGGACAGCATTTCAGAGACACTTTTTTTTAGTCTTCTGCATAAGCTCCATTTTGTGCCTCTGATGGTCTTTATTGGATCTGGCACTGTGTTGACAGACTTGGAGACTGAAGCTTTTGGTTTACCCAAAAAATACATGGCACCTGGGCAGCCGTCTCCCTCCCAAGTTGCACCGTCTTGAGCCTGAGGCAGTGCTGTCAGTTAGCTCTCATTACTCATTTTTGAGGTTTTCTTTTAAGACTTCCCATGAAAGGCCTGGCTCTTGCCAGCGGGTGGGGAGCAGGGCATAGGCATTAGGAACTGGGTAGAAATTTCAGAGCCTGAAATCACCTATTCATTTCATTTTGACTCTTTGACAGCATTTCACCCCTTAAAAGCAATCCACCATGCCAAACTTGGGTTTCTTTCTATGTGGCAGTGAAGCATCATGAATAGGACATTAAAAGAAGACCTCCAAACAACTTCTGAGCCATGTTTCCCCTTGAAGTGTTAGGTTAATGGTTGGACTGGATGATCTTAAAGGTCTTTTCCAACCTAAATGATTCTATGATTCTTCTAAACAGTGTAGCTGAGTTGGCACACTATCAGTTTGATCCATCTTTTGCCTTGGGGTAGTTGACGCATTGTCATTTCTTCACAACATGGAACCGTAGTGTGCAACTGTGGTGCCATAAACTCAGACCTAGTGTCTCTTTCAGGAGAAAAATGCTATCAGTTCTGTTACTGCCAGTTATTTAAACAGAGAGCAAATCCATACAGGTCAAAGGAAGTTTTATTATGTCAAACCAGGCAGGGAGGTTATAGAGTACTTGTGTTCTCCTCCCATAATAGGTATCAGAGAGATTAGCTTAAGAAAAATCAGGAGAGCTCTGTTTTCAGTATCTACAAGCAATTACAAACTCTTTTCGATACCTTGGCAGGGTGACCGAGAGAAGCAGAGATAACACACAGGGAACTTCACTCCTGCCAGTGGGTCAGATCCAAATCAGGTTTTAATACCTGAAAATTCCTGCTTTTTGGCTTGTGTGTCCCCATCCCGGAAGTAATCATGAATCGTTATTTTGTAGATTTGCAGCAATACATCACACAGCCCTACTGCAGTGTTTTTTTACTTTGAGAAGCTGGGAGCGCTCTACAGCAGGGAGATTTATAATGGCTATTTTAGGGACAGGAAAACAGAGTCACAGAGGGGGAAGGCAGGCATGCAGAAAAGCCTTAGCAAGTTCTAGGTAAGAACCCAAGGGTCTGAAAGCCCTTTGCTCTTGGTGCTAGATACAACAGCTTCTGCTCAGGCATATTCCTGCTTCCAGTAACAGACTGCGTGTAGCTTGACACAGAGAAGCAAATCTTCTTTATCCCTTTGCAACTGCCACAGCCTAGGGCTGTATTTCTTGGGAAAACTGGAATCTTAGATGCCAGCAGTGGATACTACCCGGAATAGGAAAGAATGTCGTGTCCCACCTGTTTTTTCCTTCTGTGACATCTGCCACGTCCACCAGCATTTTGCATGTGTTGCAACAAGAGTCACGTTTTGGCCTCCACCTTGAAAGCTGCACCCACTTCTTCAGTGGCAACTAATATGTGCACATTGGGGCAGCTTGCCTGTGGACAGTACAGTGCCCTTCACAGCAGGGGCTCCCGCTTAGCAAAAAAAAGAAGAGGTGGGCCCAAACAAGCTGTTTTCCCTCATCTGCTTGTACCTTATCTCAAGAGTCTTCAGAGGATGGGGTTACCTTCAGCAGGCTAAAGCAGGCAACAAAAGCAGCAGCAGTGCAGATAAAGCGAGATGTGCTCCACCATGAGCTCTCTATCCGGTGTGGTTCAGAAAGGCGGACAAAAGGGATTCGTGCTTTTTGATGGGTAATTCCCTTAAGAAGGGACCCAGAGAAGACACGGTGATTGTATGTAACACGATTTCTATCAACCTTTTGGCTGTAATTACAGGTCTCACACCCCCTGCTGTCTTGTCCCCTGCCTTTTATGAAATTGCTTTAAGAGATAAGGCTGTGACTCCATTAAAGGGGGGGGGGGGGGAACAATATCTAACTATGGGGTGAGCAAAGATCAAGATCCACTACACCCAGTCAGGCTTGGCTAAGCTTCTTCCTGCACTTTTTTCCTCCCCCTGGCTGAGGGATACAAACATTTTGCATTTTTGATAGTATTTTGCATTTTTCTGAAGCCTTTCAAGTCAGTCATTCAAATACTGTTGCAAAAACGTCACAAAGACTCCTCAAAGGCCCTGTGAAAATGAGGGCTCCAGCCTTGGCTGCTGCACATAAATGGCATTACCTTTCTTTAGAGCGATGGTGTTGCAGGCTGCAGAGGCGAAGGGCAGAAATACGCAGCATTCCTGCCATTTTGAGTGCCTCAGTGCTATGCCTGTACAAAATTCCTGGGCACTTGGCACTTCCGTAGGTGGGAACTTCTGCCACTCAGCCTTTCTCAAGAGTAAGCTCAAAGTGCCTCAGCCTGAGAACTTAAAAACTGTGGGATTTTTGTGTTTTACTGGAGAGGAGGTGGAGGCTTAGAAGAGTCATGCAGTGACTCAGATCAACATGCAGGATTTAGGAGAGTGTGGTTCCTGGCCGATTGCTAGGAGACGGATTTTTACTACTGGTTCACAAATCCCCAAAGACTACTTGCGGGGGGGGGGGGAGATGCTGTGAGAACAAGAAAAGCAACGTCATCGCCGATAGATTCAAATACACTATTCAAGGATTTGCACTTCTCCAGGAAAAAATGTTTAGGAATCCACAAATAATAAAAAAAAGGTTTAAAACTCTTGCTCTGGACAAAACTGTAACATGTATTTAAGTGACACTTCCTTTTTAAAGCCCATAATTGTAATCTATCATTCCATTTTTAGTTAGTGACGCTGTTTTTAATTCGCCCTTCTTTGCCAGTGAGTTATCTGGGAGATAAAGCAGCTTTGAAATCCCTAGACTCCCTGGAACCATGGTGTATATCTGTGTGTGCACTTTGCCATTCCAGAGCAGATAAACTGAGTGTCTTGTAACTTACACCTTCTCTGCAAATTGTTGGAGCACTAGTGGCTGTATGGGAATATATTTGAAAGAGCATAGGGTTGAGCCAAAAAATGTCTGCATGTACTCTTTTTTTTTTTTTTCCCCCTCCTTTCCCCCCATTTGCACCTGCCTGTATTCCATGGCAGAGAGGTGCCTGCATCTAAGTATATAGAAGCTGGTGAAAAATGCCAGATTTCTTTTTTTTAACTGATACTTCCACTGGCTTTTTACCTAGCTGAGAGGGCAAGTGGGTGTATGATTGATAAGTAAAAAGGAGTTGAAGATTGTTGCTCTAGGGTGGACAAGGAGAGAGAGAATAAAGTATATGTTGCCATATTAGAAACAAGTATGGTGTTTTTGGCATTTTACTATGCTACAGATATCTTTTCAAACATATAAAAGATACTGATAACTTTCTATTAAAAAATTTGCGTTAGAAAAATACGACGTTTCCAAAGAGAGACACCCCAAAGTCAGGATGTGCTGACGTCCAAGCTCTGCTCGCCCCATCTGTCTGCATGCACTGTGGTGCAGCCTTCAGTTACAACACGCGGCCGCTTCCAGCATTTCGGGTGAAAAGCTGCACGGTGAATGAGAGGGAGCCAGCTTTAACAGACTGAGGTTTATCTTCCTCTGCCATAATGGATAATGTTCTCTGAGTTCCAGAGCCCCTTTTAGCAGGACGGCCGGAGGTGTTGGAGAGAGGAGAGCAGGCTGACGGGGACCCTTGCTGGCTGCAGCCTCACAGACCAAGGTCAGCACGGAGCTCAGCGCCCTGCCTGCTGACCCACGGCCAAGTAAGGGTGACGGCAGGATCTTAAGACCTGTCTAGTGGTGCTCCACCGTGTTGGTCATACCTGCTAGTATCTGATCTGGCCTACAGGAGGCCGTGCCTCACTTCCCCATACCTTACGCAGCCAATGGGGGTACTAAAGCTGGGCGTTTCTGGTAGGAAAAGAGAGGATATGGCTGAAACTTGTTGATCTGAAACAGCCTGAATGCGACGAGTTTCTAAGCAAGCTGCATTAGCCATCAAATTGACAGAGCGCTGGGGGAGGACTGAGAATATTCTTCCCAGCATGACAGGGATGGATTTTCTGGAGGTGGCTGCTTCTGTTCCCATACAAATGATTACTTTAATACAATAGAAAATGAACAATATGAGTTTGGGCACCTACGGCCTTAAATAGCCACGTCTTTAATTTTCATTTAAGTCTGCATCCATCAATAAAATATTTGATATTGTTCACTAGACAACCGAGTTCTGCACAAGATGTTCAGTCTGGCCCTGGTTCATCAAAACACTTAAGTGCTTTGCTGAATCAGGGACTTGCTTCTCATTAGAGCAGGCACTTTTTATTCAAGGAAGGAGGGAGCATGGTGCAACCTTACCTCACTGTGTGGGCTTTCTTGGCAAGTGCTGCACACAGTAATAGGTTATGGATTAGCACCCTGTTCTTAAGGACCAGACTCTTGCTCTGGGTCTTCCACCAGATGCATTTTTCAGCTGGTAGTTATCAAACTGCTTTTGCATGTTTTTTTTTTTAGTTTTTTTGCTAGTTTTTTTTTTAGATAGTTTTTTTGCAAACTATCAAGCATGGGAGTGCTTGAGCTTTCGGAAGGAGCTAGTTGTTGATTAGAAGTGTTATTGATTTGTTTGGGGGTTTTTTCCCCCTGAACCAGGGAAATTTTCTATACAGCCTCAGGATTATAGAGAAAAGGTTGAAAGTATCAGGCTCTGAAATGGAGTCAGTCATTGTGCAGGCTCGCTTTTGGGATAATCCAGCCCCCATGAAGATTTTTGCAAAAAGCTACAAAACCAGGTATTGTGATAAGGCAAGCGCTACAGAGCAGGCATTTTAGTAGTACCTCTATGTCGTTGTCTAAAAAGCAGCATGTGGTAAGGAGAAAACCAAACTGAAAAAAGGCATGTCTGCCAGGTACATTCGAAATATGTCTCACTAAGAAAGAGGGAGGGTAATCTCATCATTCAGGAGTCTGGGGCTGTGCCTGGATGTCCGAACTCATCCGTCAGCACTCACAGGGCAAAAGCTTTGCCTCACCACCATAATCCCCTGTCCCTTCCTTCTGCTGCCCTGGTACTTCCCATCTCTCCCAGCAGCTGTGTTGGCCCAAGTGCTGTGGACAAACACTGTGAAACAAGTTGGAGAACCGATCCCACTTGAAACAAACACGCTGAAAGCATCCCCCATTTTTTTTCCTTGGAGTCTTTTATTCAGGGATCTCGCATCAGGTCTGCACAAACAGCAGTGCCAGCACAAGGCAGCATTGCCGTAAACCAGCATTGCCACCGCAGTGTGGGAGCCAGGAGCCCCCAGATTTGCTGGTAATCGAGTATAGTTCCTATACAGGTCCCATAGCTTATAATGGCCAAGTGCTTCACAGCTGTTAGGAAAAGAGTCCTGCCCACCTGGAATTAGTAAGGAAGTGCTCTTGTGTCCCTGAGGCACAGAGGTAGGGTCTCAAGTAGGATGCCCCTGGGGTCCTGCAGAAGTGACAGAACCGGGGAAGGTGCTAGGAAACACCCCAGTCTGGATTTGGGGCAGTCTGAATATGGTCCTAATCCCTGATGCTTGGAAGTACCCTTGACTCCTGGAGTTTATGTGCAGAGAAATCGCTTGTCTCCTTAGCTGAGACACACAAGAAGTCCAGGAAAGAGCACGGATGTCAGCTATACTGGCTGCAGCCAGCCAACCTGGTGGCCAGAAGGTGCGGGCTCACAGTAGTTCTCCTAAACTGTGTTTGTAGAGGGAGTTTTGTACCCTGGGAAACATGAAGCACATACGCATGATTGGTATTTATATACGGGGCTATTTCAGGACAATGTAACTGCTGGGAAAAAGGATGATTAAAAAAAGGTTTTGAAACAGACAAGATAGCTCCATAAAATCTTCCACTGCCTGAGATGGAAAGCCAGCAAAAATAAGCTTCAGCAACAAATACAATCCATTCCAGCTCTTGCGGCGGGGAAATAAAACAAGAGAACTGCCAGAACAGTGGGTTGCAGTTCATGGCGTGAGTGCATCAGTATCATTATAGCCTTGAGATGAGCAGTTAGCCTTAGTAAGAAATGCACATTCAGCAGCAAAATTGTTCTATGCAGATGGGCTATAGCCCAAGGATGTGTTGTATTCCCAGAGTGTTTACTGCCCAGAGCAACTCAAATAGGCATGAGCAAGCAAAGCACTTGACCAGCTATAGATTTTTGCTTCAAGTTTATGAGTCCTCCTTATCTGCAACACAATTTTAATTCAGTAACAGGTTCTGTTTGCAGAACATCTTTCTCTCCAAGGATTTTAAAACCTACCTGTTTGCACTGGTCACTGTTCTGGGGCAAAAGAAAAGAGCTGCTTATCAACACTCTGTAATATTACCCCATGGAAAAAGTAAGGAAATTAATTACAATAAGAGAATTGATATGAGAGAGAGAGAGAGAGAGAGAACTCAGATGACAGGCATAGCTGACAAGGTTGCTGGCTTTTACAAAAATGTCATTTTAAAAAATTTGTGTGTATGTGTTCAGAACCCAAACAAGAGAGCCTAAAAAGCAGCCTTGACTAGTGGTAATTGAGACCTTGAGATGGGTTCCTCTGCATGGTGGAGAGGTATAGCATCTCTTTAAAAGCAAATACTTAGAAATCCATTCTGTTGTTTGCCCCAAGAGCTGAGCCTAACCCCCTCTCCTTCAATGGCATTACTTGGGATTTCTGGTGTCCACAAGGACAAGTGCTAGCCCAGAGATTTTTTTCCAGCAGAGTTTCACACAAATGCATGCATATATGCTTGTTTCTTTTTTTAAATAAGCCAGGGATGGCTGCTTACTGCAATGGGAAGGACAAGATGTAGTTCCCCTACAGTTTCAAAAAGAACCTGCATAAACTTGCAGTTTCACATTTACTGTGGATGCATTTCTTTAGATCTGGGAAAATTAGAGTGAACTCCTGGCAAGTGTTGTCTGTATTGCTGCTTACTCTGTGTAAAGACCAGAGGACACGGAGGCTCTCGTACTTTAATCAGCTTCAGCATGCGTCGCAAAGAAAGGGTTTGAATGGGCACGGACATACGACATACCCACATACCCACAGGAGCGTGTCTGGACACTGTCAGCCTAGCACCCTTGTGCAACTGTACGCTGAGCATAGCCGTGGTCTGACTGCAGACCAGAGCAGCAGGGAGCTCATCATCTTTCTCAAAGTTAGTGCAGAGCGGTGGTGGCTCAGGCTGAAACGAGGGAAGGACCCGCATTGTCTCCTCCGGCGTGCAAGTCACACAGTCCTTGTTGGCAGGGCAGAGCCAGCCGCCGAGGAGAAGTTCTGGGGAGGATGCTGCTCCACTTCTCTCTCTGACCTTGGGGCTCTGCAGGCTGAGGGGATTTACAGCCCTACTCTGAGATGGCCAAAAGGCTGCTCTCAGTTACCTGTCCAGATGTGCTTCTGAGTTATAACTTCTGGGCTGCCCCAGGCACTCCCCTGTACCAGCAAGGCACCTTGGCGGTCCCTCTGTGCTGCAGAGGGCAGCAGGGTGGCAGGTCCTTTCTTCCCGATGGGGGCCGCCCATCTCCACCCCATTGTATCAGGCAGACTATCATGCAGCCGTCACACTCTTGGGCAGCGCTTCTGGCTGCCTTAGATAAAAGAGTTGCACATGGGCCAGAGGCTGTGATAGGCTCTGTCTGAGGGATTACACCTAGATTAAGAAAAAGTGGTCCTGGGTTTAATCAAATTAGAAAAAGTCTGAAGTACGAGCTGGCAGCCGATAGTGCAGCCGACAGCAGCACAGACCGTGTACGTGGGAACACACTATTGCTGGGAAAGATCACATGGATTTATAATGCATTAGTTCCTTTGGCTGCCCAGGGCAATGCCTGCTGAGGGGAGGATGCTGTCCATTTTCTATGAGTAACAAAAGGTGCGCGTGGTACACCCTTCTGAGAGCTTGCTCGTGCTTTCATAGCCGCTTTGATGCACTGCACTAGCCACTTGTGGATTTACCCAGCTGGCAAACTGTATCTCCAAGTGTGGTCCCACACAAAGAGCCTCATCATGTCATTATCTACATTGTACAGGAGGCAGAAAGAAACAAAGCACAGAGGGGCAAGGGTAGGATTCATGTTGTTTCCATACTCACTAGAGAGCACCTCTCCAAAGAGCAATTAATTCTACTAACATCCGCCACCAAACCTAGAGTGCGACGAGTCACTCCGGAAGTCCTCATATTTCTCCACTAACTTTGGCCCTGTTAAAGACCTGATCTTTTGAATAAGCTGAAGGTAGGGGCAGTGAATTGCACCACAACTTGTGTTGCCTGAGCTTCTTGGGAAGTTCATAGCAGAGCTAAGATTGCCCATATTCTGCTTGGAGTCCCAGTTCCAGGCTAACCTGAAAGCCCAGCCTCTGCTTAGGTGGATACCACCTCTTCACCAGGACACTAGTGGTTCTGTTCAGCGTCTTTCTGGCACTGGCTGCTTTTGGGCAAGTGCAGCTTTACTTTCATGCAACACATACTTGGTGCCAGGACTGCAATGACATTTTAACAGTGCTTGAAATTGTGGTAAATCTGCTGACTTGTAGCTTGGGTTTTTCCCGGAGGAAGAGCAAGGTGCCTACTGCTGTGCTTTGCTCCCAGTGCTCTCCTGTCGCCCTCTTTGTTCTTTCCCATAGGCTGCTGAAAAAGCAGCGTTCCCTGGGGCCACAGCATTAACATCTAGCACTCCAAGAGGCAATTACAGTGGAGACCAGGGGAGCAGCTTGGAGGAATAGCGTGTCCCAGGAGAATGTGATTTGCTCCTCCAATGACATTGCTCTGTACCGTGCACAGGTATATGCCAAGTACATGCAGTACAGCAGCCCAGCTCCCTATCCCCCAGTGTGGAGGGTTTTTTATGATTATATAGTGTTTAGATACGTTTAGACCTTGGCTTGCCAGCACATAGCTATTGTCTGCACGGGCATGTCCTCAAGAAACAATGCAGAGAGCCCATTATGGTTAGTGATAGACCTGAGCTGCATAACCAAGATCCACCCTTAAGCCTCAAGATGTTCTGATCTAATGCTCAAATCCAGCAGATTCCTCTGTTGCAGAGAAAAGCAAAAACCACCAGACCCAGCATTTCCAGAGCTGAATTTTCCCAGTTCTAAAGAGCCTGAGGATTTTATTTTGGTTTGAGGGCTCAGTGTCAGAGTTCAGATCTTGTTCCCATGTATGCATGTTCAGGAGGACTGCTGGATGCACTAGCTTGTTTCAAGCCTGGTCTCTAGTTACATTGAAAGTGTTCAGTGGGGAGAGGCTAATCATGAGTTGAGTGAATACCTGGGAAAACTAATTTTAAGGCAGGTCTGTAAAAGTATTTTTTTGTGCCAGAACAGCAATATTGTTAAGGAACATCTTCCCCCTCCCCTGTTTTTTTTTTTTTGGCAGAGAAGTTGAAATTTCCATAACAGCAAAAACCTTAGTGCAAATGCTGTTGAATCCACTTATAAGTCTTTTTGCCAATATATAATCATTTTTGTTTCACTTATCGAAATCAGCTAAACTAACAGGACTCTCTTGTGACAGTAAAAGCAGTACTCCCACAAGGAAGGTTTGCTGGGATGGCTCCTCTGGAATACTTACACCTGGAAATTTTAAGAATAAGACCTCACTGAAGTAAATATGTATAAATATATATTGCAAAGAGGTAGTAAGGAAAACAGCCTGAGTCATCTACAGTCTATCCCAGTGGACAGCCGAGAAAACTTTCCCTTGCTTCCAGTTCCTACATATACAATGGGAGCTTCCTCTCTGTTATTTATGCCCCGATGAGTAGGAAGATGCCAGTGACAAACACCACCACCCTTGTCTTCATTCTTAGTAGCTTATTACCCTCACAGTGTGCACACAAGCCTCTCCAAGGACATTACCAAACTCACCAGACAGCCTCCCCGAGGTATGTTCTGAAGAGCTAATGCATGTCACGCCCATGCAATCCTCTTTTCCTGCATCTCCAGGCAAGGGCACGCACCGCCCATAAAAGCATGCAAATAATTCCCTAAGTATTGTACGAACGCATAAAAGAAAGTATTTCCTTGCCCTGAGGAAGTCGCCAGCAATGAAGAGAGGGAAAAGACAGGGGAAGAACTGGAGGGGGTCAGCTCTTCCCTAGCTGAAATAACAGGGGGCTGGAACAAGCTGGGTGATGGAGAAGCCAAAACACCATGCTGGCCAGCAGGACCAGGGAGGGGGGCAGAGGGCTCCCCTCCTGGCTCAGTGCACCCTGAGCTGATCAGCTGAGGTGGCCCTTGGGTGGGCTCAGGGTGCTGCGGATCCAGCAGGACCAGGGTGGCTCGGGCACTGTGCCTGGCCAGGACCTGCCACCCAGCCTGAGCTAGCCTGGCTCTCTTGGCCATCATGGAGGGACTTCATCTGGCCAAGGAACAGCTGCCCTTGGCCAAGGCCACCAGCTTGGAGCTAAGAAAAATATGTGACTTCTGGAGCCTGACTTAGTGCCCAGGGCACTGGCAGAAACACATCATTTCAGCTGA
The DNA here is from genome assembly GCF_030463565.1 of Pelecanus crispus. Lineage (NCBI taxonomy): Eukaryota > Metazoa > Chordata > Aves > Pelecaniformes > Pelecanidae > Pelecanus > Pelecanus crispus. The sequence continues at coordinate 94,855,548 of NC_134643.1, forward strand.
CTGACCAAAGG